>NC_088392.1:72784000-73089500 GCF_037993035.2 Macaca fascicularis | reverse complement strand
AAACAAAATAACATTAACGTTATTGGTGAAGTATCTTTAAGTCCTAGAATGTTATAGTTAAATAGAAGTACATTGATTAACTCTTCACATAACATTCATGAACATACATTCTAATCTGGATACTTTTCTAGGTTCTGGGAATGCCAGTCAAGAAAACACAGTGCTTGGACTCAGAATGCTAGTGATAGAAGTGACCAGTAGTCATATTCTAGATATATTTTAAAGAAACTGTCAACAGAACCTGCTAAGAAATGGAAGTGGAGTTTCACAGATAGGGAGGACTCAGGATAACTCCACAGATTGTGGCCCAGTAACTAAAATAATGAATTTATACTATCCTGAGATGGGGTAAGCTGGGAGAGAAGGGGAAATTTTAGTGATTTTTAAAAACATATTCTTACACAGATGCTTCATAGACATTCAAATGAATATGTCAAGTAAGGAGATGGATATGCGTCTGAATTTCAGGAAACAGGCATAAGTACATTTGGGACTCACAAGCATGTAGGAGATATTTATCACCACAGGAATGACTGAGATGATCTGGAGAAGATAATGAATATATATGACGAGAGGAGGTTCAAAACTAAACCTAGGGGTATCATACTACAAGGAAATAAAAATGATCCAATGAAGGAAACTAAACAACAATAACAAATGAGGTAGGAGAGAAATCAAGAAAAGGTAATGTTCCAGAAGCCAAATGACAAAAGCGTTTTAACCAGTCAATTGACACTGATAAGGATAAGAGAAATCGATTCCTAGCATTGGTCATTAGATTTGGTAATTAAGCCAAGTCTCTAACTAAAATTAGTATAGAAAATAAAACTAAATACCTTTTTTTAAAAGTCTAAGGAAAAATTGTAAAAACTCATAACCAAAAAGACAATGTCACGATAAACATTATTATAATAAAAGGAGAGAAGATAATGTGTAGAGATTTTTAAAAGTAAGAAAAATCATGAACACTTACCATTTCAATATACTTAATATTTTCAGATGAAATAGATCATTCCCTAGAGAAAAAGTAAATTACTCCAACTAATTCGAGAAGAAGAAACCTTAATCAACATCCAACCATTAAGCTAATTCCAACTCTAACCAAATTTCTTTCTTTTCACTCAAACTATGTACTCTCATACCTTACCCATACACATACACACACAGCCCAAACTTTAAAAAGCAGATGATCAAAAACTATAAGGAAATTATTATAGAAACTATAGTGAGAAAAAAAGCCACTCAACTAATTATAAAATAATAATACAAACGATGCGAATACCAGGAAGGCATTATTTTTAAAAAGTGACTGTAGATCTAAAAATACTGAATGAACTATTAGTTAATTTGAATTTATCAGTGAATATAAAAATAATATATTATTATCAAGTCTAACTTATTCTAGAAATTTAAAAAGTGTTCAGGATTAGAAAAATAGTTACTATAATATAGTGTGCTGCATTATCAAATTAAAGTGAAAAATCAAACATTTCTCCTAATACATATACAGAAGACATTCAGAAAATGTCAATATTGAATATGGCTTATAAAACACAAAAAATGTAGAAGAAAAATTTAATATCTCATTAAAAATGACACCAGGGCCAAAAGGAATTTATGAGGTGGAGGATAATTCAGTATTTCAAAATGGATTAATTTACTATATCAATGCATGTAAACGGAAAAAACTGCAACATGATTATCTTCATGGATGTTTAAAAGGCCTTCAGTAGTTCAACAAGCATTCTAAAGAAAAACACTCAAAACATAAAGCAGCATCTTACTTGATACAGAAACAGTAAAGGCATTTCCACTAAGATCAGCAAAAAAATAAAGACATCTGTATCTTTACTGTAATTTGACATTGTTTTGGAGGCATGAGCCAATGTAATCAGACAAAAGAAAAATAATCGAGGCACAATACTAGAAAAGGACATGTAAATCTATCCTATTTACTGATAATATAAAATTATTCATGTAAAACACTGACACAATTCATTAAATATAAAAAAGTACAAAAATCAAAGTCTTTATACATACTAACCATAACATGTTAAAAACAGAATGGAGCCCGGGCGCGGTGGCTCAAGCCTGTAATCCCAGCACTTTGGGAGGCCGAGACGGGCGGATCACAAGGTCAGGAGATCGAGACCATCCTGGCTAACATGGTGAAACCCCGTCTCTACTAAAAATACAAAAAACTAGCCGGGCGAGGTGGCGGCGCCTGTAGTCCCAGCTAATGTAGTCCCAGCTACTCCGGAGGCTGAGGCAGGAGAATGGCGCAAACCCGGGAGGCGGAGCTTGCAGTGAGCTGAGATCCAGCCACTGCACTCCAGCCTGGGCGACAGAGCGAGACTCCGTCTCAAAAAAAAAAAAAGTCCACAATGAATCATTTCTTTCTATTTTTCACATCATTATTTAGTCCCTTATCCCCTTGAATCTAGACTAGTCTTGTGACTACTTTAATCAATGGAATGTGGCACAGTGATGCTGTGCCATTTCCAGACCTAATCTTTAAACAAGCTCTCTCTTTTCTACTTTCTGTGATTTAGAAGCTCTAAGTTACCAATTGAAAAATATGGCTCCCCTGCTAGAAAGACTACGTGGATAAACCACATGGAAAAGCCAGGTGAAGAGAGAAGCCTTGGGACCACAGGGATAGAGAGAAAGCCCTAGCACCCCAGTGTCCCAGCTGAGCCCAGAGGTTCAGCTATTCCTACCCAGGCACCAGTGGCACAAATAAAAATCTCTAAAAACAAAAAAAGATTTCAACTTCAGCACCATCTAACTGCAGTGACAAAGCAGGTTGTAACTGAGACCAGCAGAAGTACCAGCCAGCTGAGCACCAGCCAACTCTTGAATCATGAGATATAGCAAAATTATCCTTTCATACACATATGTTGGGGGTAGCTTATTGCACTGTAATAAATATTCAGAACAGAAATTGATATCCAAAGTAGATACTGCCATGGGAAAAAAAATGTGGTATGAGTTTTGTTAACACGTAGCAGGCAGAGACTAGAAGCACTGAGGGTGTTGTTAATAAAGCCTGCCTGATAAGACAGCCTGGAAATCATAATGGGCAGATGGAGAAAACGGAACTCAAGTTATATAATGTTAAAAAATTAATAAAACATCTTCCAAGATCACGTAGAAGATAGAAAAGACACCTAAGGAACTTCCGATTTGAGCTAAGCAGATTATAGGCAGAAAGTTCAATGTGCCAATTGCCTTACTTGGGCCACCTTTGATAAAGTATGGGAGATCTTAGATAAGCGAAAGAGGTAGTTGCTTGGTTTTCAAACAGCATTTAGAGGGAATATAATGCAGTCAGGACTTGTTAAATATGAAAATACAACTGTTTCTCATACCAATACTCTTTCGGAAAAAGACTCACAAAATAATAATTGGCTTTAGTGCGGATGTTACATTCTTAGTAAAATGTGGCCTCAGGTAAAGATCTGGGTTGTATCTGTAAGACTTTTTTTAAAAAGTAAGAAAAATGTAAGTCTAGGTGTGGAGACCATCATATATATATATACATACATATATAGGTATATATATGCCTTCTATGAACATAAGGTCATTCCTCATGCACCCTCACTGATAGGTAGTAAGATGTCTAAGAGAGCTTTCAAGAATATTTTAAGGATATCATTCTATGCTAAGTTGATCCATGACCCAAAGTAAAGACAGACCTGTAATGAAGAAATATTGAAGAGATATGTGCTTGTGGCTTCTATTTAATGAATATTCATATTTTTATAATTTATAATTTAATACATAGTTTTAAAAGTTCACTTAAGACCCATACTAGCTCAGACTAAAGGACACACAGATAATTCAGAAAGAAAGAAGGCCTCTGAGTCCTCTGTCTCCAAAGACAGAAGGCATACTGAGAAATAACCTTACACTGCACATGCAGGCCATTTCTCATTCAAAACGAAGAATAAACTCAGTTATCAGAACCAAAAGTCTAGAAGACAGAGCTAAGAAGTTAGAAGAATCACTCATGGAGTGCAGATCTGAGTCTACAAGGGTATGCATTTCTTGCTCAGAATTAGGGCAAGTGTCAACATGTATTTGTCTGAATTCAGGACTACTATGGACCAGTGTCTGTTATATGCCTTCCCAACTCCTCTTCTGAAATAAATTGACTATTACTATTGCATTGTTCCCATTTCTGTCTCACCTTGGTAATGTTTTGCCATTTCCAGGCCTAAAATTAGAAAGTTCTGGCATCTTCTGGTTTTGGTCTTTTGTAGCTCACCTTGAACCACTATATGAGACCACCACATAAGACGGCCTTGACCCACCACATAAGATATTAAGTTACCTCACTGAGAGGATCATGCAGGGAGACTACATAGAGAGACCTCATGGAGAGGAAGAGGCCCCAAAACTACATTGCGGGGGGAGTAAGCCATACCATTGCCAAAGGTGAGCTCTGATTTCCAGAACCATCCACATCAGGTCACCAGACGTGTCAGTGAAGCCATCATGGACATTCCAGCTCCAATCACCTATAATTGCTGCTGTATGAAAGGCTTTAACTGAGAAGAGCAAACGATCTATCCAGCTAAGTCAAATCATAGGATTCTGAAAATAATTAAATGGTGATTGTTTTAAGATATTAAGTTTTGGAGTGGCTTGTTATAAAGCAACAAAACAATATGTTTTAGACACAAATATAACTATTATGTAACACGTATGATCCACCAGATATTATTGCAATGGAGAAGGTATCCATAGTGACTTAATCACTTAGTGGATTCATCCTGGAATTTTTTTTTTTTCTTTTTTTTTTTTTTTTTTTTTTGAGATGGAGTCTCGCTCTGTCACCCAGGCTGGAGTGCAGTGGCACCATCTCGCGTCACTGCAACCTCCGCCTACCGGGTTCAAGCAATCTGCTCCCTCAGCCTTGCGAGTAGCTGGGATTACAGGCATGTGCCACCACGTCCGGCTAATTTGTATTTTTAGTAGAGATGGGTTTTCACTGTGTTAACCAGGATGGTCTCGATCTCTGACCTCGTGATCCACCCGCCTCAGCCTCCCAAAGTGCTGGGATTACAGGTGTGAACCACTGTGCCCAGCCCATCCTGGAATTTCAAACCTACCCCTTGATGCCTCAAACCTATAGAAACTGACACATGCACCAGCGTTTTTTAAAGGGATGCAAAGTTTAAATAATGTGGATTTCAACTGAGGATTATTAAATATTGAATTTGCAACCATGTTGATGCATTTTTTTTTTCAACTGCACTTTGTCATTTCTGGAGGTTGACAGTCATTGATTATAAAAAATATTTTAATTATACATAATTGTGAATTGGAATCAAACTTATCATTGATATTTTTGTTGGTTTTATGTTTTATTTTGCTGCTGGTTAATCCCATCATGGATGAATGACTTAAAAGAGAATGAATTTTTAAAACATGAAGGCAAAGAGAGTGATGGAAATAAATGTGAGTAGTAGTACTGGTGGTGATTAAATCAGTCATATATCTTCAAAGAGTTATGAGGATTAAGTAAATCAGTTACTCTGTGTTTTTTATAAGTATCATCTATAAATAAAACTAAAATGTCATTAAAATATATAGAAAAATTTTATGTGTCTAACTTTCATAATCTAGCAATGTGATTTGCTGTTTTCTGTTTTGAATCATGTATTTAGAAACACAAATTAATCCATCTCAAGTACAATTTTAAAGTACCCAAAGAATACTAAGGAAAATCTATCAAAATATTTGGAATTAAGTGTAAAAAAATTCAATGGACTGAATAAGTTTTCCCCAATAAAGAAAGAAATGCAAAAATCATTAGAATACATACATACAGTGTCACTTTAAAACATACAAGCTAGAAAATCTGTAATAGTGACAGAATCTTTAGTAAACTTGCTATGAAATAAAATGATAAAAATTATATTTGGACACAGAAAAAATAAAATGATTAATAAAGTTATTTCATCCAAGAGGGTGAGTTTATTTTAGTATTACAGACATTGACAGAAACCAAAGAAATGTCTACTTTCTTAAGTACGGCAAGGTAATATTTATTAACAGTTGTTTTTCAGATATAAATGAATAAAGAATTATATGAAGACAATTTTTAGGCAAACATTGAAAATATCTACGACTACAGAATAGATTTTGAATTGACAGCTTCAGCTCAAATAGTAACACAGACTAAAAATGATATACTGGGTTAAGCACTGACACTATGGACACCTCTGGTATGCTAAGAAAACCTGTTTCAGGCATTTAAGCTGTTACAACAGAAGAAAAATATATTCTGGGTTGAAAACATAAGGAAGTTTTTATCCCATGTGTTATGCACAATTTTTTTAGGAGAAGTATTTTTAAATCTGTTAAAATGATCAAGGGAAGACCTCCAAATACTTAACTATGCTCAGCTTTGTGAAGAGATGGAGAATGTTTACAAATAACTACTATTCCAGACTGAAGAATGTTGACTTTTCACTCAGAAAGTCTTCAGTGTTATGTTAGGTAATGCAAACTTCATATTCCTCTGAAAGAAATATTTAATCAGTAATATTTATGAGCACAAATTTGCAAATTAAATTTTGCAAATATATCTGCTCATTTGAGAAATCTAAATGTGTATGCATTAGTCAGAATGGGCTATGTGTGTTAAGCTTTGCCAGCAACCAATTCTCAGTTGTCTTTGACTTAGAATACATGATATATGACCTTCTTAGTTTGACCAGGGTTCTGTTTAGCAATGGTGGCCTTCATTTTAGAACCCCACATGCCAGATTGTCACCATCAGAACATTGCCAATTGCCAGGGGAAAGGGAAGAAAATATAAAGAATTGTGCCCTGGCTCTTTATAGTTTCAGTGCGGGAGTAACCCATTTCATTTCACTCACCGAAACAAGTCACATGGCTTAACTTCAAGGGAGATGGAAGCCTACTCCATGTGAAAAACTCCTGAGAACCAGAGTATTAGGCATCTCACTATCGGGTATAGTTTTCTTAGAAGTCAAGTTTGTCTCTGTATAAAGCCAATATGATATAATCACATACTTCGGAGCATACATACATCCCCGATCAGGCTGAGTTGGAATCTTTTGGTTGTTCCAACTGTTTATAAACTTTTTTGAAGAGTTTGCTTTAAAATTGTTTGGATTCTTATAAAAAGGGACTGGAAAGATTTGGAAAAAAAAGTCTTCATAACATTTTCCAAGTCAGAAGACACTGGTGAGTAGTGGATAAGCAACTTTTTCTTATCACGCAGGGGTAAAGGTAACATATTTTTAAGGAATTAAAATGTCTTAATGTATCAGAGACTAAGTAGTTACCCTTAGGTAATAAAGGGTAACATTATTACCCTTTATGATCCAATACTTAAAGTTTTGATTCTGTAGTTAACATAAAAACTCTAAAAAAGCAAAAATGCTTTTTCCAAGAACCACATCTTCACATCGTGTGAAACCAAATGTGACTTTATTGTTGAATTAATCAAAAAATTATCATCATTTTTCTCATTCAGTAATGTTATTTTAGGTATGCATTGCAAATTGATTAGATTTAGCATTACTTACATAAAAACTTAATTGTGATTATGTGTACCTTATAGTTACTTTCTACTTATGACAAGTGAGATGTTTTTAAATGCACGGCAGTGATATAAAGTTATTTAAAATATATTCATTTTTAAAAAATGTAACAAAATGTGCAGTAAACAAATAGATAGATGAGACACACATACAGCTAAAAATTGTATAAGGGTCATCAAAATACTGCTATCTGGAAAACAGTAATCTAAGGAATAAATTAAAAATGTTTGTTATGAATGAAAACGGAAAAAATAATTACCCTAAATTTGTTCTGAGTTAAAGTTATGCTATTTTAATTAGGATTTTTAATCATGAACAAATTTTAGAAATGCTAAAGATTTTAAGAACCACTTCCAATTAAGAGAAACTGATTTTCTAAGGCTCCTTGCTAATAAATGAATTAAAAATCATCAGAGGTGTAAAAAAATTTGCATAAAATTATTTGAATATGCATATATTGATGCTACTTTTTATAATAAAATATTTGCCATTATCTAAATAAGTAAGTCATTTTCAGACTTACTATTAAATTATGACCTTTTCCATCACTCTAAATTGCTTTTGCAGGTTACACCAGAAGAGTGAGCATCTTTTACCAAATAATTTAGTATCAAGAAAGTTCACTCTAAGCCACAACTGGCCTTAAGATAGGACAGGTAAATGCTCCCATGAGAGATGTTGAAAAGTCCTCAAACTTCTACACAATTATAGCAAAAGTTTTGCTTTTACTCTTTGTAGAAGTTTAACACGGAGCCTTAGAAAAAGCACATGAAAAGATGCTCAACATCTTTTGTCATTAGGAAAATGTTAATTAAAATAACAATGAGAGACAGGGCGTGGTGGCTCAGGCCTGTAATCCCAGCCCTTTGGGAGGCCGAGGCAGGTGGATCACTGGAAGTCAGGAGTTCAAGACCAGCTTGCCAACATGGTGAAACCTCATCTTTACTAAAAGTACAAAAATTAGCCAAGCATGCTGGCACACAGTTGGCTGAGGCAGGAGGATTTCTTGAACCCAGGAGGCAGAGGTTGCAGTGAGCCGAGATTACGCCACTGTATTTCAGCCTGGGTGACAGAGCAAGACTCCATCTCAAAAATAAAATAAAATAATAACAATGAGATACCACATCTTAGTTATTTTACAATGTCTAAAAAATAAAATAAAATATATTGATAATAGTAATTGTTGGTAAAGATGTGGAGCAACAAGAAGTAGTGGGAATGCAAAGAGTTACAACTACTCTAGAAGCCAATTTAGCAGTTTCATACAAAGCCAAATATACTTTTAACATACACTCTAGCAACCGTGTACCTTGGTATTTAACCACCTGATTCCATCAACCAAAATGTCCTTTAATAGATGAACTGATAAACTATGGTATGCCAATGCAATGGAATGCCATTCAGCAATAGAAATAATCAATTATCAAGCCACACAAACATATATGTGAACCTTAAATGCATATCGCTAAAATTTTACTTAGCTTATCTGAAAAGGTCGCCTATTGTATGACTCAATTTATACGATGTTCTGTAGAAAGCAGAAATATGGAGACAGTTACAGTTCAATTTTTTCCAGGGCTTCTCAGAGAATAGTGAACAGTGATTAAATAGGTAAAGCACAGAAAGTATTTTTACAATGGTGAAACTATTCTTTATGATACTGTAATCATGGGTACATGCTACTATGCATTTATCAAAAGCCATAGAACTTACAGAAATCAGAGGAAATCTTAATGTATGCAAATTTTAAAAGATCATTTAGGAGACCGGGGTGGGGTGGGGGGGGATCCCAGGAAGGAATGCAGAATGTGACAAGAGGATCTAATTGTATTACAAATGTACGAAAGAACCACACTGAAGGGAGTTGTGGTAAAAAATGCTGTCCTTGGAAATGAGTGGAGTCTGTAAGACTAACTGATGGCAAAAAGAACTGTACATAAATACTATAGTTGATGAAATGGTTTCCCATGGGGGTATAGGTTAACAATTCTGAAACATGTATGCTATATATATTTATGTTATGTATATGTATGCTGGACTTGAACAATTAAGTGGATGGCAGATGGTGGGAGCAAGGTTTCTTACTGTTAGAGAGGGAATTTACAGTTAAGCAAAGAGTAGAAGATAGAAGATCCATGTCATAGTAGATTAGAATTGGAGACATCAGTATTAGTGTATGCTTAGTTTAATGTAGATAAAAATGGTCCCATATAGAAAGATTTGTACATGGTGCCTATACATAAGTTATTATACACATATACATTTCTTTGTTTTATCACCAGAGAGGACCTAAAAGGTATGACACCCCACCAGCAAACAGCACATCTAGTGCCAAGATCTTAGTTTCTATAACCATTCTCTGATAAAAGGAACTAGTTTCTTGGAGAAATGACTGATTCCAAGACTGGGGCAGGAAATATAGAAGATGAACCTAGAACACCCCGTAGCGCCAGAAAGTAAAATGCTCAAAAACCAAAACAAAACCTCCAACAATTCACATAGATGGAGGCATGCCAAATGATCACAGTGGCTAGAGTCATTTGAACAAAATGAATAAAGTAAGGTTGGATTATAACCCAAAATATATTTTAAAACCATGAACTTATGCTAATATAAATCAGTAAATATTAAATAAGAGAAAATGGACAAATCTCTTGGACATAAAAATTCCAAGTGATTTCCACAGATACCCTGCCCTTGAGGAGATGGACCATAATGCTGCACTTCTGAAGAGTGGGCTTCATAGAATGGCTTCCTTCCAAAGAATACATATAGCATGAAAAGGATCGAAAAGAGTAGTTTTCCAGTGGAGAAATCTGACAAACACTGTCTCAGCGAGGTGATCAAGGATTACATCCTCAGTGACAAGTCATTTCAGTAGTAGTATCCTTGATAAGATGTGATGAGAATGGCACTTTTTCTCTGTGGTCTTTCTACCTGTATTAGTCTGATAAAGACATACCTGAGACTGGGTAATTTATACAGGAAAAGGGGTTTAATTGGACTTACAATTCCACGTGGCTGGGGAAGCCACACAATCATGGTGGAAGGAAAGGAGGAGCATGTCATGTCTTACATGGATGGCAGCAGGCAGAGAGAGCTTGTGCAGGGGAACTCCTCTTTTTAAAACCATCAGATCTTGTGAGACTTACTCCTAATCACGAGAACAGCATGGGAAAGGCTTGCCCCATGATTCAATTACCTCCCACTGGGTCCCTTCCACAATATGTGGGAATTCAAGATGAGATTTGGCTGGAGATACAGCCAAACCATATCACTACCAAAAATGAGTATCCCAATTCTGATCATGTGAAAGTAATCAGACAAATTCCAAGAGAGGGCATCCTGTAATTTACCTGTCCTGTACTCCTCAAAACTTTCAAAGTCATCAAAAACAACAAAAAGTCTGAGAAACTATGATCACCAAAAAAAGCCTAAGAAGACATGACAACTAAAGTTAATGTCATACCCTGCATAGGATCCTGGAACAGTAATACAACATTAGGCAAAACCTAAGAATCTATGAATAAAGTGTGAGCTTCAGTTAATAATAATGCATTAATATTGGTTCATTGTTTGTGACAAATGTACCATACTAACGTAAGATATTAATAACAGAAACTGGGTTGGGGTATTATTGGAATACTATGTACTATTTTTATAATTTTTGTGTAAATCTAAAAACATTCCAAAAATTTAAAGTTTTTGTTTGTTTGTTTGTTTGTTTGTTTGTTTTTTTGAGACAGAGTCTCACTGTCTCCCAGGCAGGAGTGTAGCGTCGTGATCTCGGCTCCCTGCAAGCTCCGCCTCCCGGGTTCACGTCATTCTCCCGCCTCAGCCTCACAGTAACTGGGACTACAGGGGCCCGCCACCATGCCCAGCTAATTTTTTTTGTATTTTTAGTAGAGATGGAGTTTCACCGCGTTAGCCAGGATGGTCTCTATCTCCTGACCTCGTGATCCGCCTGCCTCGGCCTCCCAAATTGCTGGGATTACAGCCATGAGCCACTGCGCCAGGCCTAAAGTTTTTTTAAAAAAATAACAGCTAGAGGGGTTTTTATTATTATCATTATTAGATAACCAATATGAACCCTTACCCCAATTACATCTGCATATCTGGGATTTCTTTCAACATTTTATGATTAATTAGATCACTCAAGTTAGTAATGATTATCATTGTTAATTTTAAGAATGGTGGCATTGCAAAGACTAGGAAGTATAATGGCTTTTGGTTTAGAAATTGGAAATTGACCATCAAAAACAAGAAACTCACTAAGTGACTTGGAAAACTATTCTGCCTGTATATATTGTGGTCTTTTCTCAAATGGTGACTAGAGTAGCACTGGCAGTGGAATCACAGAGTGTGCTCCCTAGACATAGTGATTCCTGGGCCAAGCTCAGAACTCAACTCAACTCGAGGAGATGTAGCATACATAACTCTATCAAATAATTAATGTTAAATGAACTCCTATTTTGAAACCAATTGGTGAATTACTTTTTTGTTTGTATGTGTGTGTTTCTTTTTAATTTGTAAATATTTCCATTTGATATTTCCTTGGTTGAGTCATATTGCATTTCAATTAAATGTTTAGTGAAGAATTAAATGTACTAAACTCAGTTGTTGATTTCTTATTTTATTTTTATTTTATGATCTCTGATTTTTTCAACTAAACTTTCAATAATTCAGAAGTATAAGACATTTTAAACAAGACATCTAATCATATCCCAAAATGTCCTTAAGTGGCAAAATGTCCAGAAGCAGTATTGTTATGAAATGAGGATCTCCTTTAGTTTATACTTGGGTTGCAAGGGCAGTAATAAAAACAACTAGATGTTAGCAAGCAACCACATTCACAGAAGGTGAGTTTATTTATAGCTTTACCTACAAAGCTTTCTTTTCTCTTATATATCCTCATGATTTTGAGAAATATCACAATAACAATTTGAATTGTAGACACAGATGAGGTGGTATATTTTTTAAGGTAACTGAGCAGTAAAACCAAGGCCAATGGGTGAGAGCTACATGGAGCTCAATATAAAAACTAAGAACTTTTGAAGAAACTGAAAGTCACCCAAAGATGGCAAAACTATGTTACTAAGTGACAGCACTTGTCCTTGGAGGGATTATCAGAAGTTGAACAATTATTTGATGCAGCTGAGATATTGAGTAAAATAAATATTCTTGGCCAGGCGCAGTGGCTCACACATCTAATCCCAGCACTTTGGGAGGCCGAGGTGGGTGGATCACTTGAGGTAAGGAATTCAACACCAGCCAAGCCAACATGGTGAAATCCCATCTCTACCACAAATACAAAAATTAGCCGGGCATGGTGGCATGTGCCTGTAGTCCCAGCTACTCAAGAGGCTGAGGCAGGAGAATTGCTTGAACCCAGGAGACAGAGGTTGCAGTAAGCCAAGATCATGCCACTGCACTCCAGCCTGGGCAACACAGCCAGGCTCCATCTTAAAATCAATCAATCAATCAATCAATCAATCAATCTTCTTTAAGGTCTAGTCCAGCAAGAGTTATGTGTTAAGCCACTTGAGTTTAAAAAGTGAGGAGGGGTACAAATAATATATTTCAGTGTGTTTGTGAAGACGTATATAGTCTGAAATTTTATATAGAGGTATAAAGATTTATATACAAATTTATATTTGTTCCAATTATCATTACTGCATTAAAAATTATGCCCACACTTAGAGGCTTAAAAAAAACTTTATTTTTCAAAAGCTAGCAGAAGGCAAGAAATAACTAAGATCAGAGCAGAACTGAAGGAGATAGCGACACAAAAAAACTCTTTAAAAAAATCAATGAATCCAGGAGCTGGTTTTTTGAAAAGATCAACAAAATTGATAGACCACTAGCAAGACTAATAAAGAAGAAAACAGAGAAGAATCAAATAGACACAATAAAAAATGATAAAGGGGATATCGCCACCGATCCCACAGAAGTACAAACTACCATCAGAGAATACTATAAACACCTCTACGCAAATAAACTAGAAAATCTAGAAGAAATGGATAAATTCCTGGACACATACACTTTCCAAGACTAAACCAGGAAGAAGTTGAATCCCTGAATAGATCAATAACAGGCTCTGAAATTGAGACAATAATTAATAGCCTACCAACCAAAAAAAGTCCAGGACCAGATGGATTCACAGCTGAATTCTACCAGAGATAAAAGGAGGAGTTGGTACCATTCCTTCTAAAACTATTCCAATCAATAGAAAAAGAGGGAATCCTCCCTAACTCATTTTATGAGGCCAACATCATCCTGATACCAAAGCCTTGCAGAGACACAACAAAAAAAGAATTTTAAACCAATATCCCTGATGAACATCGATGCAAAAATCCTCAATAAAATACTGGCAAACCGAATCCAGCAGCATATCAAAAAGCTTATCCACCGTGATCAAGTGGGCTTCATCCCTGGGATGCAAGGCTGGTTCAACATATGCAAATCAATAAACATAATCCAGCATATAAACAGAACAAAAGACAAAAACCACATGATTATCTCAATAGATGCACAAAAGGCCTTAGACAAAATTCAATAGCCCTTCATGCTAAAAACTCTCAATAAATTTGGTATTGACGGAACGTATCTCAAAATAATAAGAGCTATTTATGACAAACTCACAGCCAATATCATACTGAATGGGCAAAAACTGGAAGCATTCCTTTTGAAAACTGGCACAAGACAGGGATACCCTCTCTCACCACTCCTATTCAACATAGTGTTGGAAGTTCTAGCCAGGGAAATCAGGCAGGAGAAAGAAATCAAGGGTATTCAGTTAGGAAA
The DNA here is from genome assembly GCF_037993035.2 of Macaca fascicularis. Lineage (NCBI taxonomy): Eukaryota > Metazoa > Chordata > Mammalia > Primates > Cercopithecidae > Macaca > Macaca fascicularis. Next base: position 73,075,113 of record NC_088392.1, on the reverse strand, counting down.
AGAAGAAGTCAAATTGTCCCTGTTTGCAGATGACATGATTGTATATTTAGAAAACCCCATTGTCTCAGCCCAAAATCTCCTTAAGCTGATAAGCAACTTCAGCAAAGTCTCAGGATACAAAATCAATGTGCAAAAATCACAAGCATTCTTATACACCAATAACAGACAAACAGAGAGCCAAATCATGAGTGAACTCCCATTCACAATTGCTGCAAAGAGAATAAAATACCTAGGAATCCAATTTATAAGGGATGTGAAGGACTTCTTCAAGGAGAACTACAAACCACTGCTCAGTGAAATAAAGAGGACACAAACAAATGGCAGAACATTCCATGCTCATGGATAGGAAGAATCAATATCATGAAAATGGCCATACTGCCCAAGGTTATTTATGGATTCAATGCCATCCCCATTAAGCTACCAATGACTTTCTTCACAGAATTGGAAAAAAACTACTTTACAGTTCATATGGAACCAAAAGAGAGCCCGCATTGCCAAGACAATGATAAGCCAAATGAACAAAGCTGGAGGCATCAAACTACCTGACTTCAAACTATACTACAAGGCTACAGTAACCAAAATAGCATGGTACTGTTACCAAAACAGAGATATAGACCAATGGAACAGAAAAGAGCCCTCAGAAATAATACCACACATCTACAGCCATCTGATCTTTGACAAACCTCAGAAAAACAAGAAATGGGGAAAGGATTCCCTATTTAATAAATGGTGCTGGGAAAACTGGTTAGCCATGTGTAGAAAGCTGAAACTGGATCCCTTCCTTACACCTTATATAAAAATTAATTCAAGATGGATTAAAGACTTAAATGTTAGACCTAAAACCATAAAAACCCTAGAAGAAAGCCTAGGCAATACCATTCAGGACATAGGCATGGGCAAGGACTTCATGTCTAAAACACCACAAGCAATGGCAACAAAAGCCAAAATTGACAAATGGGATCTAATTAAACAAAGAGCTCTGTACAGCAGAAGAAATTACCATCAGAGTGAACATGCAACCTACAGAATGGGAGAAAAGTTTTGCAATCTACCCATCTGACAAAGGGCTAATATCCAGAATCTACAAAGAACTCAAATATATTTAAAAGAAAAAAGCAAACCACCCCATTAAAAAGTGGGCAGAATATATGAACAGGCACTTCTCAAAAGAAGACATTTATGCAGCCAATAGACACATGAAAAAATGCTCATCATCACTCACCATCAGAGAAATGCAAATCAAAACCACAAGGAGATACCATCTCACACCAGTTAGAATGGCAATCATTAAAAAGTCAGGAAACAACAGGTGCTGGAGAGGATGTGGAGAAACAGAAACACTTTTACACTGTTGGTGGGACTGTAAACTAGTTCAACCATTGTGGAAGAGAGTGTGGCAATTCCTCAAGGATTAGAAGTAGAAACACCATTTGACCCAGCCATCCCATTACTGGATATATACCCAAAGGATTATAAATCATGCTGCTATAGAGACACATGCACTCGTATGTTTATTGTGGCACTATTCACAATAGCAAAGACTTGGAATCAACCCAAATGTCCGTCAATGACAGACTGGATTAAGAAAATGTGGCACATATACACCATGGAATACTATGCAGACATAATAAAAAAAGATGAGTTCATGTCCTTTGTAGGGACATGGATGCAGCTGGAAACCATCATTCTCAGCAAACTATCACAAGAACAGAAAACCAAACACCGCATCTTCTCACTCATACGTGGGAATTGAGCAATGAGAACACTTGGACACAGGAAGGGGCACATCACACACCGGGGCCTGTCATGTGGTGGGGGTAGAGGGGAGGGATAGCATTAGGAGATATACCTAATGTAAATAATGAGTTAAGATGCAGCACATCAACATGGCACATGTATACATATGTAACAAACCTGCACGTTGTGCACATGTACCCTAGAACTTAAAGTATAACAAATTTAAAAAAACTTTATTTTAATCATGAATTATGGATTAGGAATTTGAGAAGGACTTATTTTGGAAGTTCTTCCTTTTTGGTTTCTCAGACAGTTAGCATTAGATATTGGTGGAGGCCACTGTCATCTGAAGGCTTGACTGGGTTGGACATCCAACATGGTACACTCACAAGGTTTACACTGGATGCTGGCCATTGGCTAGGACCTGTGCTGAATTGTTTACCAGAGTACCAATTTTGTCTTTCTAGCCTTGTAGCCCCAGAATAGTGAGATTTCTTATGTCCACCAAAAAAAGGCACAAGGTACAACATATTTTGTCACCTGACTTCCAAAGTCACAGAATATCACTTTTGCCTCTTTTAGTTTCAGATAAGTCTAAAGTTACAGGCCAGTTTAGGTTGGCATACACCGAGCCAGTGTCCTTTAGCCAATTTAGATTGGGAGCCTCAACAAATAAAGATGGTTGATATCTCTTGATCACTCTATCAAGTTGTTGTTACTATTTAATTCCTAAGATGGAAACCAGCCCTTATCTGAGAAATGGACTTTTTGTGCTGATGACTATAGAATGTAAAGTATAAAAATGATTTATAAAACAAGAAACTAATTTTATTTTTTAGTCATAAAAAGACAATGGTAAAATGACATTGCTGCACTCACCCGTACAAATAGAACTCTGTCAAATTTTATTTAACCGTTTTGCAGATGTGCTAAACTTGATCATCTATTGGCTGAGCGGGAAAAGATGTAGTATTGAACGGTCACTGAAATTTGTCATGATTACAAAGACATGTGGCACTATTTATAAATAAAAATAGTTTTCTTATCTATTTTAAGGAAATCTATCCTTAATCAAAAATTTGGGCAAATATATATATATATACACACACACACACATACACACACACATATACATATATAGTCATGGAGCATTATTCATATTTGTGAAAGGTTAGAAACATCTTAAATTTCCAAAGTTAGAGATCCATCAATGAATGCAGCAAACAATAAGTATGCTTATGAGGAACTTAAATCACATGGGAGATCATATGGGAAAATACTTACAAGAGTGCTTATGAGGAAAGTCAGAATGTAGAATTATATATGCTATATGACTTTAAATAGCTAAATGGAAAAAAATAGAAAAAAAGCAGAAAATTTATAAACTGTTAATAAACAAGCTATATAGAGCTTTTAAAAATCTGTTTTATTTCTGCAGTGTACACATCTTCCTATTATGATCAAGAAGGCATAAAGCAATCTTTTTGCTATAGAATGCTAAAAATAGACAATGTTTTCATACATGTATACATACTCACACAGAAAATAAAGACTTACTATTTCCTTCCTTCATTTATTTGTCTTACTACATCATAATGTAGCTTATTTTCTGGTGATCCCAAGGCCCACATCAAATATTACTTCTTTTTCTGGTATATCCAGACGGAACTATTTGCTTCTAAAATTGTACTCACATAGGACATTTTAAAACATTGAAATATAATTCTCAATCATAAAATTTACCTTTTATAGTATATAATTAGGAAGTTTTATATATTAACAAAGTTGCACAACCAGGACCACTATCTGATTCCACAATATTTTCATCACCCCAAGAAAAAGTCCTATACCTATTAGGAGTCACACCTCATTCCCTGAAGCCCCCAGCCCCTAGCAATCACTAATCCACATCCTCTCTCTATGGATTTGCCTACTATGGATATTTCATACGAATGAAATCATATATGAGGCCTTTGCTGCCTGTCTTCTTCCATTGAGCATAATATTATCAAGATCCATCCATGTTGTAGCATGTATCAGTACCTCATTCCTTTTTATAGTTGAATAATATTCCACTGCATGAATATAATACATTTTGTTTATCTTTACATCAGTCAGCAGACTTTTGGGTTATTTTCACTTTTTTGGCTATTTTGAATAATGCTGCTATGTACATTCATATGCCAGCTTTTGTCTGAACAAATGTCTTTAAGCCTCATGAATATGTAACTAGGATTGGATTTCCTGGATCATATAGTAACTTTCTGAGGAAATGTCAAACAATCTTTCAAAGTGACAGCATCACTTTACATTGCCACCAGCAATGAACAATGGTTCTAATACTCTACATCCTTTCAACACCGGTTATAATCTGTCTTTTCAATTATAGCCATTCTAGTAGGTATGAAGTGGTATCTCATAGTGATTTTTGTTTACATTTTCCCAATGACTAATGAATTGAGCAGCTTTTCATGTGCTCATTGACCATTCATGTACTTTACTGGGATAAATGTCTACTAAAATCCTTTCCCCTTTTTAAAATTGTGTTGTCTCTTTATTGTTGAGTTGTCAGAGTATTTATACATTCTGGATACTGGACACTTATCAGATGTGTTGTTTGCAAACATTTTCTCTGATTCCATGGGTTGTCATTTTACTTTCTTGATATTGTCTTTTGAAGCACAAAAGTTTTTAATTTTGATGAAGTCCAACACTTCAACTTCCAGGCTTCAGAGCCTTCATAGAATCTATTACCAGAGGACTCATAAAACTACAAAATCCTCGGATACTGTCTTGCTTATAAGGCACCATAGCTCCTCAATGTCTGTGGAGTGAAATCTCAATGTCTTAGCTGCTTAGAAAACATTTAAGGCCTTACTTAATCAAATGTCTTCTTACTTTTCCAATTGTATTTCTGACTTCTCCCTTTTGTGCTCCAGCAATGTCAAAGGATATATCTTTTCACAAAGGTATCAGGTTTCATACTCCGGAAACTCCTCTCTAACAGGACTTCTCTCATTCTCCATACCTGCCTTGCTAAGTCTTATGCACCCTATAATCCTTCTGTTTGCTATTCAAATATATCTTTCTCTGTGAACTCTTCCCTGCCTCACGATGAGGAAAATGTTCACTTTCTTCCTTGTCCACTTCTCTCTCTTGCACTATCTTTGTTATATCATATAGCATACGCTTAGATAATTGGCTTATGATTGCTTCTTTCTACCATCGTATGAACATATGTGATTTAATCTCAGTACTCTTAAAATGTAAACTACTGTTCTTCATGTATTAAGTTCTCAGTATGTGTTTATGGAATTAAAGCTTTATGTAAGCTTTAATACATGTTGCATATGGTCATGTATAATGGGCAATGGTGGTATTCGTTGGGGTCATATTGTGAAAGGTTTTGTACGACACATGTAAGAATCACTCAAAGTAATCTAGAAAATGAGAATCTGACTTTGGCAGTAGCAAATTGGAGGGGGTTTCACAAGCATTTCTGAGAACAGGCCTAGTGCCTGTATTGATATGTGAAGCGAAGGAGGAAGAATAGTGGAAGATTCCTCTGTGGTTTCAGCTGAAGAGACTGGATAGATAGTGACACCATTGTTTGAGATAAAGAATAGAGCAGATTGGCCAAAATCAGCAGACACTATTTTCCTAATATGGAATCTCAGATGAGCAAAGAATAGAGACCATGGCAATTATTTGCATACAGATAAAGGTTGTGTTTGTTGGAGCTTTACTATCACTGAGATAATTTCAATTTAGAACTGGATGACTGACTTCCACACAAAGGTTAGGGTAAATTCCCTGTAGACCAGAAGGGATTTTCAAGAGGAGTAGTGTGCTGCCAACTCTGCCCTAATATCACCCTTCTTTGCCTTCTTTAAAAAAAAAAAGCCAAAATAGACAAACAGATAAAATATGATCCCAAAGGCAGCTGAAATATACCACCTCTCCTTTGTGTATCCTCAGAGCACCTGAAAAACAGTGAGAACTTTACTGTTGGGCCAAGGTTTGTACTTAATAAGAGGAATAATAAGATTAACATGCCTTTGTGACTACATCTGGGGATCACTTGGAATAGAGTGATTGTTACCAAGTAGTTATCTGAAGGATATACACATCAAACAAAGTAATAAAATCCAAGTACCAAACAAGTGCCTTTAATGCAGTTAAAGGCCAATCGGATAAGTTAATTCTGAATAATACTATGTGAATGAGGTACGACTGTTTCTTCATGATGTCACTTATCCAGAAAGTTTACCCACTGAGATCACTGAAAAACTAAGCTTTTTGGTGACTCACTTTCAAGCGTCCAGAAACAAAGGCAATGTTTGAGCCATCACAAAGGATAGATCTTAAATCAAGACAAAGAGTAAAAAACCATTAAAGTGCCATATTTATATGTTTCTAAAAAGACCTTTTTTATCTTAGAGGAATATAATAGGTCTCGGGTATACCTTTGTTTTACACACAACACGTTTTATCTTTTCATATGCATCTGTGACTCCTCTACTAGGCACTAATAATACAAGATGAAAAGTCCCGCCTCTTCTGCGCTATCTGTTCTCTATGCTTTCAACTGTTTCTCATGTTTGATGGATTCCAGTTCCTGCATCATTCTGCTTGTCCCACTCTGACCAGATTCCAGTTTCATACCAATCCACTTAATACAATTAGCAATTAGATTCACACTGCAGCCATTGACAAGGATAAGCTGTAAACAGTAGAAAGCTAAATTCCCCAAATCAGAGAAGTATATGTCTTCTGCTGAAGCTAAATCTTACTTTAAATTTTAAGGTAGTCATGCTTACTTTTGGCTTACATTGAACTTATAGTAAGTTTGTATTTTTTTACACAAGCTGTTTAGTAATCTTCCCCATCTACTCCATCAAGTGATCTTTTAAAAATTGGTGGGAAGGCATTTTAAGAGGAAGCCATAAAGTTTATTCCTATTGAGTTTCATGTCATTTCAGCTCATTGCCTGAATGCATTAGGATCTTTATGAGCAGCTGTTTGCTTTTCTAATATGATGACTTTGCTGATTCTTTTTTCAACCCAGGTGAAAATTGTAAAACAGGCATGGGGAAGCCCTGTTGGGTGCTACTATTGATTTTTCTGATTTTCCTCCTCAGTGACTGACATATTGCATCAATCAACACTCTTTGGATATAATTGTTCAAGTAAATATGATTTCAACTAATCGACCTATAATACAGCCAACACTTTTCAATCTTATCCATAGGATATGTGCGATGTACTTGCATGTGTTGTTGGATATTAACATGCTCTTTGTGTATTTGTAAGCTTCTCTTGGTCTAGTCAATACTCCTATTTTGTTACAAATTATCCCATGATTATTTTTTATGCATCCATATTGTTTATATTGATGACCAGTTTCTTTGTTTAAGAATGATCCATTTTATAATCCTTTGTAGAGTTTCTCTCGGAACTGATATATAATTTGGTAGTATTTATAATAATGTAAGGATTTTTTCTTTATTCTCTTTTGAAAAATATTATGGTGATGTTGGTACGGCTAAAGTCACCTAACTCTTCCATCCATATCTATGATTTTTTTAAAAAAAACATTAACAATATTTCTTCAGTTGTATCTGCAAACTTATTCAATATATTTAACCTCAGCATCTTTTAAGTACCCAAGGCGTCTTACTATTTCTCACCTTCATTGGACTTTAAATCTCTCTTAATAAAATTTTTAAAAATTTTCTTTTCCATATTGCCAATTTTTCTCTTTGATTAAAAGAAGTAAGAACAAAAAAGGAAAATAAGTTGAGTAGTTTTGTCTCATTAAACCATCTGCCCAAATGATTGTATTTAGGCCACCTTTGGTCTTGTTCTAATTTTGTTTTATAATACCCTATTTTTTTCCTTGTACAATACTCATAAGAATTGAAACTGAATCATGTTTCCATAGGCATCCTTGGTTCTATGTTTCTCTTTCAATACTTGAAATTATGATTTCCAAAATCTGAGCTCAACAGAAGGCTTCTTTTGAAACTCATTTTGTTTTTATAGAAACCTGCTCTTTTCCATCAATTTAAGGTAACTTGCGATTGTATTAATTTTAGAAAGTCTCATCCCTGTTGAATATTACTCTATTTAAGAGTTTCTCTCTGTTGTATCATTATATCTGTTTTCTCTGTGAATTTGACCCAGTTGCACAATGTCTTTTTCATGACTTTTACCTTTATTTTGCTGGATTACAACCTCAAAAAATTTCCTCATAAAGGATATATGAAAAGTGAATTTCTTGGCTAGGCATGGTGGCTCACATCTGTAATCCCAGCACTTTGGGAGACCAAGGCAAGCAGATCACCTGAGATCAGGAGTTTGAGACCAACCTGGTCAACATGGTGAAACCATGCCTCTACTAAAAATACAAAAAAAAAAATTAGCCAGGCGTGGTGGTATGTGCCTGTAATCCCAGCTACTGAGGAGGCTGAAGCAGGAGAGTCGCTTGAGGCAGAGGCTGCAGTGAGCCAAGACCTCGCCATTGCACTCCAGCCTGGACAAGAAAGAAATTCTGTCTCTCAAAAAAAAAAAAAAAAAAAAAAAAAAAAGTGAACTTCTCCATTGCTGCAAGAATTACATCATCTTTATTGCATCCACAATTGAGTATCACTTTGATCATGTATGGATTTGCAGGTTAACTGTCTATAAATCCACTGTCAGTGGGATTTTGATTGCTTTGTAAGATTTATATTCTCTCTGTCTCTTTCTCAGATTTTAGGGTATGTATTTATTCTCAGCGCTATAAAATTTCACAGACATGTGCATACGTATGGGATTTTTATACCCCTCTTTCTATGCATTCTGGGAATCCTTTTTATTTCGCTTGTACTTTTTTTAACCAACCAAACTATGGCCTTTCTTATCATTCTCTTCATTATTTTAGCTTTCGCTCTTCAAATTAGCATACACAATTCACTGTGGTATATAGTTCTATGAGTTTTGAGAACAGTATAAACAAGACAAACAAGATATAAAACTGCTCTGTTGTTACAAATGTTCCCTGTGCTGCTTCTTTGTAAGTTAACTCCTCCACCTATCTGCAACTTCTGACAACCTGTGATGTGTTCCCCATTCCTACAAATTTATCATAGAAATATAATCACACAATATATAGGCATTTGAGTTAAGCATCATTCACTTAATATGATGCCATTGGGATTCACCTGTGTTTTGTGTGTCAAGAGCTTGTCTTACATTATTACTGACTGGTACTCCACTGTATGAATGTACTAGAGTTTTTGTAATCCCTTCACCATTTAAAGAACATTATTTTTAGTTTGGAAAAATCGTGAATAATGTTGCTTATAAACACTCATGTATATATGTTTGTACAAATACAAGTTTTCATTTCATTTGGAGAAATACCTAGAAGATTTGTTCTTTATATGATGAGTATATGTTTAAATATGTATGAAACTGATACACTCTTCTAAAGTGCTGTAACATTCTGCATTCTTACCAGCCATGCATGCAAACACCTGCCATTCTACCTCCTCACTAGCATTTGGAATTGTGCCCTGTTATTAATCTTAAGTATTCTGTGGATATCACATTATATTTTTAACATTCATTTCTCTAATGACTAATGACGTTGAACTTTTAGTCATGGACTAATTTGCCATCTGTGTATCTTCTTTAGTGAAGTATCTGTTGATATGTTTTATCCAGCTTGTAACTGGGTAGTTTCTTTTCTTAATATTGAGTTTGGAGAGTTTTTCATGTATTCTAAATAGTTTTTTTTTTCAGCTACGTGTTATGCAAAAGTTCATGGGGCAAAAGTTTTTCATTACGATAAAGTCCAATTTTTTTATGGATTGCATTTTTGGTGTTAAAACTAAGAACTCTTCACCCAACCCAGCATTCCATTGATTTTATCCTATATTTTTGTCTAGAATTCATACAGTTTTAAGTATATATTTAGTTCTATGATCCATTTTGAGTTCATGTTTGTATATGGTATGAAGCATAAATCAAAATTCTTTTTGTTTTATATACAGATATCCAGATCAAATCCTTAAATAGCATTTATTTGAGGGTCAATGCTCCATTGCTTCTTAAAAGGTTGCCATTTTAGAATGGTAATACCATTATTAGGCTAAGGCATGTGTATTTTTTTCTCCAGAGAATACTGGATTTTCTCTTTTTCTTTCTTTCTTTCCTTTTTTTTTTTTCATGGAATCTCACTCTGTCGCCCAGGCTGAAGTGCAGCGGCATGATCTCGGCTCACTGCAACCTCCACCTCCTGGGTTCAAGCAATTCTCCTGTCTCAGCCTACCAAGTAGCTGGGATTATAGGCATGTGCCACCATGCCTGGCTAATTTTCGTACTTTTAGTAGAGACAGGGTTTCACCATGTTGGCCAGGCTGGTCTTGAACTCCTGACCTCAAGCGATCCACCCGCCTCGGCCTCCCAAAGTGCTAGGATTACAGGCATAAGCCACTGTGCCCAGCCTGGATTCTCTCTTTAATGGTGGTGTATTAAAATTTTATGATGATGTACCTGAGTGTGAGACTCTTTTACTCAATGTGCACTCTACTTGTTGGGCATATCAATAGATAAGACATTTCAACAAAGCAATGTTGGCAGATGAAATGGATTCCAGGGAGCTCTGGCACAGCATATGCAATGCACTAGTAGGAGCAAAAAGGAAGAAGAAACAAATAGAGGAGACAGAAATAAGATAAATGAAAAGCCTGATACTCAGAACAGCTGCATTAGATGATAAGCTGCCCAAAAGAAATGTCTTAAGCTCTTTTCTAAAGAAATTGAGCCACATTCTGTAGGAGAATTGGAGCGGCTTGTCTCCATGTTAGTGGCCCACAGCACATCACTCTTCATTCTCGCTCTCAGCAAGAACAGGAAGTAGAGGAGATCAAGGTGAGAGGATCACTTAAGCCCAGTAGTTCAAGACCAGCCTGGGCAAAGTAGTGAAACCACATCTCTAAAAAAAAAAAGAAAGGAAGATGAAAAAGAAAAAATTAGCTGGGCATAATGGCACACCCCTGTTATCCCCAACTACTCGGGAGACTGAAGCAGGAGGATTGCCTGAGCCCAGAATCCAAGGCTGCACTGAGCTATGATCACCACTGCAGTCCAGTCTGGGTGACACAGTGAGTCCCGGTCTTAAAAAAAATTAACTAATTAATTACCGTATTTAAAAAATAGTACCTTTATTGACCTATTTTAAAATTAGAAATTATGCTTTTAATATTTAGGTAGCATTTTAATGGTGATTTCCCCACCAAACCACCTCAGCATCCCCCACAAAAAAAGGAAAAAAGAGAAAAATATTCTGCTAAAATGTTTTAAAGTCATTGTTATAATCACCGAATCCATTTGGTTTTTCCTTAAGCTAAGGACAGCTCAGGTATGACTTTAGGTGAGAAATGTGTTTGCCTCTTGGTTGGTGGCTTGTTTCAGTCTTACTAGGCTCACCTCAGGAGTGAAAAATACCTTCCAAAATCCCCCTTTTCTTCATTTTTTCTTCTAATTTTTCACTTTCTATATCTCTGCATTTTCTTGTTACTGACTTAAAGACCAAGCAAGTCGAACATTTTGCAGAACTTTATGTGAATGGAAATGAGCTCTGAAGAATGCTGCTTTTTCAAGATTTTATGTCTCTCTTCTTTTGTTAGCACCTCAATGACAGCTGTTTTTTTTTTTTCTTTTTTTTTTTTCAGTGTTCCTCATCCTTGACTAAAACACCTCAGAGGCTCCCTATTGCTAACTCCATCAAAGCTAAATGCATCTTGCTGAAGGAGCTGGTGTGGTTTCCCCATGATGCGGTGAATGTGTGTATGTGAACAACGGGAACAGATAGTACATTTGCACTTCAACAATTTGACCCTTTCATTTCCCAGGAGTGGTGAGGAGAGCTGAGCACTGCATTGGTGAGCAGAGTCAAAGGTGTTAGATTGTGAAATAAAACTTCAAAAGCCAAGCTTCTGAAACATAAAACATTCACACTTCTACCTGAAATATCTTTCCAGCTGCCTGTACAGCACTGGAATGTCTAACACAAGAATTGCGCATAAGTCTAAATTCTTTGAGGTACTCTTTGTGGCTACCTCACTTTTCCTAACTTAGATGTTATCTACTAGAAAGAAGGAAAAGAAATTGACTGAAATGTCAGGAGGCTTTATTTTAATTTAATACTTTCAAATAATTGCTCAGAGCATAAATCTATGCTATTGGTTCCAGACCTAACTGGTGCCTGAGATTCCAAATCTAAATAGTCAAGGGGACAGGGAAACACCTGAAGCAGATGGGATGCCCCTCTTCAAAGGGTAAAGCACTTTACTTCATTAGTCTTTTTAAGAAGAATCTTTTCCATGGGGAAAAATTCCTTCATTTATCACAGGACTAATTAAATGAAAATTATCAAATTTCCAATAAACTAGCAACATTTCTTTAGAGGCTGCTTCATACAGATTATCATTCTAGCACTCAGAAGAAGGTATCTCTATTAAATTTAATTACTCCTTTTTGCCAAAGCAATGCTTCTGTAGGCTTCACATAAGTACAATTACGTCTTGTATCATAGTCAGCTGTTTCTCTTTCTCATTCTCCCTCTAGACTGCAAATTCCTTGAAGGCAAAGATTAAGTTTTACACATCTATGTATCCCCTTCAAGTACCTAGTATAATCTAGTTTTCTACATATAAGATGTTCAAAGAATTCTAGCTAAAATAAAATACTGGAGGAATAATAGGCTGCTTACCCCCACATGTGGGGTTTATATGGGAGAAACGACCACAGTTTAGTTATTAACTAACTCATTTGGTCATTACAAAAATATTTATTTTGTACCCACTATGTGTCAGTAGTTTGTAAGGTGCTAGGGATATAGCTGCAAAAAAAAATGTGGATCTCGTAGTCAATGCCCTCATGGAGTATACACACTCAATGTTGGATCCAAGACTGGATTGCTTGACTTCTGCTTCTGCACATGATATGACAGAGTCATGGGGAGTGTCAATAAATTTCAAAGAATTTGATTTAGACCATGTTAAGATGATATGATTTATACTACATTCATTTTTCACTTGGAGATAAATTAGAAATCAATAACAGAAATGTATCTTGAAAATCCCCAATTATGTGAAATCTAAATAACACAATTTTAAATGATGCATAGGTAAAAGAAGCAATCAAAAAGAAAATTAGAAAGTATTTTGAACTAAAGAAAAATGAGAGAAAATATATGAAATTTGTGGGAGACAAATAAAGTAGTACTTAGATTTTTATTGCAATGCATAATATTAGAAAAGAAGAAAGATTCAAAATCAATGACCCAGCTTTCACAATAAGAAACTAAATATAAGACAAAACAAAAAAACAAATGAACAATAAAATGAGCAAGACAGAAAATAATAAATATCAGGATACAAATTAGCAGAATTGAAAATAGAAGAGCAATAGAAAAAAACTCAATGAAACCAGAAGCTGCATCTTTGAGATCACTAAAATTGATAAATATCTAAACAGACTGACCAAGAGCGAAGAGAAAACACACAACTTACCAATATCAGGAATGAAGGTGGGGATCAGTATAGATTCTACAGATAATAACAGCTTAGCAAAAAAAAATACTATAACCATTTTATTTCAATAAAGTTGACAAGTTAGATAAACTGAAAAATAGACATTACCGAAAATCAGTCTAAAATATACAGATTACCTGAGTAGTTCCATAGCTCCTGGAGTAGTGGAAATTTTATTTTAAAAGCTCCTATAAAGAAATCTTCAGACCCAGAATACTTTACTGCTAAGTTTTGCCATACATTTAGAGAAGAAATAGTATCAATTCTACACAAACTTTCAGATGGTTGAAACAAACTCAGTCTATAAGGTTGATATTTCCCTGATATCATAACCAAAAATGATAGGTAAAGAAAAAAATTACAGCTCAACATGCTTCGTGAATGGAATTTAAAAAATTTTTGCAAATATTTAGCACATTGAATTTTAAAATATAGGAAAAGGATAATACATCATGATCACGTGTGGTTTATCACAGGAAGAATTGGTTTAACATTCCAAAATCCATCACAGTAATTCCCCATTAACAGATTTAATAAAGAAGAAGAAAACCCATATGATCACTATCAATATATGTAGAGAAAGCATTTGACAAAATGCAACATCCATTGCTGGGGAAAAAAAAAAAAAGGAAATAAAAAAAAAAAAGAAAACACTTTGAGCGAGCTAACAATTACAGGAAACTTCTAAAAACAGATCTTTTGAGAGAAAACACTGATAGTCAATAAAGAGGTGATGCAGACACCACGGCTGAAGGGTGAGGAAGCTGGGAAGCCTGCACCAAGTTGCCGAGTGCCAGAATTAGCTCCTGGTCCTGAACAGGTCCTAAAGAAGGGGCAAGTGAAGGAACTTCCATGCACCACCCTCCCAGACCTTTGGGATCCTAGCTAAGAGATCCCATGACCCCCATGGACATTTGATTTGGCAGCAGGAACTGCCCAGAGATCAGGCAGAGGCAAAACTCAAACCTGCGTGGAGCCCAGTAGGTTTTCTGGCAAATGGTGCAGCTGCAGCAAAACGTGACCATATGAGCCTATTTCCCTAAGGCTCTCCATCTTGCGCTGAGGGACTGTATCTCCTACTGTCTGTTGGCCTGGGAGAGAGTAGGGCTGCCTTTCTTGTGAGACAGGAGAACCACACAATCTCTGGTCCATTGGCCCCTCCCAAGACCACCTGTCTGCCAACTTCCACAGAAGGTACCCACAGCACAGCCTCCACTATCCTGCCTGAGTGTTTTCCTGGCAAATGGTAGCAGTTTGGATTCCCTAGCACAGCCAGCGCTCAACCCCACGGGGCCAAAGAACAAAACTATGGGCCCTGTCTCAACACCCCAGGATTTGAGTACACCACCTGGGGTATCAAGGTGAGAGATCTCTGTAGCCTGAGCTAGAGTTGGTGAAGAGCCCCCACTCTCAGAACACTGAGGAGAGTGTGGTGTGGGTTTGTGTGCTAACACAGGGGCTGGGTGTCCCTCCCTCCAAAGGACTGGTCTGGGAAGGGAGTAGCTTTTAGCCAGGTGCAGCTTCTTCCCCAGGGAGCTCCACAGCCCATGATATCTGGAATAATCTAATGATTTGGGAGCAGAAAGCTTGGGATAAGCCTGACAAGTTGAGTCTGCTCCCGGGACAGACACTGAAAGGACAGACATATAATTCAGATGGCAAGAAAGCTTAATGGGATTCAAGAAAAAGTTAAAAATCCCATCCAAGGAAGCCATTAAAACAATTCAAGACTTGAAAGATGGCATAGCCATGTTATGAAAGAACCAAACTGAACTCCTGGAATTGAAAAATTTACTATAGAAATTGCAAAATACAACAGAGAAAGCTTAATAACAGACTTGACCAAACTAAGGAAATAATTTCAGAGCTCAAAGGTGGGTTACTTGAATCAACCCAGTCAGATAAAAATAAAGAAAATATTCAAAGCAATGAACAAAGCCTGTGAGAAATGTGGGATTATGTAAAGAGACCAAACCTAAGAGTCATTGGCATTCCATGAGAGAGTAAGAAACTTGAAAAGCATATTTGATTATATAACTCACAAAAAGGTTTTCCAATTGTGCTGGAAGTTGACATGGAAATTCAAGAAATTCAGAGAACCTCTGCACAGTGTTATACAAGAAAACCATCCCCAAGACACATGATTTTCCAAGATCAATATGAAAGAAAAACTCTTAAAGGTAGATAGAGAAAAGGGTCATATCACTTACAAAGGGAACCCCATCAAGCTAACAGAAGACTTCTCAGCAGAAACTGTACAATCCAGGAGAGATTGGGTGCTTATTTATAGCATTCGTAGAGAAAAGAAATTCCAAACAAAAAGTTCCTCTCCTTCCCAAATAAGATTCACGTGTGGAGGAGAAATAAAATATTTTTTGGACAAGCAAGTGCTAAAGGAATTTGTTACCATTACACTAGCCTCACGAGAGGTCCTTAAGAAAATGTTAACCATAGAAACGAAAGAAAAAAATACCTACTACCATAAAAACACAAGCTTTTAGCTCACAGACACTAATAAAGCAACTCCACAGCTGAGACTACAAAGCAACCAGCTAACACCATCACAACAGAATCAAAGCTTCAGATATCAAAATTAACCTGGAATGTACACAGTCTAAAAGCCCCACTTAAAAGGTACAGAGTGGCAAGTTGAATAATAAAATAAGACCCAATCTTCTGTTGTCTTCAAGACCCATCTCACATGTAATGGTATCCATAGGCTCAAAGTAAAGAGATGGAGAAAGATCTATTATGAAAATAGAAAACAAAAGAGAGCATGGGTCACTATTTTTGTATTTGCTAAAACAGACTTTAAACCAAGAACAATCTAAAAGGGCAAAGAAGGTCATTACATAATGATTAAGGGTTCAATTCAACAAGAAGACTTAACAACATAAATATGTATTTTTTGTGTATATATACACACAAATACATTATACATTTATATATACACACACATAATATATACAGAGAGAGAGAGAGGAAGAGAGAGAGAGAGTATATGTATAGTAACACCCGTATTCATGAAATCTGGAAAAAAATCAGGAAAGAAATCTATCAACAGAGTAAACCCACAACCTGTAGAATGAGAAAATATTTGCAACCTATGCATCTGACAACGGTCTAATATCCAGAATCTGTAGGGAACTTTAACAATTGAACAAGCAAAAAATAATAATAATAATAACCCAATTAAAAAGTGGGCAAAGGATGCAAATGGACACTTCTCAAAAGAAGGTATACAGGTGGCCAACAAACATATGAACACATGTTCCATATCACTAATCATCAGAGAAATGTCAAACAAAACCACAATGAGATACTATCTCACACCAGTCAGAATACCTATTATTAGAAAGTCAAAAATAACAGATGTTGGTGAAGCTGTGGAGAAGAGAAAATACTTATATGCTGTTGATGGGAATGTAAATTAGTTTACTCACTGTGGAAAGCACTTTGAAGATTTTTCAAAGAACTAAAAATAGAACTATCATTAAACCCAGCAATCCCATTATGGGGCATATATCCAAAAGAAAATGGATTGTTCTACTGAAAAGAAGACCCATGTGCTCACATGTTGATCGCAGCACTATTCACAATTGCAAAGACATGGTATTAATCTAGATGCCCATCAAGAGTGGATTGGATAAGGAAAATGTGGCATATACACACCATACAACACTATGCAGCCATAAAAAGAACAAAATCATGTCCTTTTTAGCAACATGGATGCAGCTGGAAACCTTTATCCTAAACAAATTAATGAAGAAACAGAAAACAAAATACCATTCTCATTTATAATTGGGAGCTAAACTTTGGGTATACATAGACATAAAGGTGGGAATGACAGGCGCTGGAGACTACAAGCAGGGAGAGGGAGGGAGGAGGGCAAAGGCTGAAAAACTACTCATTGGGTACAATGCTCACTACCTAGGTAATGGGTTCAATCGTACACCAAACCTCAGCATCACACAATATACCCTTGTAACAAACCTGCACATGTATCCCCTGAATCTAAAATAAGAGTTGAAATTTTCAAAAAAGAAAACTTCTCAACCTGATAAAGTGCATCTTTGAAAGTACTATAATATCGTAATCATGTTGAGAGTAGAAATGCATCCCTGCTAAGTTCCGAAACACGTCAAGGATGACTTCTGGCATCACTTCTGTTCAATACTGCACTAGAGTTTCTAGCCGAGAACATAGGCAAGAGAAATAAAATAAAAGGTATCAAAGTTATAAAAGTGAAGCCATCTTTATTTACAGATGACATTGTTGTCTATTTAGGAAATCCTGTGATACGTACAAAAAAGTAGTAAGATGAATAAGATTAGAAAATTTGATAAAAGTACACAAATATCATTTTCCCATGTACTTTTAGTGAACAATTAGAAAGTGATTGAAATAATACTATAATAGCACCACAAATATAAAATTATTCAGATAACTCTCACAATAGTTGTGCAGAATTAGTGTACTGAAAACTATAATACATTGCTCAGATAAACACATAAAAATGGCAAAATATGCCATGTTTATGTTAAGTATCATTTCTCTCCAAGTTGATCTTTAGATTCCAAGGAATTCCAATTGAAATCTCCACAGTCTTTTATTTATTTAATTTTAGAAATTAAAACTGTGACTCTAAAATCCATATGAAAATGCAGAAGAACCAAGGATATCAAAGTATCTTTGAAAAAAAAATGAACAAAATTGGAGGAATTTATACAACCCGACTTCAAGACTTATTGTAAAGGCACAGTAATCAAAACAGTGCAGTATTGACATAAAGAGATACAAAGAATTCAAGGCCAGGCGCAGTGGTTTACACCTGTAATCCCAGCACTTTGGGAGGCTGAGGCGGGCAGATCAGGAGGTCAAGAGATCGAGACCATCCTGGCCAACATGGTGAAATCCCGTCTCTACTAAAAATACAAAAATCAGTTGGATGTGGTGGCACATACCTGTAATCCCAGCTACTTGGGAGACTGAGGCAGCAGAATCACTGGAACCCAGGAGGCAGAGGTTACAGTCAGCCAAGACTGGGCCATTGTACTCTAGCCTGGGGAACAAGAGTAAAATTCCATCTCAAAAAAAAAAAAAATTCAATGGGACAGACAGAATACAGAGTCCAGACAGACTCACACATATACAGTCAACTGATTTTTTTTAAGTTGCAAAGATAATCCAGTGGAAAAAGATTATATGTACAACAAATAGTTCTGAAACAATTACATGCCTATATGCAAAAAATAAAATTTGACCCTCACATGACATATAAAAACAAACTCAAAACGGATCATAGATATAAATATGAAACCTAAAACTGTAAGACTTATTGAAAACAAGAGGAAAACCTTTGTGACCTTGATTTAAGCAAATATTTATTAGATGTGCAACACAAAGTGTATAATCTATAAATAAAGAAAATAACACATTGGATTTCATAGAAAATAAGGACTTCTGCTCTTAGATACTGTTTAGAGAATGAAAAGATAAGCCACAGTCTGGGAGAAACTATTTGCAAGTATGTAATAAAGGATTTGTATTCAATATACAAAATACCCTCAAAACTAAATAACAAGAAAACAGCTCATTAAAAACAGGCAAAAATTTCAAATAGATACTTCACTAAAGATGCATGAGTAGCAAATAGGCACACAAAAACATGCCCATCATCATTAATCATTAGGTAAATGCAAATTAAAATGACAAGGAGATACCTGTACACACTTATTAGAACGTCTAAAATTAAAAAGATTTAGCATAGCAAGTATTAGTGAGGATATGGAGAATCCTGAATTGTCATACACTCATGTGGGAATCTAAACTGATCAAAATACATTAGAAATATGGCAGTTTCTTAAAAATTCAACACACACCATATGACTGAGCAATCACTCTCCTGGGTATTTGTCTTAGAGAAATAAAAACAGATCTCTGTAAAAAGACTTACACCCAAATGCTCATGAAAGTGTATTTTCTAATAGCCAACAACTGGAAAATGACTGAGCAACCAAGAGTTGAACTATCAATTTCAATACACACAGCAACATGGATGACCCTTGCATCATGTTGAGTGAAATAGGCAACAGGGAAAAATAGTACATACTGTATGATACCATTTATACAAACGTTTCATAAAATAATCTGATGTGACAAGAGGCAGAATGGAGTTTGCAGGGAAAGAGAGGGTTTGGAAAATGATAAGAGGGAGATAAACAGGGAGAGGGAAATTCAGGAGGTAATAGATGTGTTCATTATCTTTATTGCGGTAATGGTTCCATCAGTGTGCATTCATGCCTGTGTGTATACACATGCATATATATATACCCACCTATATATACATACATGTATCAAATATATATAATTATTTACACACATACATATATATCAGAATTTATATTGTACAATTTAATTCATTCGGTTTATTGTACATCAATATTTCAACAAAACTGCTTAATGAAATTGCACAATTCTCTGCCATTTAAACATTGTACACAAATAAAATTGTCCTTTTCTTACTAATGCAAGATTATTATTAAGCATGTTAACCACATTTTAGGGCCATAATGTACAGATAATGTCAACATCTCTAAACTTAATTAGCACTGCTTACCCACACAAATGCCCCTGTTTATCAAATTATTGCTATAAAACTGTCATAGAAATAGAACTCTTATTCAGTTGTTAAGTCAACCAAAGATTAGAGAAAGATGTGTTGTGAAAATACAAGCTCTGAGGCCAAACTTAGGTTCAAATTCCGACTCTGCTACTCACCGGCTGTGGATCCCAGAAAACTTATTTAACTCAAGCATCAGTTTCCTCATCCTTAAGTGAAACTATCAATGACTAGTTCAAAGGTTTGGTTGAGAGGATAAATAAAATATTGTATACAAAAGGTAGAGGACACAGTAGATACTCCAAATTTTTTTTCATTTACTTCTTCATTGTATTAGATAAATTGACACTAGCTCTGTGCTGACAAACCCCAAATCTCAATCAATAAATGAAACAGATAATAATTGAAGTATCCAACTGGGAGGCTGTATGTTTTTTGGGTTTCTGCCATTTCCAATACAAGACACACTCCAGATAGCCACGTGGAGAGAGGTAATGGAGGGTGTTATAAGAGGTTTCTATGGCAGACTTGGAAGTGACAGACATAATTTCTACCTATATTCACTTCACTGGAACACAATCCTATGGTCATAACTGTAGGGTAGTTTGAGAAAGCAGATTAGCTCTGTGCACTGGCAGTAGAAATTAAATTTTGGTGCACAGCTAGCATGCTTCTGCCACATTCCCTGTGTAAATTAAGAAGGAAGGTCTAAGGAACACTCAGATGAGCTTCAGTGTATAGCCTTAGTAAAATCTAAGTGTGTGTTGTGTAGAGCTTATATTAGGGTTGTATTCCAGAGAGCTTGGGGTGCTGGCATATGAATTATTATCATGTGATATGTTATCACTCTAAATACTAATGCTTACAAGGCTATAGTAATCATCATCATTGTGAACATCATCATCAGCTACCATTTATTGAATGCCAACTTTCCCACAAGATTTGAACTATGCATTTCACCAATATTATTTCATTAATTTATACTTTCAAGTGGAGAATTCTTAGGGACAGAAGTCGTTCCTTACTTGTTTGTTAGTCTGTCTGCTTGTTTTCCTGCAAGTTTTTTAGTATCAAATACAGCATAAGCAGATTATGATTAATTCAAAAGAATGAATATTAGAAACAGAATGTCTTAAATAACCCTAGGAAATCCATCTCAGTCTTTCTAGAGTCCCAAGCATAAATATATGCACACCTTTTTAAAAAATGTATCTTAAAATGTATTAATATGGGCTTATCAATATCAGTAATACATGTCTGGCAGCTATGCTTCTCAGGATTGAATAAATTACATCTTCCGACAAATTTGCATCTAAAGAATCTGATTCTTAGAAGACAGTGGCTTATTCACAGAATTATTTGTGTGTAACTCATCAGTTATTCATGCAATCACTGGATATTCACTGCTGATTCTCCCTGAACTACACATTCTTTTACTGAAAAAGGAAGATGTTTTCCTTTTAAATCTGGTGTATACAACAATGAAAACAAAATAAGATTCTACACAAATGTGCATGCTAATTGCTGGTTAAGTTACTGGTTTATGTTAATTCAGGTCATTCCAGCATTGTGAATGTTTCTTTAATCTAGATTCTCTTTAATGAGAGTCATGTTTACAATGGCATTTCTCCCTGACAGATCCAGAATATGTCTATCTTATATAAAAAACTTAAATGTAAACTGGATTTTAAAAGGATGGGCAGTCAAATTTAGTGCAATATGAAAGAAGATTAATAAAAACAATTAAAATTATTCTTTCACCTGCCTAGATATATTGCCTGTGAAATTAAAGGTCAAATCCTAATCTTGTTATTTCTTTTAAAACAATTTTACTTAATGTAGTCTGTCAAGAACATTTATGTATCTGG
This sequence comes from Macaca fascicularis, assembly GCF_037993035.2. NCBI lineage: Eukaryota > Metazoa > Chordata > Mammalia > Primates > Cercopithecidae > Macaca > Macaca fascicularis. Next base: position 73,053,301 of record NC_088392.1, on the reverse strand, counting down.
AGAACTTAGAATAATACATAATTACCAGAAATTTCTTGAAAGGGTAAAATGTCTTGAAGGGTAAAATTAAAATGCTTGAAGGTAAACTCTTAAATACGATATTTCTAGACATAAATATCTGGAGTATGTCTCTTCTCAAAATTTATACAATAATATGTTAATTTTTGTTAGTTATTGGGATATTCTGTATCTCCCCCTTTTACCACTATGCTGGTAGATAGTTGACCAGGGTTGATGTACTATCATTAGTTCCTACTGTATATAGATATATATATTTTCTGTTTTGCACTAACTACTCTTGAATTCCTTCATTATTTGTTTTTCACTACAAATAGTTATTTCCAACCTGTTACAATTATTTCAATACAGTTTTTAACCAAGTATTGAAAAATGTGAAAAGTCACTTCACTCAAATGAATTAATTTGATAATTTAATGAAGAAAAGGGTTATGAATGGCTTACATGTCATACTTATTGTTTTCAATTTTACCTTGAAGACAGAGAGGATCTTCTGAAAAAAATTTAAGCAGCGGAGTAAAATAGATACCTTATCGTTTTAGGAGTTTGATAAAACTTAGGGGCTAGACGTAGTGATAATGTGGAAGAAAGAGATACAGAGTGACTTAAATATTAATATTTCTGCCTTCAGTATCTAGGTATGTGGTGGAATCAACAATTACCAGTGGAAAGACTGACTGGATGGAAGACGGCCTGTTTGGTTTGTGATGGTGAATTTGTGAGTGCTATATGTATCTTTCTGGTGGAGACATTATTCGTGCAAAAATGTTGGTTTAAAATTCAGCATCAACCAGTCTCATCTCCTGAAATTCTCCCCTTTCCTGGTTTTTGTACCACTGTTTCCCTGGGTTTCCTTCCACCTGCCTGTTGGGGCTCTTCCTCACTGACCAGTAGCAGGCATGGTAGACTAGATTCCTGGGTTCCTGACTGCAGGCCCTTTCTCTTCAGAGATGTCATCACCTCAGCTACCAGCTTGGGGGCATGAAAATCACAACTTAGGAGGGGTAGTAAGAAAACCTCGGGGCAGAGAAGTAGAAAACAAACAGGCTAGAGTGAAGTTATGGAAGTTTCTGGTGAAATTTTTAAAAAATCAGTTGTCACTAGCTAAAAATTTTATTTAGAGATCAAGGAAATACGAATTACAAAGGGCCTTTTTGTTGAGAAAATTAGACGTCTTTTATCAGAACAAAGCCAAATTGCAATGCGCAAGGCTCAAGCCATATGACAATGGGTAGAAGAACAAACGAGGAAGAGGGGATGAAGACAAGAAGAGGAAACAGCATGTGTAGATTAATAAATAAACAAGTTTTGGTGCTTTATTGCACAGTAGGATGAGTATGGCTAACAATATTATATTTTATATTTACAAACAGCTAGAAGAGAGGATTTTGAATGGTCTCACCATAAAAAAAATGATAAATGTATGAGGCAATAGATATGCTAAATACTCTGACTTGATAATTATACAATGTATATGCACGTACTAAAACATCACACCATACTCCATAAATATATGGAATTATCATGTATCAGTTTAAAAATTAATTTTTAAAAGAATGCCAGGGAATAAAAGAAGGGGGTAAAATAGAAGCTAAATCCATTGTATTCCAATATTTACATCTTTAATGAAAACTGTTAAATAAAACATAAAGCAAAACTTTCAGTGAAAAGCATTTAAGGTTAAGACCCTTTCATTTTAATGGATTGGCTATTATAAAGAAAAACTAGTCAGGGTGTTTTCAAATATCTTTCTTCAGTTTTTTCATTTGTTTTTGTTTAGCATGAAAAAGAAAGCTCCCCATTTATTAAACCTGATGAGGGATGGGTTTTAAAATTTGGATACAAGTTATATTATATCATACACATTTCTATTAAATAATAGGGTATATCCTGACACCACAATATATTCTCAGAGCAGTTCAGGTCAATTGGGTTTCATTAATACATATTGATGATCTATTGAGAGACAATTTTTATGCTAGGTATTGGGGATCGTTGATCCAAATAGGGATAGCTAAAGTCTCAAAAACATAACCTACATAATCTGAAAATTGTAATAGAATGTGGTAGTAACTAAGATAGTGGTAGGTGCAATGAGCATTGGCAACACTTAATCCAACCTAATGATTTAGGCAAGAGATATACTGAAGCCCACCTTGAAGGATCAATAAATATTAGCCAGAACAAGCAGAGAGAGGGAATTGAAGACAGGGAATAAAGTAGGAAAAAGTTACAAATCTATTACACAGCATGATGCATAAATGGCATTATATAAACAGCGCTTTGATTTACTGAGGCATAATGTACAAATTATGGTAGGAATGGCTGAAGAAGGTGAAACCATGTTTATGAAGAACCTTGTATGTCATTATAAACAAATAAACTTTATATGATAAATAATGGTCATTATTAAAGATTTTAAAGCACCAAAGTAGCATGGTTAGAGTTGCATTTTTAGAAGACCACTCCTGCTGCAATGAAGAGAAGGTAAAACTGAGGAAATGGAAAGAAGTTAGGAAGATAGTATAATAACCTGGAGATGAGACGATGAAGTCCTGATGGAGCCATATAATAGAAACGGAAACAGACAAAGGATTCAAGACCTACTCAGATAGTGGAAGAAGTCAACAGCGTTTGGTGATGGATTGAAGGTGACTGGTGAGTGCAGAAGTGTAAGAAAACTCACAGGTGTCTGGTGTTAGTGACTTGGTGGATCATAGTGCCATGAATCCATATAGTATAACAGGAAATGAAATAAATTTGAATGGAGGTGAAAGGCAAATGATGGTGAATTTAATGCAGATCCATTAAGTTTGAGATAACTGTGGACATTTCGAGAAGATTTATCTAGTGGGCCTTTGGATTTACAAATCTTAAACTGATCTTAAACTGAGATCTGAGAGGTCAAGGCTGAAGATAAGGATTTAGAAGTTATCACCATTTTAATGTTACTTAAAACCATAAGACTGGATAAGGCTGCACTATTAATACAGAATAAATTTATGTCTTTCATCTTTACCATTCAAAATGCGCTGAGTTCTTTCTTCTTTCACAACTGTGCTTCATTTTAAAATGCATGCATACTTTTGATAGCACATGTGAAAGTATTTCTCCAAAATTGACCTCATTGGTTTCGTTCTCAGCAAATTCACCTGGGCCACTCAACATGGCTTTTATAGTGGGTGATGTTAATGCATATTCTCTTTTTACAATGAATTCATGGCCAATAGATGATATCAATTTGACATACACGGCACCAGGGCCTTCACAGCCACCACAGGTTTTCTCCTCTCCATCCATTTTGTTCTTACGAAATTCTACTTTGCTTCCCCAGGAATTTTAGTAGTTGCTCACCAGTCCCGCAGTCATTGCAAGCCAGGTCCCCGTGTACCGCCGCACCCCTTATTCCAGGGCTGCCCCCCACCACCCTCTATGCTTCATTTTAATGGGATTTTACCTGTCTGACGATTTTGTGGTCTCGAAGGAGCGCTGCCATTTTGATGTAACTAGAGAATCGGAAACTCTTGGATAGGAACCCTATCTGTCCGTGGTTTCCAATTTCCCGTTCTCACCAACATGTTTGCTAATTTAACCAGCTTTGAGTCAGCTTCTCCAAAAGTAGCTATATTTTTCTGTGCTGCTTCTTTAGTAAGGACTACCATGCCACCCAGTACCAATAGGGTGCTTTTGAAAGCGAGCTCCCAAGGCCTGGGTAACTTGTCTGTACTAGTTTCCTGTGGCTGCTGATACAAATTACTACAGACTTGATGGCTTAAAACAACACAAATTTTTTAATCGTACAGCTCCGGAGGTCAGTCTAAAACCAGTTTACCTGGGCTAAAATCAAGATGTTAGCAGACCGGTGTTCCATTTGGAAGACTCTAGAGGAGAATCCTTTTCTTACTTTTTCTAGTTTCCAGAGACCACCTATATTCTTCTGTTGATGACCCCCTTCCTCCATCTTCAACGTGCATGATTTCAACCTCTGTTTCCATCATCCCATCTTTTTCTTCTGCCTTTGACTTTCTTGACGGCTTCCTATAAGTACCTTATGTTTACAATTGGGCCAACTGGGGTAACTCGGAAACCGAGGATAACCTTCCCACTTCAAGATCCTTTATTATATCTGCAAAGTTCCTTTTTGCCAGGTATTAGAACTCGGACATCTTTTCATGGCCATTATTCGGTGATCAAATGAGCACAGCTGACATGCTCTGGCTTGCAGTAGTGCTTACAGGTGCTATGAGAATACAAATAAGGTAACCAGCCATAGGCTATTTAAACAACATTTCAAAATCTCTTAACTAAAAACAAGCATATGAATAACAATAGCGAAAAGAAGTGCTATCAGTTTTTCTCAGACAATATCTTTTGTTTTCAAGTAACTATAAGAATTAGAATATAAATTTCATAGCCAAAGTACCAGACATTTATCATTTAAAAAAAATCTCCGCATCAAATCCTCCTTATTCACCACTCCCTGATTTATTTTGAGGAATCACCTGTCTTCAATTATGTATTCTTGTGGAAGTGTCATAAACCAGGTGCCCACCCTCCATCCTGAAAGTCAAGAAACCAAATGTTGCTTCTTTTTGTCCTGGTATAAATAGCCAGGGAGTCAGTGCCTCTGTGAAGTTTGGCCAAGCAAATAAATACTCAGCCCTGTGATTTTGAATCTTGATTCAGTAATGGAAGGTGAGAAAGATCTGGCATTTGCTCAAGTTGACTGTGCAGCACCAAACCAAACTGCTGTCTTTCCTGCTTCCTAACCCATTGGTATTGCCTCAAATCCTGCCTGTTTCCAAGACTGCTTTCCAGTCCTGACTTTAATTCTGGAAGCTTTCAGTATTTTTCTAATAAATTATTTTCACTTAAGTTAGCCAAATTTGGTTTCTGTCACCTACAGTCAGAAAACCCTAACAATAGCAGTGTTACGTCGATATTATTGTTGCTGGATTAAATCTACCATAACAATTTTGTAAGAAAATTGATTTTCCACTTGAAGTAATTTTATTCACTGAATTCATCTAATTTGAGTTAGGGCTTGACAATTATACTGCCCTTCTTATTTATGCGATGTCATTGGAAAAATCTATGGGTTAAATGTGGATAGACACCAGGAATAAGCTCTAGTATTCCATAGTAGAGTAGGGGAACTATATAGTTTAATTTATTGTATATTTCAAAAGAGCTAGAAGAATTTTAATGCTGCCAACATGAAGAAAAGATAAATGTTTGAGGTGAGGGATATCCCAATTACCCTGATTTGATCATTATGCATTGTATATATGTATCAAATTATTGCATATACCTGCAAAATATGTGCAACTATGATTTATCAATTTAAAAATTAGAAAAGAAAATCTATTAATTAAACATATTTACAAATCTGGAAAGGCAAATTTTCCAAACGATGAAAGCTATTATCACATATCAGTATTTTGCCTTTTCAGGGAATCCGATTTGAAGTGTCCCTATAATTCTTTTTTTTTTTTTTTTTGAGAAAGAGTCTCACTCTGTCACCCAGGCTGGAGTGCAGTGGTGTGATCTCGGCTCACTGCAGTCTCCACCTCCCAGGTTCAAGTGATTCTCCTGTCTCAGCCTCCCGAGTAGCTGGGATTACAGGTGTCTACCACCAACCCAGCTAATTTTTGAATTTTTAGTAGAGACAGGTTTTCCCCATGTTGTCCAGGCTGGTGTTGAACTCCTGACCTCAAGTGATCCACGCGCCTCGGCCTCGCAAAGTGCTGGGATTAGAGGTATGAGTCACTGAGCCAGGCCCCTATAGTAATTCTTGAATTGTCTGAGAATATCTTTTAGATCATTGTTAAAGCGTTGGTGCTCATGGTATTACAATGCTGAGAATTTACCTCCATTTAGTGGTTTCAGTTAATTGTTATTTTCTTTAATGGAAAATCACTCAGTGAAATTGCAGGAAAGAGGTTATTTATCTGAGTCATATTTTTATGAAAACTGTTTTTCACTTCCTTACATTTTTAGGAGTGTTGTCTTTAAAAGGATATTCTATTAATATTTATAATTAGACATCACACAAAACAGATGCTAAATCTTATGCTATAACTTCTGGATAAAATTACATAAATATTATATACTTTTTGTCATAATGTTCCCTCAGGGAGCTGTAGAACAAAGGGCATTCTCCATGAAGATGCCATTTCTTTTTTGAATAAAAGGAAATAATAAGACAGTGATTAACCACGATTATTTTAACTATTGTAACGTTCGCAATTAAGTGGGCAGCGCAGGAGCTCAACAAATACTTAATTGATTTACTTTTTTCTCTCCTTGACCCACATCGCAATTCACCCACTCACGCCACTATCCCTGTTCTGACTTTGAAACCAAATGGATTGTCCGTTTTCAGTTTGTGGAAGCGTGATGCTAAGCCTGTGTGGAGGGGCCTGGCTTCCAAGTGTACTTGGGGTGGATCTTGGGGAGTTTACCGAGGGCACAGGTCCGCAGATAAGATGCGTTTCGCTTTTTGAATTACCTCTTGGCCAGTACGAAGATGAACTGGTGGGATATATATTGTGTCATCCAACCCGGGAAAGTTGGTGTGGAGGTGAGGAAACAATTCTGAGGGATAACGGTTTGAAAGTAGTGGCGCTGGGTACGAACATGGGTCCCTGAGAGTCTGAGACTTTCTATTGCCCCTATCAACTTGCTAACGATTACTTCTTCAAAAATTCTCCTAGGGACCCTGAGGAGGGACGGCAGAGGTCAGCAAACCTTCTGCCCGCCAACTTGATTTCGTGTGATACAAAGTGTCATGAGTTCTACTTTCCTCCCTTAAAAAGACAAGATTAGGAACAACGGCTGGCAAGAGAGGAGGGGAAAGCTTAATTCTCCAACGATGCTGCGCAAGGGAACCAATGGGTCACGCCCACTCGCGGGTGGCCGCCTCTCTGTTCCACCCCGGGAATGCTGGGCTTTCCCCTCGGTCTGGGGCGAGCGCACTTCCCACCCGGATACTGGGCGGGCAGCACCCGCAGGTCAGCAGTGCGTTCCGGGAGGCGCCGGCGCCTCCTCGCGGCCTGGGCGCACGTGCCTGGGCTGGGGCCGGAGCCGGCGGTCGCGCCGCGCCGTAGTAGCTGCGGCGGGTGTGAGCGGCTGGCTCCGGGCCGCGGCCGCCGCCCTCCCGCCGGCTCCGGTGGTTGGGCGGAGGAAGCGCGGGACTCCTCCTCCCCACCGTATTAACATGCACCCAGGGGCGGGTGACCAGCCCAGCCTTGCCGCCTCAGCCCGCCGCGTCCCGGCGCTCAGCCTCCGCTCCAGAGGCGAGCGCTGCGCTTCGGGCGCCGCAATCTCGAGGACACGGCCTCGCGGACACCTTCCGCCTCGGGGAATCGGCAGCATCGGCGGCGCGAGCGGCCGCCGCCGCCTCGGCTCCTGTCTCGAGTCCTTTCCGTCACCTCGCTGAGAGCCGGTCCCGGTCGCGGGGACATCTCTCTCGTCCTTCCTCCGAGGCTCGTGGGACCCACGGACGGACGCAGCCAGCGAGGACCGGACTGCGGGACGCGGCCAGGTAACGCCGGGCTGCGCCGCGGGGCTGAGGCGCGCGCGGCGGCGGCGGCGGCGGCCGCGGCGCGCTGGGTGGCTCCTGGCCGCTGCCTGCCGCGCGGTCGCCGCTTCCCTAGCCCGCGGAGGGGCTGCAGGCTGGGCTCCCCGGGCCGCCGGCTCGAGAGTCCGCGCTCCCTACCTTTCCAGCCGCCCGGGGTGCACTCTCGGGCCTTCCGGGTAACCTGGGGTCTCGGGGGCGAGCGCGTCCTCTCCGGCCGTGCAGTCCTCGCGGCTCCCCACGGGGACCCAGGCAGGGGAAAGATTTATAATTGCGACAGGGTCCCGGAAGGGGGAGGGGAGGAGAACACCGGTCCCCTGTCCCCGTCATGTCCACCGGTCAAATTCACACCCTCACCCCACCGCGGATTCACCTTGCAGGGGAGGAGGGGGCTGCTCCCCGCGGGGGATTTCTCGTCAGGCTCCTGGGTGGTTTGCAAAGCAAGTTGTTGCACTTGCTTTTTGGGTGACATTTTGGCATTGTGGAAAAGGACCAACTCCCCCGTGCGTTTGTAAGAGAAAGCTAAAGAAACAGAGACACAAAGAGAGACAGGCAGAGAGAGAGAGAGAGAAAGAGAGAAATGGGGTCCGAGGAGGAGGTCTCTGGAGAGTCGCCCCCTGCCCGCGGCCAAGGCCAATTCCCGGAGAATCGCGGGGCAGGCGGGAAGACCCTACATTCAGCGAATTGAATGCGCCGGGTTGGAACCGAGGCCAAACAGGGACCTCTCCTCGAGGCTGGGCGAGATAACAAATTGCACTTTCATTGAGGGGCGGCTGCAGCTGCTAGAGGCACCTTCGGAGGGCCAGCCGCGATGAAGACCCTGCATTCAGGACTTGGGCTGCTGCGCTTTTTGCGGAAGGCGCGCTGTCCCCGCCTCGCTGGGTGGCACCGGGAGGCCGTGGGAAGGGGTGGCCCGGCTCGGCTGCCGGTGCCGGAGACACTGAGTGCCTGTGTCCGAGTGCCGCGCTCGCCCCCGGTTGCAGGGCTTGCCTCCAGCCCGACCGTCGCGCTGCGGCATTTTCTGCTAGAGAAGGGGAGGATGTGCGGAGGGGAAGGGGTTGAAGGTAGCCAGGCGGCAAGGAGTGGGACGCTGGGTGGGAGATGTTACGTCTTTTGTGGATCCAGGCGAGACTCCTCACTCCTTACTCCTGACACAGTGAGACTGACTCCCGGTCGTGGGAGGTGAATGCTCCCTGCCTCCTTCCATAACACGTGAAGTTAGGGAATTACGAGGGAAGACATATAATAAAAGTACCAGTTAAAGACAGATCTTTAGCTTTTATGGTCTTCGTGAATGACTTCGTAGAAGGTGAGGATAGATCCGTCTAAGATGTAGACACGGAGATGAGAAATGCTTAGGACTAGGGAAGCGATTTTAGGACCTGAGGCAAACATCCTGCAAATTATTTTTTACCCTGAAAGAGCTGTTCCAAAAGGAACAGCCTTTTGACTGTTATTTATAGCACAATTTCAGTTCAGGAAGCGACCTTCTATTGGCCTAGGTCACTTTGCATATAAAGCAATACTTTTTATTCCTTGAATAAAACTTGAATGGAAATGACATGGAGGCAAGAAATTTTACAAGTATCCTAATTTATCTCATGCCAGAAGAATAAAGTTTTCTTTAAATGTTTAAAAGGAAACTCAAGCCTATAAAGAAATAATGAATATGTCTATGCAAAATGCATGATTTTAAAAAATTTAAGTTATAAAAGCTACCCTTGGTTCAGAAAATTCATACTCTGGCATGAAACAAGAAAGTTCATAGAAATCAGGTGTCAATAGCCCTGTTCTTAATTTCCTTTGGATTTAGTACTTAAAGTTGTTTCAGTGGTTAGTCCCTTGAAATATCCCTCGTTCCTGATCTAAAATTCTGTGAATTTAAAAAAAATTATTTTACTTAAGAGAAAATGTTAGTTACCTTGTGTGAGTAAAGAAGAATGTACTTGCATACAAAGATATTTTTTACTTTATAGCTATCTATTTCTCTCTGTATTTCATTCTAAGATTAGTTTGCAAATATAATACTTTATCTCAAACATTACAGGCAACATAAATATGGACAAAATGAACTGGTTAACATTCTTTTAAATATGTCAAAATAATTTTCTGACAAAGCTTGTTAAATATCACAAGCAATTGTGCTTGGGGGAAATAGTGAGTATATGAGTTTTCCCTAGGAGGGAATTTTCGTGGTTTAGCATCTTTAATTTCTCCATCAACATAAACTTTGTTCTGCCAGGACTAAACACTCAATAAAAGCATATTAGTGATTAGTGAAAGCAAATGGAGACAAGACCTTCTTTCCAAAATATTATGTAGCCCATATAGAGAAATAGCCTAAAACTAATTGTAGTGTTCTACTTTTTAAATCCTTCTAAGCTTAAGTGTCCTATTCAACCCAATTTGGGAATAGAAACTGCATGCACTTTGAGTTAACTCCATTAAATATGTGTGCCTTTGTTCCATATAGCCATTTAGATTGATTTTTTAAAATATAAAATTAAAACTTGGTGGAGGGGAACTTGTTTTAAAAAGTACTCATTTTACTGAATATGAGCAATATTCACTAATATGCAGCAAAGTCATAGTTTCATCTACAGCTTAATTGAGAAGAATACCATATTATTTGAATATCAACTCTTTCAGAAACAAAGAATTCAGTGTTTTGATTTTGATCTTATAATATTTCAAATTCAGAAATAATAGTAAAATGGTATCTAATGTGTATTTCTATAGTGAAATTTCTATGATCAACTCAAATTCATGTTACCTTCATGATCATTCCCACAAATTGTTCCACTGTTTATCAGAGGAGAGGGAATTGTTTTCCTCTTAGGAAGCATCCAATTAAAATCTACTTTTATGTAGATTTCATCTCTATAGAAATCACACTTACCTCTCTTTTCTTAAATTAAGAAAACGATACAATTGTAGGTTCTTTTGTTTCTTTTCTCTTTTTCCATTGGTAATTATATTTCCCCTACTATAGGAACACCATTGAAATAAGAAGACTAAAAAGACTCTTGAAAAACCTGAACACGTTTCCCCAATCCTCACTTCTCATATTTATAATCTATGCCTATGTCTGTGGTATGCTGGTCTTTTTGTACACTTTTTTTTATTTTAAATAACCACTGTCACAAAAAGATGCTTTACTAGCATTGTAGAAAAATCTTTGTTGCTGTTGAAACACTCGAATGTTTCAAAAACATCCCATGTCTTGAGCTGTTTTATTTCCTAAGATCCTAAGTGCTACTAGTTCTCTATTTTCAGAGAGTAATGACTACAGTGTCCCTCAAAAGATGTTTTTTCTTTTTTTTAAATTTTAATCATGAGAATTTGTAGCTTGATTCTTGTTACTGCCCAATGGAGGTGACTTTCTCTAGTTGTGTTGTCTATCAGGAATTGCCAAAGATGTTGTTCCTAGGAAGATCTAAAACATTGCATTACCACAGAGGAGGAGTTAGAAATAGTCTTCTGACATTCATTTTAATCTATCAGACGCCCACAGATAACTGATTGTATGAGATACCAGGTACCAGTTCTTTTGCTTCTAAGATATATCTATTTAGCTTATACAATACTGTATATTGTATATTTGCTACACCTTTCCTTGTAACCCTGCAAAACACACACCTACAGAGCAAAACATGTGATTGAGAACAAGAAAAAATGGGGTATGACTATAAGGCAGTTAAAAAGGTGAATGACATCCGTTTGAGGTCTTCTGTTCTTTAGTCTGATTGTACAGAGGTTGGTATTGCATAGGAGATGTGTTGACCCAACCCATTTCCCATCCTTCTCTCTAGTAAACGGTGGGGTTTACTAGACAGATAGCTGTTGTATAAGTGAGAAACAGGGTTATCTGCATCCATTATTGACTTAAGATTTTTTCTGGTTGCTTTATTATTTTCTCCCTCCTGTAGGAGTTAATGATTACTGGGTAACAAGTAACATCCCACTTAGAAAAACCAGCTCATGCAAGAGGAAGCCCTCTGGATCTATATCCACAGATTTTTGACTCAGATCCTTGGTCTTTTTCTTCGATAGACAACCAGCATAGCTGGGATGTGATTGTCCCATTGGATGTCTAATTGTGAACTAGATATCAATGTTCTGAATATTTTATGAAGATGTAAACCATCTTCCTCCCTCTCCCTAGGATTTGCCAGAAACCAAACTGTTCATTTTCATATTATCATGGTTTGCTCGTCTGTGGCCATTGACAATTTCTCTATCTTCTCTCAATGTTTTCTTGTCAGATTTGTAAGCAGCAACACAACAGCAAACCACAAAGTGTGTGGTTTGGAACTGCTCAATCTTGCCAGGTTTTCTTAGTATTCAGCAGAGTGGTGGTCTTGCTGAAGCCATGGATAAGCTTTTGGATGAGGAGACATTGTGCTGTGACTTGCTTATCTCCCTAGCCTTGCATCTGAATCTCTGCACTAGGAGGGCTCAGATACATATAAATGGCTCCCTCCGGCAGCTTGTGGGAAGGTCTCTCTGGGCACATTTCCAGCTTTGCTGCTTTACTCTGGTGACACGGTTTTAGCTAATTTGAAAACATCTGCTAGAGTAACTTGCTGTTTTAATTCTACTACTGGAGAGCATTTATGAGTATGTGATAGGAGGACTGGCACTAACCCTCATTCTAACCTCATGATTATGCCCTTTCCCTGGATACCCCTTCTTTCTTGGTTTCAATTTCAGTAGAAACCAGTGTGAAGTCTATTTCTGGACTGCAAATTTCCCTGCTAGATATCACTAAGATTTCTTTACAAAACACATGCTGCAGTTTCAGAGGAAAATGGCATTTTGATCTTGTCTCAGACTTTGCAAACAACTATTCTTTGATATGATTCATCATACTATACTAGCAAAAAGACAAGGCACATTCACTCCCTTCAAAGCTATTTTTGTGTAGGCATTAACCCAGAAGGCAAAGTCACCTTTTCATCCTTTCAAATGAGGATGCGCTTTCCATTTAGAGTTTGGGAGGGTCAGCAGGGGAATCTTTAAGTGGTAATGCATTTGGAAGTCTTTCGTGTGAATCCTTGCCTAGGCAGTTCAGATAAGACTCATTTGATTGTAGAGCTTCTATGGAGCAGGCTAAGAAATCTTTCCCCCTCTCCTTGGAATTCTGTTTCTTACATTGTTCCCTCTTTCCTAGACGTCAGCTGAAAAGTCATTTAATCAGGGAAGCTCTCCAATTGAATGCTGTTATAGCACTTTATTCCTTTTTCATGGTCCTTTTACGGTCAATAATGATGTGTTGACTTGTGAGTGTCACATTGCTTTCCTGACTGAACTGTGCATTCCATGAGATCCAGAACTAAATATAGAGTGTTCACCAAATATCACTGATGCCTAGCACAGCACCTGGCAGTTAATAAATGGTGGGTAAACATTGGTTGAGTGAATGAATGAACAAGTGAATGCACATCTGTATTCTTAGTGCATAAGGGCCGTAACTCTGAGGATGGTGTTGCACAGCTTTTGCATGGCACTCCTTTGCAATGTCAGATGCTGTGTTCTTTGGTCCTAAGTTTACTCTGTTAGTACCTGGTAAACACTGGGCTGATCCCAGCCTGAACATAATGTGATGGGCTACGCAGTGCTACATTTCCCAACTAGGCAACATGCAGTCTGCTGGCAAGCAGAGGTAAGGTTTTGAAATAAAATAAGGATTTCGAAAAAGAAGGAAACAAAAAATAAACTCCTGTTCCCTCTTCCTCCTCCTTATTCAAAATTAACATATGAGTAGATTAATTGCCTTACTTTATTCCAACCCTTTAAGGCTTAGCATAAACTTCTTTCCTACCCCTCACCTCTTACATTGAGTACTCCTTTCTGTGCCTCCACTGAGTCTCATAGGTATTTATAACTTAGTTTCATTTTCCGTTTTCTGTGTATATGCCTGTCTCCCTCTAGGAGACCAGAAGCTCAAGGGAGACCAGAGACAGTGGCCCCTGTATGGTTTGTAAGTGGAAGAAAGCAAAAGTTCACTGAGGCCTCAAAGAATAAATCAGATCACAGGGATGAGGGGGAAAGTGTCGTGGGAAGCAGAGAAGCAGCTACAACTGCCTTTCTTGCTTGAGGCTGATCTCTATGTAGGTACGTAGATGTGGAGTGGCTCTCACAGGGGAGACTGGAATCTAACATCTTTACTGATGTGGAATCACAGCCTTCTAGGTATTTTCATGAATTTTTTATACTAGTTTTGTTTCTGGCCAGACATGTAGTGTATTCTGTTCTACTATCTGCTTCTGAACTACTCGAATGATGTAGTGAGGTGGGCCAGCCTGGGGGATACGCTAACCTTCCATGTGGCACCCAGCTATAGATACCACATCTACTGTTCAGCTTTGAATGGCCTGCGAGGAATGGTGAGATGGAATGTGAACATGAACCATGTTTTTATAAACTATGGTGCACAATAATTTCCCTAGCATGTGTTTTATAGATAATTTAAAACACTGCTTTGATGATACGAATCCTAAGGGATCTTGATGATAGGTGTCAGGTATTTTTGGTATGTATATATCCAGCCTTTCCAAGTATGGGCAAACAAAAAATATTTGTAACATCTCCTGGGTACTCATTACTGTGGAGAATATAGAAGTGCAAGACCTAGTTCAACTCCTTGGGCAACTTGAAATGTAATAAAAAGAATAAGATTAAAATGTAGGAAAAAATTAGTAATAATGGGTTACAGAATGAAACTGGTGCTCAAATGTACTTATTTTGGGCTGTAGGAATAGGGGCTCAACAGAGAATGAGATCATTGTGGAATGCTTCCAAAAGGGAAGATCTGAAGCTAGATCTTCATGGATTGGTAAGACTTACATAGGAAGAAGGACTGGCTTTCAGATAGAGAAAACATTTGCACAGACATGGAGGTGCAAATGAACTTGGCATGTTCCTGGTCCAGAAAATGGTTCCTCCTCCAGTTCCTCCACTTTAATTAGACCTGGAGATGAATTTGATTGAGAGGGTCATTAATGGCTATACAAGAATGTTTAGATTTGATAGGAACCACTGACAGATTCTGAATAGGCAGTTACAGGAAGAAGTGGCCTCTTGGACTGATAGGGGAGATGAGTCTAACACCAGGCTGGGACAGACAGAAGCATGAAGAGGCTGTTTGAGTGAGGCTTACATTGGGAATCAAGTCCAGGGAAGTAGAAATGGGAGTAAGTATTTTGAAAAATTTTCAAGCAATGTTTGACTCTTTCCTTTCTCGTTTACTCTGTAATGGTGTCACACATTCTTTTTAATTCTTTATTATTCATTAAAAATTCCTGTGAAATATTTCAGTGACACCAAACAATTAAATAATATTATAAACCCCTTTGTGTCCACCACCCAGATGGTAAATCATTGCACACACTGTTGAGACTTCAGCATACTCTTCATGTCTTCCCTCAGAGGGACTTTGCCCACTGAGCTTTGTGTCTATTATTCTCACGCATGCACTTCCTTATTGTTTGCTATGTATGTATGTGTACCTGAGCAATATAGTCTTGTTTTGCTGTTTTTAGACTATAAGTAGTAACAATACTCTTTGTGGTCTTCTTTACATTACTGTAATTGTTCAGTATTTTGTTGACATGTAGATCTGATTTATCCATTTTTACTGACACATGGTATTCCCTTGTAGAACTGTATCATGATGAAGGTATCAATCTTTGTTTTTGGACATTTAAGATGTTTCCAAATAAGGCTGCTGTGAACATTCGTGTGTACATCTCCTTGTGCTAACGAAGGGGACTCTGATTAGGGTGTCTCCTAAGGAGGGGGATTGCAGTAGGGTAATATTTGTATCTTCACATCCAGCAGATAATGCAAATTACCAAAAATGGTTGTACCTATTTATGATCCCAACAGCAATCTATAAGAATACCTTTTGTTTTATATCCTTGTTAACACTTGGTGATACATTTTATTTTTGGCCAGTCTTACGGATATGAAATGATATCTCATTTTAGTTTTAATTTGTTCCATGTCTCCCAGTAATATTGATGATTTATTCCCTCTCTTTATTAATATTCTGGTTGCTGTGGATTCCTTATTCATACATGTTCCCCACTCTCCTGCTTCTTTTTGTTAAACTCATTGATTTGTAAGAGCTATTTATATATTCTGGATACCAGACTTTTGTTCTGTAATATGTGTTTCAGTTATCTTCACCCAACTGGTGGCTTGTCTTCTCATTTTTATGATGTCTCTGGGTGAAAAGATTATGTTTAAATTTTAAGATAGTTGCTTTTTAAATTATCTTTATGATACCAATAAGGTGTTTGAGAAACATTTTCTAATTCTGAAATGATAAAGATATTACCATTTAGTTCTTCAAGACTTATATCCATAGTTATTTTATCAAGCCTTTAATTACATACGAAATGTAGGCAAAACACCCATCTTCTCTTAGTCTTAATTTCTTATTCATTACAATAGAGTGCAAGGTGGTTGTACTGTACGAGTTCTGCTGCTGCTGCTGCTTGACTTAAGGACTTCATCATTTTATGCCTGGAATACATGGCAGCCTCTTAATGGGACTTCTAATCTCTAGGATCTGATTAAACTCACATCAAAATGTACTTTTCTAAAATGCTCTTCAGGTCATCGTGAAACTCCTCAAACTTTGTCCTGGAACCCCCCATAAGAGGAACAATCCCATTTGCTAGTATTCCCCTGCCTACTCCAGATCCGAGTCTGCCTAGAACATGGTTGGCCTTTAGATGTGTCAGTGGGACAAGTGTGTGAAGGCACAATTGGCTCTTATTATTGCTTAGCCTCATTTCCTAATGATCGCTTGCATCAGCCTCCACCATGACCACTCCCGTTTGTCAGGGCTCTGCTATTCCAGCCATTTTTCCTCTTTGTTTATTTTCATGTACTCAAGTTCCGTCTACTTGATGAACTGTTAACAGTGGATGCTCCCAGAGACTAGGACAAGGAACCTCAGGAGTTTTCTTTCCCTTTCTGTCCTTCTATCTGGTTGATTGTTTTACCAGGAGCAATAATTTCTTTTAAAATAATTGTTTTAAAGCCCTTTGTAGCCTTCAAGGCCCAGCCAAATCTCACCGCTCACAGCACACATTTTATGACTACTCAGTTGAGGGTAAACTCTTCTCTGAATTCCAGTTGCATTTATCTGGATTACTTACTTCATTATAACATTCACATTTTTAACATTTTATGTGAATATTCTGATACTTTAAGCTCCTTTAAGTTGTGAATTAGCTGATGGTTTTTGCATGTCTCGTAGGCCTGAGCCCAGTAGCTAGCAGAGTGACTTTTCAAGGGGTAGCAGATGCTTTCTTGATGAATGGTAATTAGTTATTAGAGAGGGAATAGGGTGAATAGAGATTTGGAGTATAAAGATATTGGGAATAGTGACATTACTGGAACATCTAAGTGCTTGGAATAGGAAACTGATTTGTAGTAATTGAGCTATATTTTGGTTATATTGATTTTCGAGATGATATTGGACATAGCCCATAAGCAACTTGGAAAATATTAAACCTAAATTTATGAAATGATACCATTTGAGGTGCTAATTAAAGAGTTACCTGTTAGAAGATAGTCAACAGATTCATGATACTAGTAGTCACTTCTGTGTTCCAGATAGGAAGTGTTACTGCCTTCACAAAACAGATTCCACTATCGTGATTCATCTAACTAGCTAGACGACTTTGGACAAATTAATTTTACTGAGTCCAGTTTTCTCATCTGAAAAATAAGGATAATTTGCCTTACATATGAAAGTTTTTGAAAGGCCTAAATGAGTCACCTCATGTGAAGTATCTAGTTCAAAGTTGGGTTCATGGTGAGCAATTAGTAAGTGCTATTAACCATACTGTATATTTTTTTCTGCAAAAACCAATCTGCCAACCATCTTTTTACATCAAAGTATTACCAAGTAAAGAATTTAAAATTTACTTGTCTAGTCATGATATATTTTTCTTCTCCTGCTGAAAAATCCCTGTCTTATTATTTCATGTTCCTTTATCATTCATTTGATGACACTGACAGCAACTTGCTGAACAAGTTTAAGAATAGCTGATACTTACTGAGCAACCTAGTCTTTGTACTCATGCAGGATACAGCTCTCAGTATTGCATTGCATGTAGGCTCTATGTGCTCTTCCTATAGCGAGTAGAGGCTCATAGTCCCTCAGCCCAGTCCTGCCTTATACGGCACCATATGCTGTGAAGAGATTACAAAAGAAATCAAAATCATGACTCTCCCCAAGGAAGATTAAATTGTGTTGATGAGAAGATATTCTCATGAAACAATTCAGTGCATCTGTAGCAGCATTCAAAATGTAAGTTTTAATTTATTCTGCTCAGAATACATATTAAGGTGGCATGGGCTATGGGAAAAAAATATGAAGACAGAGCACAGAAAAGCAGTCATGTCTCGATCCTTAAAGAGGAGCCTCTCCCTCATGGTCACAGTGGGCTCTAAGTTAGCTGCACACCGGCAGGTGGAGCGCACCTGTCTTCCAATTACATTCACCTTCTCTGCCATCTGGGGCTTATCTTCTGCCTCTCTATTGTGTGTGTTTAGTTAACCCAGTTTCTTTCCTTAGAAAAAGGATCAGTAGCTGAGCACATGTGCAAAATATAACTTGATTGATTAGGTGGGAACATTCCACTGGTTTAACTAAGGGAAAGATTTCTGTGCAGTTATATCCAGGTTATTTGGATTTTGTAGTTTTATTAATCTGTTACAGTAACACGTATTTCACATCTTTGTGGTTTAGGTTTAAAACCTAGAATAAAAAAACAAAAAGCTTTCTCTCATATCCTTATTTTCTCATGGATCCCTTTTGGGTAGACATATTGACATATCTAAAGTGACTTGAGTTGCTCCAAAGAGAGCTGATAAGCACATATTTAATACAATTTAAATATTGGCAATACCAACTTACAGATAGGTTGTGTTCCAAAGGTGTATTTGTAAGCTGAATATGTTTGGACACTGAACAGTATTTTCCCATGGAAATTGTGCTACACGGCAGTGACTGCCTTCTAACTTAACGACTTCTAGAGTCTTTTGACACATTTTCTACAAACCAAATAGTATTACTCTAATGAAAACCATGTTTAGGACCCTCTATTTATGAAAAAATGAATTCCAAATTTTAACCAGAAACACATGCCATCCCTTCTGCTGCAGAAACAGAACTCCCTGGCTCTGCCAATGGTTGGTGCTAGATGATGCTGAGCCATCAGCAGCTCCTACTGCACGGGTGTGCCTTGATCCAGGAACAGAACCGGTGAGGGGATGTAGGAGCAAACAGAGCTTATTCATGGCCAGTAATAATTGCTAAATAGCTACATTTATGTCAGCTTCCCTTTATTTGACTACTGGAACAAAGGAAGGGAAGGATAGTTCAGTTGTCCTTCTGTTCAGTTATCCTTATGTTCTGCATTGAGAACCAAGATATGTAGACTATTTATAAATCAGATTTCAGTAAGTTAGGAGTTACAGGCAGAAATGTATTGTTTTCAACTTTGGCAGTTTTTGCCAAATTTTTCTATGCATTTCACATTCTGAAGATGTTCACTATTAGAGAATGGCCATTATCAATCCATTCATTCATTCCTTCACTTATTTGTTCAACTAAAAACCAATTTATTGAATGACTACTATGTGTCAAGCACTATTCTAGGTGCTTTGAGTTCAGCCCCGAGCAAGAACATCAACAAAAGACAAAGGCGTGCCCTTGTGGAGCCATGGAGTCTATGTTCTGATGGGAGAAAACAGAGATAATAAACATTTCTTTTAGATTGTTAGAAAGGAATAACAGCTATAAACAAAAATCGAACTGGATTAGGAGGATTGGATTACTGTGCTCTGATAGATTCCTGGTATATGAGGACATTAGCTTTTTTTTTCTTTTTAAATTCAGACCTTCAGCAGAGATGTTCTAGCTTTAGGTTTTGAAAAGAGGTGTGAAGCTACTTTCACCACTCTCATTCTTTTGTTGTTTCTGTTTTAATAGTAGTCAATATATCTAGTCTATATATCTAGTAGTCTACACATCTGTGTAACCCCAGGTAATCTACTCCATTGCATTATAGATACCTGTTTCTGTATTTTGAGCTCTCATTAGGTTATTAATTGTAGCAGAGGGCATATTTTCTACAAACTTGTATTTCTGTAATAATGATGCTAGTAGTAATAAATAATAGTATATTTTATTGAGCACTTAGTATACACTAAGCACATTATGTAAATCTCATTTTATCCTCGTGCCCATCCTATGTAGAAAGTGATATCAGGGCTGGGTGTGGTGGCTCACGCCTGTAATCCCAGCACTTTGGGAGGCCAAGGCGGGCGGATCATGAGGTCAGGAGTTCAAGACCAGCCTGGCCAATATGGTGAAACCCTCTCTCTACTAAAAATAATAATAAATATCTGGGCATGGTGGCATGCACCTGTAATCCCAGCTACTTGGGAAGCTGAGGCAAAAGAATTGCTTGAACCTAGGAAACGGAGATTGCAGTGAGCCAGGATCGCGCCACTGCATTCCGGCCTGGGCAACAGAGTGAGACTCTGTCTCAAACAAAAAAAAGGAAAAAAAAAGTGATATCATGCTTTACAGAATATATTCTCAGACCACAGACCTACAATGGGTGGAGCTGATAATTGAACTAAGGTCTGTTAGCACTAGGCTCTATATTCTGTTGATGCCTAACCCAGTGCCTGACAATTGGTTGGCATCCAAGAAACGTAGAATGAAATGGAAATCAAATAAACTGTTGTATTGCAGAATTGATAACTGTCAGAAATGTATCTCTAGTAGCGTGCAAGATATACCCTCCTCTAGTTTTATTTCACTTCACAGCCTAGCTGGCCCAGAAGGTGGTTATTTGGAAATTCTTGAAATGTCACTTCTCTTATTTTTTCCTTAATTTTTTTCCTACTGTTTCCATACATCTCACATGTGGAGATGCAATAGAAATAAAATTGCTTCTGCTAAAATCACAACCTTTTAGTCTGAAGGCAAAGCTACTTTGTCCTAGAATGCCTGCGGTATTACGGAATCACCATGTGTCCTTTTTATTTTTGAGTTTTACCATGATTTTTACTAGTTCCTGCTTCAGTGAGTTCTTCCAGGATGCAGGCTGTTTTGATGACATCTTAAACAAAGGGAATAAAAATTGTCTTTGGCTTACCTTCCTTTTTCCACCTTTCTCTTCCCACTTGTCAGAGAAATTTTGTATGACAGAGGTGAATCTCTGTGGAATCTTCCAGGGGTGTGACCATCTGCTTGCCCTGGAGAGAATCAGTCTCTTCTTTCCAAGAAACGATCTGTCACTGCTAGAGAAACCTCAGCTCCCTGCTGCCCATTGAGTAATCTATTTGAAAGCATAAATGAATACATACCTCAAAGAGAAAGAAGCACAAACACAGATGAGGTCTGCAAAAAGGACACAATTTAGAAAACACAATGAACAGGCCGAATAGGAACAGCTCCAGTCTCCAACTCCCAGCGCGAGCGACACAGAAGACCGGTGATTTCTGCATTTTCAACTGAGGTATTGGGTTCATCTCACTGGGGAGTGCTGGAGGATCGGTGCTGGTCAGCTGCTGCAGCCCGACCAGCAAGAGCTGAAGCAGGGCGAGGCATCGCCTCACCTGGGAAGCGCAAGGGGGAAGGGAATCCCTTTTCCTAGCCAGGGGAACTGAGACACACAACACCTGGAAAATCGGGTAACTCCCACCCCAATACTGCGCTTTAAGCAAACAGGCACACCAGGAGATCATATCCCACACCTGGCCGGGAGGGTCCCACACCCACGGAGCCTCCCTCATTGCTAGCACAGCAGTCTGTGATCTACCGGCAAGGCAGCAGCGAGGCTGGGGGAGGGGCGCCCGCCATTGCTGAGGCGGCACCTATCAGATGATAACATCCGTCTAGTACTTCAAAACATTTATTGATTCTTTATTCGCCATGCACCATGTTTGATTCTGGGTCATGGAAGGACCAGTATGTAAGCAAAATTTGGCAATATGTCATAATAAGTATACAAGTGATGCCCCTGGGCCCTAGGAGAGACATTATATAAATCTTCCAAAGCTCTGTGGAGGCCCTAAAGTTTTTCTGATGTGGACAGTCCATTTTTGATGACAAAATTAGCCCTAGTGTAAAGAATAAATGCCTTTTCTATGTTAATTCCTGTTTCTCTACCTTAACATAACTTCCAACTATTTTAAGTGGACAATTCAAAGATTATAAGAAGCAAGTAGAAATGCCAGTTTTGCATATAATCTTTTAAACCATATTTACTATATAAGTTAATTCCTATATATGTTAATAGTGTTTCTCTTTGTATGTTAATTCCTATTCCCCTACTTTAACATAACCTCCAACTATATTAAGTGGACAATTCAGAGATTATAAGAAGCAAGTAGAAATGCCAGGTTTGCATATAATCTTTTAAACCGTATTTACTATACAAGAGAAAGATTAGTAAACAAAACCAAGATTATACCAGCATAATGTACAGTCAGCCTTCTGCATCCATGGTTTCTGCATCCATAGATTCAGCCATCCACAAATGGAAATATTCAAAAACAAATTTGCATCTGTACTGAACACGTACAAACTTTTTTTCTTGTCATCATTCCCTAAACAATGCAGTATAACAACTATTTAGATAGCATTTACGTTGTATTGGGTATTGTAATTAGCCTGGAGATGATTTAAAGTATAAGTTATATGCAAATACCATACCATTTTATACCAGAGACTTGGGCATCCTCGAGTTTTGGTATCTACAGGAGGTCCTAGAACCAATCCCTTATGGATATTGAGGGACAACTGTATTTCATTCATTATTGTTAATTGATCAATTATTTAACAATTCTGAAAAATGTAAAAAAGATCAGAACATCATGCCTGCATTCAGGTGTTCCACTTGGCTAGTATGTTGCGAGGCACTTGATTATTTTTCTTAACTCTGAAGTTGCATTAAAAATCTTTGTCAATGTTTCAGTCAGGCAATATTCTTCATAAAATTTCAGAAATGAATCAACCCATCTGTTCCTGGAGCACTGTCATTCCTCAGAAACTTTATTGGATTTTCCTCGTGGCTGCTTTATTGCTGTTTTGGGAAAATCGTTTTTCTTCTAAGTCCTGGTTAGCATGGATGGAGAAAACCAAAGTCTTCCTTCTATTGTTAGAGAATTCTCCTTTGTGTCTTCAAGGTATATTAAACCTTCTAGGAAAATGTATAAATCATCAGTGATATTACCCAAATACTTTATTGGCATAAATAGGATTTTGAGTCTAGCTTAGCAGGAGCTGTAAGTAATGTGTTTTTGATAAGCATAATCACTGTTAAACACCAATGAAAAATATTAACACATAGGTTTCGAGAGAAAAGCTGGTTCACCTTCAGAAAGATGTCTTGCTGAATCCAAGAAAGAATTTACCCCTCAACATTTAACTTCAGTTCTATATGCATCAATAATTTGAACCTCAGCTATGTATTGAATCATCTAGAGAACTTTAAAAAAGTGTAGATCTCAGACCCCTTTCTAGACCACCTCAGTCTCCATCTCTAGAGTGTGCTCAGGCATGAATGTGTTTACAAAGCACATTTTAGTGTCCATTTAGGGACACTGATTTTAGTGTCCGTTTAGGAATAAGAACCAATGACTAATGTGGTTCTCAAAGTATGGTTTCTGGACCAGCAACATCACATCACCTGGAAATTTGTTCGAAATGCGTATTCTCAGGTCCTAGTTTAGAAATATTGAATCAGAAACTTAAGGGGTGGAGGCCCAGAAATAGAGTTTTAACAAGCCTTCAAGTGATTAAGACATGCACCAAAGTTTCAGAACCACTGGCTTTTAGGTTCCTGTCTCCAGACAGACACTTACATTTTTACATCTTTGCCTGCTGGTCCCAGGCAATCATGCTTTGGAATTGGTTCTTTGCATGAGAAAAGAAAGAAGAAGAAGAAGAAACCTAAAAGATCACTGCCTAAAGCAAAAAATCGTTACTAGTATCTCCCTAACATAATCTGCTTTCCAGATCGCTTCCCTGGATATTTTCTAACCTTCCCTACCTTTGAAACTGTTTTTCTGAGCTTCTAACTTTCTCCTTACCAGCAAAAGCATCTTGCATAGTTTGAGCTTCTTCACTGATAGTTCTCATCACTTTTCCTGTGGTCTGTTGTCCTTTAACCACCTACTTGTCTAATTTGTGACACCCGTGTGTGCATCTGCTTAGGTTTGAGTCTCTGAGTCCGCCTCAGTTCTCTGTTCATTTACAGCCTGTTGTCTCTTTCCAGGTCCCATCCAACTCCTATGTGTGTGACATGCTGATAACCTGCCTTTGAGTGTTTTGCAGTTTAAACTTTTCATATGTTGGAAGAGGGAAGCGAAAGAAAGAATTCAGAAGTCGGGCAGCTTTTATCTCTCCAGAATTACATTTTTGCAGAGTGGTTTTATTACTGTGATTAAAGAGTTACGAGTTTGTAGAACATCTGGAGCAATTGCATTCAAATATACCCAAACTCTTTGCAAAGTTAAATTATGGATGCAGCTAAATCATGGTGATTTTACATCAGTGCCCTCCCTCCATCGGTGTGGAGATTGAGATACAACTGAATGCTGCTGCCTCCTTTGTTACCATTTTAATTTTCTATTTCTGTTTCCCCTCTCTTCCACCTTCTGTATTGTTTTCTGCAATTCTAGGAATTGCCTTACTTGACTACTCTTCCTTTTCTTTTCGTCTTTCCATAATACCTTTCCATTACTCAGAATTCGATGTCAGTATTTTTATCTGACTATATTTTCTGTTTCATATCCATTATCCTTATAGTTGCTCAAGCAAGGAACTTAAAAGGCACCTTACCCTTTTACTTCTTTGTGTCAATCCATCAAATTTTACTGACTAACTGCCTACCTTTCTCTCAAATAAGCTTCCTGTCCACAGCTCAGGATTCTCTGGTACGTGGTAACTGCATCGTCTCTTTTCCCTGCAAATCCAAGAGCCTCCTTACTCCTCATTCCATGTCCGGTTTTACCCTCCTCCAGACTGTTCTCTGAAGTTACATCAATCATTTTGAAAGGTTGAATTTTGCTAAGTTCCCAAATTAAATCATTTCATGTCTCGACCGCCATAACCTATCAGATGAAGTTTCAAGTTTGTAGTGTGCCATTTAAAGTCTGTCGTGACCTGGTCAGGTATAATTTTCCAGCCGTAACTCTTAATACTTCTCTACATCATGAAGTTTTATGCTTCCGTCCGCGTTGTTTGCCATTTTCCTAAATAGCATGGTGTTTTATGATGTTTCTCTCTCTGTCTTGTCGCTCTTATGTCCTTTCCTTGGGACATCCTTACTTCCTTTTGTGCATGGAGGACCTCTAAACGTTGTTCAAGGACAGCTTGAGGGCTCCTACCGTTTCCCTGAGAAGATTTACGTACCACCTTCTCCGGGTTCCAGCAATATCTCATGGGTACTCCTTACAGCATATTGCAACATTTTGCCACCATGCTGATCTCTCTGTGACTCAGTTGAGAAGACCCAGCCTCTTGCAGGACCAGCAGAGGAAGCATTCCTCCTCCAGAGGAGTTGAGAGTTAGGAACACAAGAAAGTAATGCTAGAACCAACAGGAAATATGTGAGACTCACAGTGTACAAACTGGGTGCTGGCAGCCTTGCAGAACAAGGGAAGAAAGAGAGTAAAGTGCAGGCTGTTTTTAGAATTTGAGCAGATTCAAGGAGAACCAGTGTTTAGGGAAGAAAGTTCAGAAAACAAAGTGTAGAGCCTAAAAAATAAGGCAAGAGGAAGGAGACGTTAGTATATCAGTTATCTTTTTGTTGCATAACCAATCACTTAACCAATCATTGCAATACTTAGAGATCACTACAACACATTTCATTATGCTCCAAGATGCTATGGTCAAGAATTCAGATGGGGAATAGCATTTTTTCAGGGGCGACATATGTAGATGAGAGTCTATGATATAAAGCAGTGAAAAAAATGCTGTTGTTTCGGGATGCAATGCTTTGGGCGTAAGGAAGAGGTTTTAATTCATAAAATAGAAAACAGGATGGAGAGGTCTTTATGAAAGGGATACCTTTTGGGTTGGCTTTCGAAGGAGAAGTTTATACCCAGGTTCAAGCTGAAGGGCTAAGTGAGTAACTGAAAGGGCTGAGCTGTTTAGATTACCATGAGGAATTTGTGATGGCTGGAATGTAGGGTGTGTGACCAGATGTGAATCACAGAGGAGCTTCAGCACATAAAGAGTTTGATTTTATTCCTTATGCAGTAATGAATCACTGATTTTTTAGCATAACTTTCTCTGTTAGAGCCTATTCACATTGTGATACTAGCATATTCTGGAAATGACTGAAGAATAAATAGATGACAGTCATATATATTTGTGTAGGGCTTATGCCCTGAAATCTCTAACAGGTAAAATGCATTAAGGTTCTGGTGATGAGATTAGAGAGTAAATGAGTCAAAGTGATAAGCATGTCTTTGCTCTCAACCCATCTTTAGTCTTTCAGGATAGGTTCTCTTTATTTATGCAAGAGTGTGAGCACCATGAGGGCAGCTATGTCTACGCTGACTATAACAGTGCCTACTATGTTAATATTAGATGAACAACTGAATTAGAGGATTTTTAAATGTGTATCCATCAGTGTATGGACACACTCCCTCTAATTTCTTCAAAAACCAAATATTCCTGGTGGAGCTAAGTTGTTTTTAGAAGTTTGGTTTTGGTAACTGATTTCTATGAGATAATTGAGCACTTTTTAAAATAGTTGATCATTATGTCAAACAGGCCTCAAGAGCAAACTTAGATTAGGTAGAATTATAGTATGCTGGAAGAGAAAATGTTCCCAAAGAGCATTAGTCCCTTTCTGGCACCTTATTACAGATGAATAAATTGAGACTCAGAGAAATTAAATGATTTAGCCCCAGTCATCCAACTAACTCCTTAAGGTTGAGGTCAACATTAGGAATAGGCTTCTAGTATTAAGTCCCATATTATTTTGATTGTGTAATACCACGTTCCACTTAGATTTTAAAGTCAAATATTGACTTGAAGAGTATGGGAAAAAAAATCTCCATCTGGCTCTGCTGAATCCCCAGAGGGGCCCTCCACCTTATGTGGCTGCTGAAAAATTTATATCCTAGGGTGGCAGAGGGAAGGGAAGGGAAGGGAGGGGAAGGGAGGGGAGGGGAAGGGAGGGGTGGGGAGGGGAGGGGAGGGGGGAGGGGGAGGGGGAGGGGAAGGGGAAGGGAAGGGAATTACTGTTGTGGTATAGTTAAATAACTTAGTGTTTTTTTTAAAAAAAAAAAAAACCTATGTGAACTGATTGTACATTTAAGTAACTTCTCGAGGTCCTGTTAGGGAGAATTGAATTCAAGTAGACTGGACTTTGTCTATGGAAGAAGGCTCAGATCTTTATAGAATTATAAGAATATTCTTTAGAGCCAGTGAGGGGCATAGAGAGGGGAGTGCAATAGGGAGGTGTTGATCAAGAGTACAAGGATTCATTTCGACAGGATGAGTAAGTTCTGGAGATTTATTGTACAGCATTGTGACTATAGTTAATAATAATATATACTTTAAGAAAGTAGATCTTAAATATTCTCATCACACACACACTATGTGAGGTGATGGATATGTTAGCTTGACTGTGGTAATCATTTTACAATGGACACATATATCAAAACATCAGCTTGTGCACTGTAAATATATATAATTTTTAAATAAATCAAATTTATTTCAATATCTAGTTTCCTTTTAAAATTAGAGCTATTGGACAGTTTTTGTAATTTAAAATTTAATATCAGAGGTGGGGAAAGTATCAAATAATGCCAGCAAATAAAATAACTGGATGATGCAGTTATAAAACCTATGTTTAATAGTAAAACATTTCAGTTACACTACTTAACTGAAGGAAATATCCTTCAGCTCCTTACTTCTAATAATTGCACATTCTCATTTCAACATAATTTACCCATTTTAGCCAATTACTGCCATGCCCAACAAAATTCTTGCAAAGTTTAAGCTTTTCTTCGCCACTTATAAAGTATGACTTGACTATTGCCCTTTAAGAGTTTTCTAAAAGAAATTCGAAATTTTAACTTTCACCTTGAATCTAGTTGATCAAAAAGTATAAGACATCACCACCACGTGAGTTAAAACAAAGACTGGAATAAGAAAATGGAAGTTTTATCTATACAATCAGCAAATTATTTGATAAGACATTTAAACTATTTCACATTTCTATTTAGCAGAAGAATAAACTGGTTCTAAAACACTGCAGTGCCTGACATCTTTACTGCAAGTGGCACTCTTCTCAACAAGTCGTCTCTAAGAAAATGGCAGTGTTCATCAATACAAAAATTGTTATATCCAGCAGGTGGGATTCTACATAGCCAAGCTAATAAGAAGACTCTTTGTAAAACTAGGTTTAAAATTCAGAATGTCTTGATCATTACCAGTAATCTCAAAGGCAAAAATCAGAAAAGGTACAGAAAATAGAAGTGCTCGTTAATTAATATGAGTTGCTTTGAAAATGCCAGAATGATTCTATTCCAAAAAATAAGCAAAAATGATAAAATGTGTGATTAATATATGGTATCTTTTAAGTCAAAGCATATTTTTCACCTCAAAGTGGGTGGTTTTGAGTTTTACATTCTTAATTGCCTTAGTCCAGAAGAGGATCCCATTTTAAACCATTATTTGAATAGAGTTTCTTGACTGAACTCATTTTTTTATCTGCAGGATATTTTCATTCCAGTACATAAGATGCAAAATGGGAAATGACTAAGTCAGTTGTAAAATCTTTGTAGGATAATAAATGCTAATTTACAATAACTTCCAACAGACACCAACAAGTGTTTATACCCAAGTCTAAAAGTTACTGTAGTACTAAGGTCAGAACCAATATAAGTTTCCCATATGGCCAGATTTGGTTTATTAGATGACACCACTGTATCGTGAAATCCAAAGAAGAGGTCTTAGTGGGTCCTTCCAAAACTGCAGAATTTTCCAAATGCTTTGTCTCATGTTACAGAGCCTTTTCATTCCATTTGTCCTTTTTGAATCATTTAGCTTTGGCAATTTTTCTTGACATTTTGTTTCTCCTTTTGCACCTTTTTCCTAGCCTCAATCATCTTGGCCAATTTCCAGGACAGCAGGGCACATGTTAGGAACTGTGAAGCAGGAGACAAAGTCGCTGTTGTAAGGAAGTCACACAGGTCCTTCACAGTCCATTCCACAACATACTCAGCCTAAGCCTGCAGAGCAAACGCCTTCGTAGGGGCCGTAGGAAAACATGCTTGAGCAATGATCTCTGTCATTGACCTGGGATTATTAATGAGCCAATCACAATTTCAGATGACTCTTGGTTGTTTCTCTGCTTTAGTTCTGCTGTACACTCTGAGAGTAGGTTTAAATTCCTGCTGGTCGCAGGGGGTCACATTCACCCCAGTCCCTCAGCCTTGGCAAGTACTGGTCCCAAGAATCCAGTCTTGGCCACACCACAACAGTTGCCATCAGCCTCCCCTACGTGAAGTGGAGGACCGGCAACTCAGACCCTTACTCTCACATAAATGTATACAGGTTTTATTGGTGAATTATGCCTCAATAAAACTGCGGAAAAAGAAAAGAAAACAAAAGAAAATATTTGAATCACACACACACACACACACACACACACATACACACACACACACAAGAATATTTACCAAAAAAGACCTAAGAGATTGCCTATCAAAGAATCTGTATTTTCAGACTGGAAAAAGAATATCCCCAGAGAGATTCAGTAACATGTCCAAGGTCACAAAACTATTAATGACTGTATAAGAACTGGGACCTAGAACTTTTAATTTGGGGGAAGTGAATATTGCTTTTTAGCTATAAACTACACATCCTTAAAGGTAATATTTAAGTTTAGAGTGATGCATTTAAAAAATATATTAAACTTCCATGTCTACTTATGATAGGAGATACAACAACTCAACAGATACCCTCACCACACCATCCATCTGCAGATAGAACATCATCAGCAACATTGAAATACCCCATGTGCTCTTTGCTTCCTAATCTCAGCCCCCTCCTGTCCTCCATAATGAACACTTCTCTTGACATTTACTTTGTTGTCTTTCTCTCACTTTTCTGTGTCCTTTTACCATTACATGCATTATTCCTAAAGTCTCTTTTTTTTTGATTTTGCTTGCTTTCAATTTTTTTTAAATGGCAGCAAAATGTTTATATTCTTCTGCCACTTGCTTTTTTTTCATTTAATATTGTTTTGAAGATCCATGCATACTGATGCACACTGATGATATTTTCAGTGTTGTACTAATTACAGTTTATGACTATTCCAGAATTTGTTCATCCATTTATTCCCTCATTTTTGTGTATTTGGTTTGTTTGAGGGTTGTTTCCGGTTTTTGTTTTTTCTATTATCAACTGGGCTGCCACATACGTCTTTATGCCTGTTTCATGATAAATATGTGCAAGAGGCCAGGCTATGCGAAGTGCCAGCTTTACAAGATCATGACCAGCTGTTTTGCTAAGTGGTATTGCCAATTTAGACTCACACAAGTGGTAAAGAAGTGTCCCCAGTGTCCTAAATTCTTGAATCCTTGCCAACACTTAGTGTCACCAGGCCTCTTAATTTTTACCAGTCTGGCCAGTGCATATTAGCATTGAAAAGTTATTTTTATTGTGATTTGGATTCCAATATTTTTTCTCTAAGAAATGCATGTATAATATTATAAGAAGATGCAAAAATAAAAATATTTTATAAATGTATACTTTATAAAAAAAGTATGAGGAAAACATGATGCATTGTACATAAAGAAAATCCATAATGCCTTTGTTATTGGCTGGGTATTTTCATACCTTCCAAGTGGTGGCTGTTGATAAATTCAGCAATAATACCTTTATTTTTATTAATATTTAATGATAATGTTGAATTAATTAAATGAAGTTCAATTTATTCATAGTTATTCATTATATCCATTATATCCTGCTGTTCTAACTCATCCTGGAAGAGAATAGAGTGAAAGAAAAATTATCTTTATATTTAAATGACTCATAGAATTTCATATATTGACCTAAATAGATTGCATTGCAAAGGTATGTAGAGGTAATAACACAATAACTCTTAGGACTGTTTTGAGATTTTCACAATTTGAAAAATCCTTTTAGATCCTCGGTTGACAGATGCCCTGGCTGTGCTAATTATATGACATTTCCTGACACTAGTGATGTGGCATTGCCTCTCCTGGCTTCCATTATAGATTGTTTTCTGCCCCCATGGGATCTGATTTGTTAAGGCTAACTTTCTACTTTAATGTGGTGGGAGAATTTTAGAAACCCTAGAACCCCACTTTCACCCTCCACTTAAACAAATAGGAGCAGTGTATTGGTTTTCTCACTGTTATAAAGAAATACCCGAGACTGGGTAATTTGTAAAGAAAAGAGGTTGAATTGGCTCATGATTCCACAGGCTGTACAGGAAACACGGCAGCATCTGCCTCTGGGGAGGCCTCAGGGAACTTTTACTCATGGTGGGAGGCAAAGTGGGAGCAGGTGTCTTATGTGACAGAAGCAGGACCAAGAGAGAGGGGAGGTGCTACACACTATTGTTAAAAACAGAGTCTCACTCTGTCCCCCAGGCTGGAGTGCAGTGGTGTGATCTCGGCTTGCTGCAACCTTCACCTCCCAGGCTCAAGCATTTCTCGTGGCTCAGCCTCCCAAGTAGCTGGAATTACAGGTGTGTGCCACCATGCCCAGCTAATTTTTGTATTTTTAGTAGAGATGGGGTTTTGCCATATAAGCCATAGCTGGTCTCGAACTCCTGGCCTCAAGTGATCTGTCCGCCTTGGCCTCCCAAAGTGCTGGGATTACAGGCATGAGCCACCATGCTTGGCCCCAGCTACACACTTTTAAACACTAGACCTCTGATAATGCATTATCACGATAACAAGACCAAGGTGGATGGTGTTAAACCATTCAGGAGAAACTGCCCCCATGAGCCACTGACCTTCCACCAGACCCCACCACCAACATTGGAGATTACAATTTAACATGAGATCTGGGTTGGGGGGGACCCAGATTTAAACTGTATCATGAGCGTTGCTATAAAATCTTGTTACCAAAAATAGATGAATAAACTCAGAGAAGTGGAACATCTTTTGGTAAAGATCAAGTGAGTGCCCAAAGTTAAGTGAAATTTAATACTATATCTTCTTTGATCATAGATCTGAAAAATTTACATCCAGGTTTGACAGTAAAGACCATATTTGTATTCTGAAATGATTTTGTAATAAGGCAGTGAGCATTGACACAATGAGGTCACTTCCAGCATTACAATTCCCATAAAAACTGTGAGCTCTGGGCAGTCACCTCTCAGTAATCAAAAATGATAACATTTGGCAACCACATTTATCTTGTGATCTACTCAGAACTCAGCATTTTCCCCATGACTTCCAATTCAAACCTGTGGCCATCCCAGAGTATCTCAAAATAATGGATGACAGATGGCAAATGGTTTTCTGTCTGAGGCTGGATTGACCAAGCCTGGGCACTGCCTTTATTGATTTGTCTCCCCTACTTCCTACCGTCTTCGAGGAAGTTCTACTATCTTTGATGGCAGCAAGGGACTCAATCTAAATTTCAAACTGAGATTTGCTAGTTGTCATGCCAATTTACAAAACCTCCCTGAAGAATAAGCTCTTCCAATCTAAGGTTCCTTCCTTGCATTAAGAGGCCGGGTAGAGAACTGAGAAGGTGTGGATTCCCAAACTTCTGTTTTACTAATGCTGGTGAATTTACAAGTGAATTCAAGATCCCAGGCTCACATATTCAGTAGAGCTAAGGGTATGCCTCCAAGTCCCATACTTTGTTTAGTGCATAACTCCCCTCCCAACTCCACCTCCAACCTTCTCCCAAGACAGACTTACCCCATCTGCTAGGTTGCTCTGTCCCCATTTATTCTTCACTTCTGCATGTGGCTATACTCAATATGATATCACTACCGCACGGGAACAGTCTCTCTGCTCCATTTGGTTAATTAATCTCCGACTGTGTCTGTGGCTCACCTTGTTCTTGTGTTTACAAGATGATAAAACTCTGAAAGTTTTCTTTCTTAGTTTTCACGCATCTTCATATATCACACCAAACAAATTACAGTTTCCAAAATCCGTTATGGCAAGGCACTCTATTTCTACTAATTCAAAATCTATAATGCCTCTAACATTAGTAAGTTCATAATTATATCTCATTAGTTGATCTTCTTAACCAAAGTCACTTCATATGTTTATTATTTAACCTAATATTTTTCTCTTTCCTTACAATTATCTCCCTTCAAACCATTTTTACCTGGTATTCTTGAAGGGACCCAGTTTCATTTTATTGGTTTTACATGATTTCAGATCTAATTGAGATAGTTCATTTATAAGAGGAAAACAATAATTTAATAATATCTAGCATTTGCTGAGATCGTATTTCATTCTAGGCAGATGATACTTTGTGTGTTAGATGTATTTTCACTTACCTCTTAGAATAGCCTATAGTGTAGTAATATTCTTATCCCCATTTTATGGAAACTGAGGCACATAATTGTCATATTCACACGGAAAGTAGCTTGTGGAACGAATAGCAAGATGATGCAAATGCAAAATGTCTGGCTCCTGATCCACCATTCTTAACACTATTTTCTACCTCCTTATCAATATGACACATGTTTTATCCTCTTGAAATCCTTTCTGAACAAGATAGACCTTCTAAATCAATAAATCTGGTAGTATAAGAATTCAAAAGCGCAAGGAATCATTTGTATTTAAGAGAAGACATTCTGGACTTTAATTCAGAGCATGAATAAGACAATGCTTTATCAAGACCATTTGGGGAGAACTTTTTAAGGGGAAGATATCTTCTTCTATCATGACCTCAAATCAGGCCATACTGATTTTCTACATGCACTGAGGGTGTGGAGTTGGGGGTTCAGGCAGCAGGGCTACAAGAAAGGATCAGTAGTTCTTATGCGCATGGAACGTCTGTGAACACTGATACAGAACTACATCACTACCACACAGCCACTCTGCTCTGTGGAGAATTTTTATCTTTTGCCTTTTACTGTGTCTTCATAGTGTTCTGGGTGTCGTTACTTCCTTTTGCTATTGCTTTTCCTAGAAGTGATGTGACTTTATCCATTTTGCAGAAAAAAATGCGTGCACAATGTGAATCACTAAGCAACTGGCTGTTAGAAGAGGATGTACCACTTTTTATGCTATAGGATTCCTGCCCTCAAGGAATTTACTATCATGCAATCAAATTCAGTGGGAAGAGAGAAACTTTAATGAATGGCTTTATGAAAGTAACTCTAAAACCATTAAGATATGGTCATATTGGGGGAGTTGCCGAGGGAGAGAAGTAGGCAGTAGGGTTGTCCTCTTTCTTTCTAACCTCCTCTCAGTCTATCCTGTAGTTTAAATTCCATGAAGGTGTTGGCCATGTCTATTTTGATCACTGCATTGCCCTTAGCACGTATCATAATGTCTAGACAATAGCAGATATTCAATAAATGTTGGAATGCGTGAATGAATAAGAATTTCAGGCTGAAGAATAGAAGTTGTTTTCTGCATTCTTGAAATCAATGTCATATACCTGTCCAGGGAACTGACTAAACTCTGCGTCTTTAGGCAGATAATGGAAGGGTCCTTGGCACAGACTCAGTTCCATTTGCAGGTTTGTGTTCAGTGCGCCCTGTCATCATGACTGTACCACTATGCCAGTCCCTGGGAAGTGGACCTGGCACCTTCCTTTACCCTCACATCAACAGGAGGACAGTTGAAGCCTGAGTTCAAGTTTACCTCAAATAAAAGCATGAATATGGTTAGTCACCAGTATCCAACTTTAGACCAAAGTGGCCAAATATTAAACAGTTAGTTTTATGGTTGGATTTCAAAATTGTGTAAAGTATGTTGTTTTGCTGAAATATGAGTCAGCTAAACTCTTATAGTGATGACTTGTGGAACCATTTTATGACAATGTTTTTTGGTTTTGAAATATTTTTCCTAGATTTTGAGCTTGAAGAAATGACAATGAAAAAGAGTTAGAAAATGAAAATCAAAATTTAGCCCCCCTGCCCCCCCCAAGGAATGCATGGTTGTTTCATCTCCCTGGTTTCTTACAAAGATTTTTGTATATACTAGGCAGTAAATATGTGTTGGAGTAAATGGATAGGTGGAAGTAATTATATTTTAGATTTAAAAGAAGTTTCTGTCAGTGGAATAAACAATGCAGTAAATGTTAGATGCATGCTGCTGGGGAAATCTAGCAATAAATTGGTTTTGTGAAGTAAATGAAGAATAAGGTGCCAATTTAGTAGTCAATTTGACCATCCCTTGGATTCGCTATTTCCTTTCCCCTCAAAAACAAAAAGAACAAAATCGTGTCTAAGAAATAAGTACTTAAACCAAACTACTGCTTTCGTCTTTTCCAATTTGTGATTAATAACTTATTTCTTTCGGATATGCCATGAATTAAATCAGAATCCCACAGAGAACAGTTTGGTCACAGTTTGAAGGCATTCCCAGATGGTTTTAAAGAAAAACAAATTTTAAGAGAATACGATATAAATAACTAATTTTATCCTTGAAACTATTA
Source organism: Macaca fascicularis (assembly GCF_037993035.2). Taxonomy (NCBI): domain Eukaryota; kingdom Metazoa; phylum Chordata; class Mammalia; order Primates; family Cercopithecidae; genus Macaca; species Macaca fascicularis. Next base: position 73,018,019 of record NC_088392.1, on the reverse strand, counting down.
ATGGTTCCTTTGTCTCAATGACTGGCCAACTTGTATTATCTTTACATCAAATATACATAAATTTAAACTTATATTAAAAGATTTTCTTAATAATAAAACTAGGAGGATGGTGTAAAAATCAGAAATAGAGGAGGTGAATTCTGGAAAATGTAAATCTTTTTAGCTTTCTGCAAATTGGAATTAAGAATTTGCATGCTGTTAACATAGTTGCTTATGAGGAGTCAAGTAAACTAAAAAGGAGAAAAGTTTACTTAGTTCCCTATTTGATATTCAAAGATCTGACTGCATCCTTTTAGGACTCTCCGCCAACTTCCACCATGCCTAGTAAATTTATATGACCTCTCGTTCTTTGCCCTATACTTCCCCAGGAATTACTAAAATTTTTTTTCTTTCTTTCTTTCTTTTTTTTTTTAAGACAGAGTCTCACTCTGTTGCCCAGGCTAAAGTGCAGTGGCATGATCTCAGCTCACTGCAACCTCCGCCTCCGGGTTCGAGTGAGTCTCCTGCCTCAGCCTCCTGAGTAGCTGGGATTACAGGTGCATGCCACCATGCCCGACTAATTTTTGTATTTTTAGTAGAGATGGAGCTTCACCATGTAGTTCAGGCTGGTCTTGAACTCCTGACCTCATGATCTACCCGCCTAAGCCTCCCAAAGTGCTGGGATTACAGGCGCGAGCCACCGTGCCTGACTTTTTTTTCTTTTTTTTTTTTTTTTAAATTCCTGGGCACTTTCCACTTAAATAGTGTCTCATGCTCCCAGGGTCTGGGAGGTGTATCACTCTTCCCAGGATATCTGTATATGTGTCCTGGGGTAGGCAACCTTTAAAGAAGTCTATGAGTTGGCAGAATTGAAACAGCTCCCTCATAATTAGATTCTGTGTTAGAAGAGGCTCATTTATGGAGTACTGCATTCTCTCAGTGACAGGTGTTAGTGGCATATCAACCCTAGTTTTCTATCAGATGTTAGAACGATCTAGCAAATTCTGTTGATAAAACATAAATCTTGAAAAATTTCTTTTAGATTATTTATAATTCTATCAAAGTTGAATCATTTACTATACTTTGTTGTCAAATGTTGAAAATTCCAAAGTACAACAACCGTTTAGGAAAACTATTTCTGTAATTTGATGTGAAATGCCTTGCACTTAGTAGGCAGAGAGAGAGTCATAGAGTGAATTACCAAAATTTTAACAACCAAATCAATTCCATAGTTGTCAAATTAATTGTGTGCCGTTTCTCACCTTAATATTAATGCAGATGTTCTGCCAGTGAACACTGCACAATTTTCATAATTTATTTTATGAAGAGCTACATAAAATTCTCCATAAAACTCTAACAGGACATTTTTTGATTAATCCATTTTCCAGGTGAGGAAGCAAATACCAGAGAAACTGAATATTTATTGCTTTGAGGAGAACTGGTAGATCCCATTTAATGATAGCAAAATAACAATTTCATGGGATTTTTTTTTTTAGGTTTGAGCCACAAAAGGTACTTTGTACTAGTAGTATATAAAGTATCATTATTTTGTGAGTTATATGTAAATAAAAATATCTTGGAAGATGCATTTTGTGGACAACAGCATTAATCATTATGCTAATCGTTACACTAATCATTACGCTAAGATTAGTGCCTCTTCCAGAAACATTTAAATTCTATAATTTATGCGTATAATTTACGTTTGTAGATGTGATTCATTCATGGTCTCATTTACTTTACCAAGCATGCATAATTGGCTTTTAAATGGCTCATAGAGTATACTGACAACTATAGGCTAACTTTTTCTTAAATAATGAAAGTTTGTTATATTCAGGAATAAAAGATTTTCTCCCATTTGTTAGGACAATACATGGATAATGCTACTATTAATATTTTTGCTAAGGTGGTTCACATTTCTTTGATGTTTGGACTTTGTGATATTTAGAAAATAAATATTTGGGTTTTTTCAAATATATTTTTATATATTTCTATATAGTTTCTTTATCAGAAGATAATGCATATCTAAATTACATTGAACTGTCTGAAATTTTAAGAATTATAAATGTACTTTGAAGGAAAATTAATATGTGTTTAACAGATGTATTCACTTTTTAGTTATTTTAAAATATAGTAAATAAACTCACCGCAAAGCATTTAAACCTATAGGTACAAATGAGTTGGATACAATTCCAGTATTAATATTTTGGGGATCAATTTATCTAAAAAATCAATTGTTTTAAATGCATATTTTTACTAAAATATTATTATACTACACATAACATTTTATAAACTTTTTTTGACAATATTGTGAATTGTTTTATATGTCAGTAAACATGGAATTATATTGCCAAATTTAGTGGCTATACATATCATTGTATAAATATATATGTGTACATATATTTATATATGTATTTATTTATATATATATATGGTAATTTAAGCCTCAGGTAAGCCCCTATTATTACACATTTTAGACTAATTCAACCTTTGTTTTCAAATAAAAAAGACTGTGGTGAACATACTTGCACATTCACATATGAACCAAATATTTTTATGCTAGAGTTCTGAAATTGTCATTGCTGTACTAAAGGCAATATGCAGGCTGGGCACAGTGACTCATGCCTGTAATCCTAGCACTTTGGGAGGCTGACACAGGCAGATCACTTGAGGTCAGGAGTTTGAAACCAGCCTGGCCAACATGGTGAAATCCTGTTTCTACTAAAACTACAAAAAAATTAGCTGAGTGTGATGGCGGCGGGCACCTGTAATCCTAGCCACTCAGAAGGTTGAGGCAGGATTGTTGCTTGAGCCTAGGAGGCGGAGGTTGCACTGAGCCAAGATCCTGCCACTGCACTCTGGCCTTGGTGACAGAGTGAGACTCCATCCCCCCAAAAATAAAAGTAAAAACTAAAATATTATAAAGGCAATGTGCACATTTTTTCCGAGACTTTTGCTTGACTTTGCCAGATGTTCTCTGAAGAGATCATTTTAATTTTTTTTTAAGTGTGTATGAATCCTCTTTAACTCCATAGTCTTGTGAACTGTGAGTCTTATTTTAAATATTTGACAGTGCTTGTAGTAGGCTAAATGGTAATACCCTAAAAAACATGTTCATGTCCTAATCCTGGAACCTGTCAATATCAACTCATACGGCAAGAGTGAACATTACCTTATATGGCAAAGATGTGATTAAATTAATGATCTTGAAAAGGGGTTTACACTGGATTATACTAGATTCTCTGGGCCCTAAGTATAATCACATGTATCCTTAGAGATGAAAGATAGAGGGAGTTTTGAGGTAGATGCATAGAGGGGAAGGTAATGTGAAGACAGAACAGAGAGAAAGAGAGATGTGGCTACAAGCCAAGGAATTCTGATAGCCACCAGAGCTGGAAAAGGCAAGGAAAGGATTCTCTCCAAAAGCCTTCAGAGGGAGCATGGTTCTACCAACACCTTGGTTCAGACTTCTGGCCTCAGAAGGGGGACAGTATACATTTCTGTTATTTTGAGACACCTAGTTTGTGATAATTTGTTAAATCAGTTCTAGGAATTTCATACAGTGCTATATACACTTCAGTTTTTGAAGATACTAATAATAGTTTCAAGGGAAAAAATCTCTGAACCAAATTCTCAAGAATCATCAGGACTTAGTCAAGTTCCTACTTTATCTTTCATTTCCATTTATAGTTCTCTCTTATCACCTCAGTGGTCAGTCAACAGATCCCAGAGCATTGGGCCACCTCGTTGGCTCTGTCCTCACCTAAGTTTTCTCCCTAGGAAGACCTCATCCGTACCCAAGGATTTAGTTATTGCTATGTACTAGTAAATCTCAGATTCATAATTTTGCCTAATATCACACTACTGGACTGTTGACTACTAGACAGTTGCTCTCTGGATAGCTTATTGGCACCTCAAACCCCACATATCTAATGCTAAATTCCACATCTTGTTCTACTTCTTTAATTACCTACGTGGTGATTCATATTTCCCACCTTTAAGGTATTTAAGCCAGAATTGTACATCTTCTCATTTATCACCTCCACATGAAAATTTTTCACCTCTACATGATAAAAAGCCATCATGTATCACATTCACATCTGTAACAGCTGCTTCATTGTGTACCGCCCTGCTCCCACATCCCCAGCTACCTGTTAAACATCATCTACAGTGCAGCCAAGACTTCTTTCTAACAAAAATTGATTGCATCACTTTGTCACTCAACACCTTGTTACAAAATAAGACCTAAGTACTCAGATATAACAAATGAGGGCTTTGCCTCTCTTATTCCTGCCTGTATACCTTCCTGCCATTCTGTCTGCAAAATTTTGCTCTAGCAATTTGAACCAACTTCAACTTCTAAATTTGCATGTGTCCTCACAACTCCTTTGCTCAGACCATTCTCCCGCCTGGAATATCTTCCTTTATCTTAGGGTAACTACTAGTACTTTAAACCTTAATGCAAGGTTTAAAAGTCTCTGAGAAACTTGCTTAATTCCCCCAGTTTGGCACCAATAGCATTTCCATGTGGTCCCAATTTTATATTGAGTAGTAATTTTTACAAATCTGCTTGTCTCCCCATTCGACTGTGAGGTTCTTGAGGATAAGGATTGTGTGCTATCCTTATCTCTAGTTCCTGCCAAAGTGGCTACTAATTATTAGAAATTCAATTATTAGCTGATGTTTATTAAACACTAAATATTTGCTAGACACTTTGCTAAGAGTTCTACATAGTACATCAGATCTAATTGTTACAATGCCTCTAGGAAGTAGGAATTATTATGTCATTCATTTTAGAGGTGAGGGATTTTATTACTGAGAAGTTTAGGAAATATTTCAAGGACACACATTGAGTAAAGAGTTGGCCCAAATTTGAATATTGACAGTCTGGCTTCAGTCATTGTTTTTCTAGTACTACTCTAATACTATACATTTTCCTCTAAGCATTGCTTTAGCAGCACCCTACACAATTTGATATATTGTATTTTGTTTGCCACTTGGTTCAGAATGTTTTTAATATTCCTTTGACACTTCCTATTTGCCTCAGGTTGTTTAGAGAACAGACTTTATATTATTTTAAAATGTTAAAAGATTTTTATAAGCCAGAATATAGTCAGTCTATGTTGGTGAATGTTTCACATCCAGTGGAAAAGATTGTGTATTCTGCTGTTGTTGGGAGGAGTGTTCTATAAATGTGAATTATGCTGAGTTGGTTGATAATATTGCTCAGGTGTTCTATATCCTTACTGATTTATTTACTATGTACTTGTTCTGTCAGTTATGAGGGAAAAGTGTTGAAGTCTGTAACTATAAATTCAGATTTATTTCTGTTTTCATTTTTATCAGATTTTGCTTTACATCTTTTAAAACTCTAAGGTATATATTTAGAATTGCTATGTCTTCTTAGAGAATTGACTGTTTTATCAAGACATAGTATCCTTATTTATCATTGACAATATTTCTTCTCCTGAAGTCTACTTTACCTGTTAGCATAGCTACACTGCTTTCTTGGGTTAGTGTTTCCATGCCTTAACTTCCTCCATTTACTTACTTTTAAGCTATCTGTATCTATTTAACCTGTCTGTACATATGTAAAGTATGTTTCTTATGTATAGCATATATTTGGATTTTGATATTTTTTGCCATCTATGTTAGCCGTTTTCTATTTGTCTTATCTGTTCTTTTTTATTTACTTCTTGTATAAATTTAGAATTTTTATGTTTCTGTTTCCCCTATATTACTTATTTACTCAATTTTGTTAATTTTTTAGTGTTTGCTCTGTGATTTGCAATAAATATCAAGTCGAGTCCACTTGCAAATATTATAATCCCACTGCATGCATTATGTAAGGACCTTAAATAATATATTCTGAACTTCTCCATCACATCCTTTATCTTATTATTTTCATAAATTTTACTTTTAAATATGCTACAAACATACAATATGTTGGTACCATTTTGGCTTTAGATAGTTCTATTTTAGAGCAATTAAAACAAGAAAAAAAATATTTTACATTCATTGATTCTATTTTCAGCACTCTTTATTTCTTTGTGTAGATTGAAGTTCCTGTTTGCTATCATATTCTTTCTGCCTGTAGAACTTCCTTTACCACTTTTTGAAGGGTAGTTCTGCTGGTGATTAATTATTTCAGTTTTTCTTTGTTATTATGCTACAGTTGGGCAGTGTGTCCCCACCCAAATCTCACCTTTTTTTTTTTTTTTTTTTTTTTTTTGAGACGGAGTCTCGCTGTGTCTCCCAGGCTGGAGTGCAGTGGCGCGATCTCGGCTCACTGCAAGCTCCGCCTCCCGGGTTCACGCCATTCTCCTGCCTCAGCCTCCCAAGTAGCTGGGACTACAGGCGCCCGCCACCACGCCTGGCTAGTTTTTTGTATTTTTTTAGTAGAGATGGGGTTTCACCATGTTAGCCAGGGTAGTCTTGATCTCCCCAAATCTCATCTTGTAGCTCCCATAATTCCCACGTGTTGTGGGAGGGACCCAGTGGGAGACGATTGAATCATGGGGGTGGGTCTTTCGTGTGCTGCTCTCATGATAGTGAATGGGTCTCACGAGATCTGATGGTTTTAAAAAGGGGAGTTTCCCTTCACAAGCTCTCTCTTTGCCTGCTGTCATCCACATAAGATGTGACTTGCCCCTTTTTGCCTCTGCCTTGATTGTGAGGCCTCCGCAGCCATGTGGAACTGTAAGTCCAATAAAATTCTTTCTTTTGTAAATTGCCCAGTCTTTGGTGTGTCTTTATAAATAGCATGGAAACGGACTAATACATATTACTTCTTCATTTTTGAAAAACACTTCGAAATATTTTCTGAATTCACATTTCTTTTATTTTCAGCACTCCATTGTCTTTTAGCTACAAATCTGCTGAAACTTTCAACCTTATCTTTTATTATATCCTTCTTTTCAGTTAAATCCTTTAATATTTTTCATCATAGTTATTTTAAATTCCTTATTAGGCACTTCCAACGTCTGTGTCATAGTTGAGTCTGGTTTTCCTGCTTGCTTTGTCTGTTAGGAGTGTGTTGGTGGTTTCTATTTTTTCACTTTTTGCCTTTTTAGATACTTTATGTTTTTATTGCTGTTGAAAATTGGACACCTTCTGTAGTTCAGTGGAAACTGAAGTTAACAGTTCTTTATGCCTAGAAATGGACATGCCTTTCCCTCTGCTGGGTCTTTAGTTCAGGGGTTTGAGTAAAACTGCTTAGGAGTTGGGTTAGGTGTGAACTGTGTTATAACTGTTATTTCACTCATTATACCATAGGTTTCAAATTCCTCTAGTAACATCTTGTTTGTAGGATTGAGGCTGGGTTATCAAACGTGTTTTGCTTTGTTTCCTCTCAATGCTTGCGCTATCCTCAGCTTTAAGTCTTTCCTTTACACTGAACCTTAGAGAAGGTCTCCTTCCACACTTTTGTTTCTCTCCAAGCAGCATTGTGGATTACTTAAGATATCTTAGCCTGGCAGTGAGAAGTGGCAGCAGCGGAGGGTTCTCTGTCCTTCCCATTTCACCACACTATTAGACAGACAGTGTATCCCTCGATATTGAAGTGTGGCTGCCTTCGTTGTCCTGCCCCTTCTCCTCTGTAGTTCTCAGCCCAGAATCTGCCTCTATATTCCCCAGGGTAAAGTTGTTTTGTTTTGTTTTCTGTTTTCTTCGCTCAGCTGAAATTGGTTTTCTCCCGTGTCCAAAAGAGGCAATGTTAGTTGCCCTTCTCCCTGGACACTTTACTTAAACTTTCTTCAATAGGTTTATGATATTTTTCAGTTTCTCCAGCTTTTCATTGTAAGTGAGGAAAGATCTCTTCGCAGCTTTCTTTATCTTAGAGTAAAAACTAGAAGTCTCTAGAACTCCTATTTTTTACTAAATCAGTACACTAAAGACAGCAGTAAGCAAACATTTCCATCTCAGGACCTCTTTACACTCTTAACAATTATTGAAAACCCCATATTTACAGTATTAGAAATACGACTGAAATATTTAAAATAATGTATCAATTCATTTTAAAATAATAATAAACCCATTATATACTAACAAAACATTTTTTGAACATTAAATCTATTTCTAGGACAAAATATATTTAGTGATAAATATTTTAGTGATTGTTTTATAATTTTCCAAATCTATTTACTGCCTGGTTTAAGAGACCACACAGCTGGATTCTCAAGTTGCTTTCTGCAACCAGTGGATTGCCATGTCACAGTCCCACATCATAAAACCTCTGGAAAATCCCACTGCAAACTCATGAGGGAGAGTGAAAAATGGAAATGACATTTTAGTAATATTACGAAAATAGTTTTGATCTTACAGACTCCCTGAACAACACCAGGATTGACTTCCCCCAATGGATATAGAATGAGTGCAATAAGGAAAAACACACTATGCTCCTGACTTCTGACCCTCACTCTAATGAATATATATATCAAGCCCCAGAGTGATAGAAAGTTCAGTTTAGTTTTGTTATACTTCATTTTGTAGGGCTTATGAAAGAGAAAAATAAAAGAGTAAAAGTGAACCTAGTCAGTTTCTGAACTTGTGTTTGAACCCAGGTCTTCTGACTGCAGACCCTGTGTTCTTTCCCCCATGCCATTCTGTCTCTGATGGGTTGGAAAACAGGCAAGCCAAAGAGCACTTTTTGATGAATGCGTATTTCCTATAGCATCTCATATTGGTCTTCCAAAAACTGATAACAACATCTCTTAGCCTCTTTGGCAGTAAACAAATACTAAGAAGATTATTGGATCTTATAGAAAGTTAGATGAGCCTCGCCTTTGGGCATTTAGAGTTATAGAGGTTTGTATATACACAGGCAGTTCATAGACTTCTGACTCTTCATTAACCAAACATCTTTAATACTTTTTAAAAGCTCGTGGTGTATGTTGTTCTAAAATGTCTTATGATGCAAGTCTTACTTGAACTAGAAAATGGTTGGTGTCAACCTGTAATTCCTTTATTTTTCATGAATAAAAGGAATTCAAAATGTAAAATTTGTCATTAATGAAATGTGCCAATTTTGATAATCCCTTCTAATGTAGGCATAAGTCAATAGCAACCTATTACCATCTGACCTTGGTATAAGCTCATCTATGGAATTTGAAACTACTATAATTGATCCACGAAGGACACTATTGCCAGGATGCTTTTGAAAATAAATAATGACAGGATAGATAATATTGTATGATGAAGTGTGAACATATTCTTTGTTCTTCCTTAAAGGCCACTGAATCTTTGTTGAATTTCATGATGTATTAATATGTCACTATACATTTAGGTTCTGAAGTATACAATATATTCTAGCCAGAATGCTTGCCAAGATACTAGTGCCAGAATTGAAATACTGCAATGTGTTTATTGAACAGCATAAACATAATAAATAGGACTACAGGTTTATATTTTACTGTGAAACCTCAAAGTGATCAAATGAGAGGGAGAGAGAGAAAGAGGACTCACAAGTTCTGAAAAACTAAAATCAATTCTCAGGCACTTACCAATATAATTAATAATGCAAATATAATGATATAAACACGCTGTCTTTATTGAATTCCAATTGTATTTCAATGTGTTAGATTCTCTCCTGACATTGCTTCTATTCTTTACAATGGATTTCTGAGACACGTGACAATCCCATTTTACAGATGAAAACACTAAGGTTCAGAGATTAAAGAAACTTAGCCCAAGACACAAAGTTAGTGAATGACAGAGCTGATTTTTGAATCTCTATCAGCTGAAGTGCAAAACCTATACCATTTACATTCCACAAAGCTGATTTATTAACAGTAGAAAATAAGCGAATGAAATTTATAGTAAAAAAGTTAATATTTGTTTTTAGAAACTTGAGTTGAATCCACTGTTAAAAAGCAATTCAGTACACAGAATTATGTTCTAATGAACTTAACAAATCTGTAACCTGATTCATTGTGTGCAAATCTTACCGATTTAACAATTTTTCATTTTGTCAATGTTTATTTTATAAGGCAAGTAATAAGTTTTAATATTATAAAACCCATAATATTTTTGTAGCTTTTATTTTATAAACATTGTCATATCACATGTGCCAAATCAATTCAATAACTCAAGTTGTAAGATACTAATTAAGAAAGTTGTCCAGAACATGATACTTTTCATGTTTCAATTGTGGATTACATTTTCATACAATTTGTGTCTCACCCATCAAAAACACTAACTGATAATGTATTATACAAGTCTCTATTCTGGGTGCCAAGGTTTATAGAGTATGAGAAACAGTATTTGATTTAAATTCACTTTGTAAACTACTCATTGATTATAGATTGTTCCTCTAATATCAACAGCCATTATATATATATATGTATATGTATTTATATTTCAATTGACCCAATTTTTTAAGCACAATGTTGTTTTGTATAACATCACAGAAAATACTGTAGAATGAGCACATCATCTTCCTTCAGAAATTAAGGACTGAAGATTCAAAAGATAAGTAGCTTATGCACATTGACACTGCTAGTAATTGGCAAAGTCAGAATTCAAATATAAGAATATCAAATTTTATAAACCATGTTCATTTAACAATATGAAGGTGCCACCTATTCTCACTTTGCTGAGAGAGAATGTAGTCTCTATATTACTACATTACTTATCATGATTCTTTTTTTTTCTTTTTTTGACAGAGTCTTGCTCTGTTGCCCAGGCTGGAGTGCAGTGGCATGATCTCGGCTCACTGCAGCCTGCCTGTCAGGTTCCAGTAATTCTCCTACCTCAGCCTCCCGAGTAGCTGGGATTACATGTGTGTGCCAGTGTGCCTGGCTAATTTTTGTATTTATTTAGTAGAGATTGGGTTTCACCATGTTCACCAGGCTGATCTCCAACTCCTGACTTCAAGTGATCCACCCATCTTAGCCTCCCAAAGTGCTGGGATTACAGGCATGAACCACCATGCCTGGCCCTTATCATGATTCTTAGTCTAAATTACGTCATAATGACATTGCTTATTTATATGCTAATCATCATATAAATACAATTATTCTATGTACACCAAATCTGAACTATCAGGTAACCTTTATTGTTATGTGTAAAACAAAACAAACTATTTCATCTTTATTTTACAAAACACTTCCAAGACATTTCATATAAATAGTTTAAATTTACTTTTATCTCTATCTTATTTTTCCTGATGCAGGTAGTTGCCATATTATTGAATAATGTTTGTATTCTATTTTAGCAATGTTATATGTTCTTTAAATGGATTATCTTATTCAGCAGTCACTTTTCATTCACATTAGAGATGAAGAAACTAGGTTCACTGAATTGAAGATTTGACCAGCTTCACATAGTCAGTTTCTCAGTCTGGCATTGAACGCAGCCTGTTGGATTCAGAGCCTAAGGATAAAGGATGGTCATTCATATTTAATTTGATGACCTCATGTCACCTCAAAGTAAAATTATTTCTGATTTGTTAAGAAGGAATGTGAAATATAGGTTTCCAAAAACCATTTTCTTGAAATATAGAATATATAAATAAAGTGTGGCAATGCTGTAATCATGATAGCCCAACTTGATAAATTTTCGGAATTTATATCCTTATCAATAACCCCCAGATAAGAAACAGAACATTATTTCTCCAGAAGCCCTTTTATCTTCCCTTTAAGCCACTGCCTTCCTACAAGGAAACCCCTGTCCTGATACCTAACACTAGATTTTATTTCTACCTATGTGTGAGCTTTATGGAAATATGATTATACTGTGCGTGTCCTTTTGTGTTCGGTTTCTGACTAAGATTAACTTTCCTAGAATTCAATCCTGAGATGGAGATTGACAAACAAGAAGATTGACAAACAGGAAGACCTCGTGGCAGAATGGCCCATAAGGGAGTAGGGTAGGGAGGTTCTGACAGAAGGAGGAGTTGAATGGAGATGTAGTTTCCCCCAGAGTCCTCATCTGGGCCCACACAGGACTGGGAGCTTCATGGCACAAATGAGCAAGAGGGCCAGGCCTTGACCATCTCAGTCTTGAAAAGGGGATGGAGGAGGTGCACTTGCATCTGCTATAGTCCACCTGCCGGGCTGCTGGAATCCACATGCTTCAATTAATCTCATGGGGAAGAGTTCCTCCAGGGAGTAGAATGAAGCTCTAGCTGCAGCAGCTGATGTCCTGGCTGCACTGCACCTCCTCATGTCCTTTCTCTCCTGCCAATACTAGATTCCCCACATCTTCTGTTAGCATCTCTGTCTAGATGGATAACCAGGTAAAGTGATCCAGATCTCCATCTGAACACCATGCCTTCTCAGGCTGCAGCACTTCCCCATACTCCGTCACTGTTGGGCAAAGAGTATCAGAAACACCCAGTGAATTACCTGATGCCAGACATGTCCTTCCCTGCCTCCTTGTGAATATCACGGGCTTATTGCTCTGTAATAGCATCTCCTCCAATCTGCCATCACTTAAAAAGGCAGCACCACTGAGCATTGCAACATTGCCTGTGCATGTCTAGGCAGTGCATTTCTTAGGACTTTGGTAAATCATGTATTATCCAGGACAGAGTGTGCGGACCTGGTGGGTTTTCTGGCCTTTGTATATCCTGGAATCTATACTCTATCATGTTCACTTCTCTGTATGTTTTTCTATTGGCCTTGTTTTGGACCATTACCACCTCCAAATTTCAGAGAGTCATCTTAGCAGCAAGACTTCTGTCTTCAGGTGTCCTTTTAAAGATATAAATCCTATATAATAAGTGGTTGTTCCATATCAATAAGGTGTTCCTTATTAAACTGTATGTTTCTCCACACTTGGGTGTAGACCCTGAACCCATCGTCTCAGCTCTAGCCATGCATGTTGGGTAGGTGCCACAGCCCCTTCAGTGTAGACACCCTTCTCTGTTAGCAGAGCCAGCACTTACCCAATTGGATTATGTTGTTACCTGACCTAGTTATTTGTCTGGCAGCCTGGAGAAGAAGCCGATTATATCTCGATGAGGGCACTTGCTATCTTGCAAGGCAGAGCCCTCTGCATCATGTTTATGCCAGGCAGAGATGATAGCCTTAACAGAGTGGAGTGGGCACTTCTTTAGGCCCAGGAGGTTCTGGGGAATCTAGTGATTAGAGATTTTCAAGTGCATCAATTGAGATATTCCAAATCTCAAGATCCCCCTCTTTGCTAACACAGGACCAGGCCTTGCCACAGCTGACTTGCTGGGGCTGGCTGAGATGTCCAGTTTCCCTTATCTTCAAGCCCTGAGCCTTATCATCAACCTGTTCTGCATCTGACTACAGGAAATGAGTCTCTTTACACAATACCAAGGAGACTGTAGTAGTTAGTCTTGCAAGATGAGGACGCCCTTCCCCACTTTAACTCCCCTGACATTCTCCCTATGTAAGCATGTCTCCTCGAGAAATTGAGCTTATTTTTTGCTCCCCTTGAACCTGGGCTGGACTTTTGACAGGGTGTGACCAATCAAATGTGGCAGAAGTGATGGTTATGTTCTCGGACTTCCAAGCCCTTTAAAGGACTGGCAACTTTCTCTTTCTCCTCTTGGAACCCAGCCATCATGCTGTGAGGCGCCCAAGCAACATGAAGAGTTCACAATGAGGAGGACTGGGTGCTCCAGTCAAAATCCTAAGCTGATATCCTAGCCTAGGGCTAGAATCCAATGCCAGCCGCATTGAGTGAACCATATTGGATGTTGCAGAATGTGGAGCCTTCAGATGACTCCAGCCAATCTCACATGGAGAAGAAAAGCTGCCTCGCTGAGCCCAGTCAACCTGCAGATTATGAAAGATAATAAAATGGTCATTATTTTAAGACAAAAGTTTGGGGGTGATTTGTTATGCAGCAATGGAAAACAGAAATCGACTCCCTGTGGTCTGTTCACTTTGCTGTAAATTGCTGCTTTCAGTTTTTCATTGACTTTCTCTGATATACCCTAAGCAGGAGCCATCTGATCCCATTACCATAGTTACGAAGCCACCCAAACCTTGCAAACAGCCATGATGCTGTATCCTTCAGTGTATTCTTTTCTGCCATGAAAAGTTTTAATAACTGTACCATTATCTCATGCCGGGGGCTATCGGTTCTCTACTGATGATGGGTCTCCATTGTTAGCTGTATGGTGGGTGATGCTTGGACTATTCCTTGTACCAACCCTCTTTTCTTGAGTTCTCCAGGAAACAGACTCTGAAACTCAGAGAGTTGCATGAAAAAAAAAATTTACTGGAGAGCCCTCTTGGCAACACCACCTCCAAGGGTCTGAGAGAAGTAGGTTGGGCAGAGGGAGAATTTGAACTAAGATGCAGTTGCACGAAAGGCCTCAACCAAACCCATGAGGTGCTCTGGAGTAAGGACTGTTCTCCAGAGATAACCCATATTGAGGCAAAGGGCAGGCCCATATCAGCCAGTTATTGGATGAGGGTCGTTCCTTTTGCCAGAGGAAGTCAGGCATGAGCCTTCAGCAGGCAAAAGTCCTGGAGCTGGGAAAACGATTACCTCAAGTTGAAGTGAGGATTCTCCGTGGCACACCACGTCATGCGGGACAGCATCTTTTGTTGGTTATGATTGTGAGATCCATCGATGTTGTCGTACATAGCAATAGTTTCTTCTCTTTGTGCCACTGTCTTAAACTTTTGATTGCTTCTATTGCTATGAATGTTCCTGATTCTATCTTTTGATTTTATATATATATATATATTCAAATACATATATATATATATACACACACAAAAATACATATATATATATGTATTTGGGCGGAGTTGTATGTCTGAAAATAAAATTGCTGGATCAGAGGATACTGTATATGTAATTCCACTTATAGCAAACACAGTTTTCCAAAATGTTTTAAGTAATTTATGCTTCCATCAGCAATGTGTGAGAGTTCTGTTATATATGGTTTCATACTTTCATATTCCATTTTAATGTTTGGAAGTGGGATACTTAATATATGCATATATATTTTACATGTATATACCTATATGTATGTTTCTGATAATTCTCAGAATGCTATATTATTTGGAATTATTTAGAATCTACTTTAAAAATGGAAGTTAACTGTATTTTATTGTTTTGACTATTTTAGTATTGAAAATCTAGCTAGACTTATTGAATTTTTCTACCTTTTTTTAAAATTTTTCCATAAGTTATTGGGGTACACGTGGTATTTGGTTACATGACTAAGTTCTTTAGTGGAGATTTATGACAACCTGGTGCCCCATCACCTGAGCAGTATACACTGCACCATATTTGTTGTCTTTTATCCCTTGCCTCCCTCCCACTCTTTCCAAGCCCCCAAAGTCTGTTGTATCATTCTTATGCCTTTGCACCCTCATAGCTTACCTCCCATATATCAGTGAGAACCTACCATGTTTGTTTTTCCATTCCTGAGTTACTTCACTTAGAATAATAGTCTCTCATCTCTTCCAGGTCATTGCAAATGCTGTTAATTCATTCCTTTTTATGGCTGAGTAGTATTCCATTGTATACATATATCAGAGTTTTTTTATCCACTTGTTGATTGTTGGTCATTGGTTTGGTTCCACAATTTGACTATTGTGAATTGTGCTGCTACAAATTTGTGTGTGCAAGTATCTTTTTTCAAATAATGACTTCTTTTCCTCTGGGTAGATACCCAGTAGAGGGTCAAACAAATCAGTAAGAAAAAAACAATCAATCCCATCAAAAAGTGGGTTAAGGGCATGAATAGAGAATTCTCAAAAGAAGATGTACAAATGGCCAACAAACATATGAAAAAATGCTCAACATCACTCAACATCACTAATGATCAGGGAAATCCAAATCAAAACCACAATGTGATACCATTTTACTCTTGTAAGAATGGCGATAATCAAAGAGCCAGTTAAACTTTAACCTGCATAAAGCTTTAACATAAATAACTAAAGACGTTGTCTTTCATTGATATTAATTTTATATAATTTGAAGATAGCAAATCTTCAGAAGGAAAAATGTATTGGTTTTATTTTCAAGATTTGTGAATTCTGTGATAGAGATAGGAAGACAAAAGGTTGCTATTTCTCAACATCACATTATCTGTAAGATACCCAAATTTTGCAGATAGCATATTACTGCTTACTGCCTTCCATGTAGGAAGTTTTCCAAATATTTTAATCTACTTGGAAAAAAAGAATTATAGAAACTGCAAAAGAAGGAAATAAATAACAAAAATTAACTGTAGTCACATGTATCATTCTCTTTTCAGCATCATTTTTTTCTTTATAACTTAGACAACATGGAATACTGTCAGTAACCACCTTTTCTTGCCTAATATTTTACATTGGCTAGTTTCTTTATCAAAAAACAAAACCCTAAGTTACCATTTTTTAAATTATTTTATACTTATGGTAGATATATCATAATATTATAATTTATTTAAATAAGCTATTGCTGGAAATTTGGGTTGTTTTTATTTTTTGGCTTCTATAAAATACTGTGTGTGTGTGTGTGTGTGTGTGTGTGTGTGTATGTGTGTGTGTGTGTATACTGGTTTCATTTGCCAATTGAGCTTAAAATCTAGAGGGAATTGCTAGTCTAGGTTAGAGCGTTTTCCAGATGTTGTCAAATTAACCCCAGAAATATTCTTATTTGACAATGATATACCTACCTCTGCTTTTGAGTATATGATTTTTCTACACTTTGGCTGATATACAGTTTTAACAATGAGTCACCTTTGCCAATCTACTATATGACTATTACTTGAATTTTTATTTCTTCCTTAGTAATGAGACTGAATTTTTTTTTGCAGGCTTATACTGGACATATTATTAATTTTGTACATTTTGTTTTACTCATTTTTAATTGATTTGCTCATCTTTTATCAATTTCTATCAACTATAAACCTTTTGCTGTCCCAAATGCCAGTATGTCTCGTATGCCATATCCCTTATACTAAAGTCATGTTTATATCTCACCATTGTTTTTCAACTCTTATTGTAATTTTGACATATTCTTTTTTTTGTTTGTTTGTTTTGTTTGTTTGTTTGCTTGTTTGTTTATGGTTTCTGGTTTGGCCTTATGCTTATAAAAAACCTTTTCAATCCCTGTTTCTTCTGCTGATTTTAGTCAGCAGTTGGATGTAGTAACAATAGTGAACTGCCTACTGTTTTAGTTCTGTGCTTTTTATGGTATTTTCTATGGCTGGCATAGCACCTCTGTTCCCCCACGCCCTGCCACACACACACGAATGCGCACACCATTATAACCACTACTGTGAATATGCACCTGATAAATATCGGCCCTTTTGGGAAGACTCTCATCAAGAATGACTTTTCTTTGGAGCTTTCCTGACTCGCCTCACTTTCTCTCCTCTGTAAAGTTGACTGTTCTTTTCTTCATCTTTCCTTCTACCACCTCAAAGGTATCTATCACAACGCCTCGAATACTTTAAGACCCAAACTTGATTACAGATTGGTGTGATCTTACTCAACTCTGAATTCTTTGACAGAACTCATGTTCATCTCCATACCCCCAGAGTGTATGATAGCACCTGCTGCAGGAGAATTGCACAGTAAAAGTCTGTTGAGTGCCTGTCAGATGCTTTTCTTATTTATTTATTTATTTAGAGACTGAGTCTCACTCTGGCATAATCTCGGCTCACTGCAACCTCCCCCTCTTGGATTCAAGCAATTCTCCTGCCTCAGCCTCCCAAGTAGCTGTGATTACAAACACATGCCACCACTGCCGGCTGATTTTTTTTTTTTTTTTTTTTTTTGTATTTTTAGTAGAGACTGGCTATCACCATGTTGGCCAGGCTGGTCTTGAACTCCTGACCTGAAGTGATCCTCTCGCCTCAGCCTCCCAAAGTGCTGGGATTACAGGTGTGAGCCACAGCACCTGGCCTGTTAGATACTTTTAGATACATGATCGAGGGAAGGGATTTGCCAGACCCAGAGAGCTCCTAGGAAGTACAGCAAGGCCTAATGCCAATGCTAGGTTCTGTTGACTGCTCTGCGTTACTGCTACTCTACTTGCAGGTGGAGTCAGTAATGAGGATCAGTAAGCATATCCTTTGTACAGATAACTAAATCCAGAAAGTTTACATTGAGATTCCCTCTTTCATTATCTAGCTTTCATCTAGCGAGAACTTAGTTGACCTGTGTAAAGATGACATCTCTCTCTAAAGGGAAAAACTTGGGCAGCCCAATAGTACTTTCTGGTGGCTAGAATTAAAAGTCCTCCCACCCCCAATTTTCTTGGTTTTTTTGTTTTTGTTTTTGTTTTTGTTTTTTTACAGCAAATGCTACTTTTTTCCCCTTTAACTAAATTGTGTTTTGCCCATTATTTTTTCTGGTTGGTAAAATTTGCATTGCTAAAGTGGGATTAAACTTAACTGTTACTGTTTTGTGGCTAGAGTTGCATGGAGTAAGCCACCTTCTTACATAAAGTAAATAGGTTTCATGGTTCAGCAACTAACAAAAATCTAACTTAATGTGACAGGAGAGTGCAATTTGAAGAGTAAAGCTCCCAATGATCATAAAATCATCAACTTCTTTTGAGTGAGAAGAGACCACAGAAATTGCTTTTTATTCAAACTGCCAACCAAAGTCAACACTGCAGAAATATATTTATCCAGCTTTTGACTAAATTGTCTCAGTCTGCACTTTCTCATAAGGCCTCTAATTTTATATTTTATATAGTTCTCGTGCTTATAAGATTTCTCCCTATTTCAAGATCAATTCGTCCCTCTTTCTCTCCATTTACTATTGCAGGACTCTTCTAACTGGCTTGCTGGTTGTCCTCGAATTCATTCCCTGCCACAACCACTCCCAATATCCTACTCGAATTCAGTGTATAGAGAGAATTAGAGGCTAAAAAAGGACATCTACTTATGCGCTGCCTCTCTTCCCACCTGGCAAAAAGAGACTTGTCTTTTCCTAGCAGTGTGAACTTGGACATTCACAAACCTCTGTCAATCTCAGTTTTCTCAGTTATAAGGCATGATAATACCTTCCCCACCTCACAGAGTTGTTTCACAGATTAAAATGTGTGCACAAAAGCACCCTTAAAACTAACATAAAGCAAGGCGTTATGTTAAATTCTCTTGAGACAGGAGAATAGGATGTGGAGGCAGGGAACCTAAGGCTGATTCATGCTGACTTCCTAGAACTAAATCGAAAGGAAAACCCCAACTTTCCATGCCCAAGTAACAATTGGACCAGGGGTTACTGCCTTTGCAAACTCCCCTCCCTTTCTGCATCACAGATGAAAAATGGAAACTACCTCTGATTGGTCCCCTCCCACGACCAATCGGACTGGTGGTGCGCCTAGTCTTCATCTGCATAGGGTTACAACTTTGTAACCACTTCAGCTTCTGATTGGTCCCCTCTCACAACCAATCAGACATTTGCATAGGGTGCAACTTTGTAACTTCACTTAAGTCTCTGGTTGGTTGCAGAAGGCTTGCAGAAGGTTGCCTTCTGCAACCAATCAGACTGGTTGCAGGCCACGCCTTCACTTACATAGGGCATAAACCAAGTAATTAATGGGAATCCTCTAAGGTTTAAATACCCCAGAAAATTCCATAACCAGGGCTCTTGAGCTGAGTCTGCTCCCACACTGTGGAGTGTACTTTCACATCAATAGATCTGTGCTTTCATTCCTTCATTCTTTAGTTGCTTTGTTTGTACTTTTTGTCCAATTCTTTGTTCAAAATGCCAAGAACCTGGACAACTGGTAGTCAAAACCTTCCCCCGGTAACAAGTCTATTCTCTAAAACTAGTTTGGAGCCCCTCTTTGTGACACCAGTGATTGTAGTGTTTTAAGTGAACTCCCTGGACCCATCTTTGTCTTGAAATAGTCTTCTAAGCACACAAGGTAAGTCAGTTAGGTGAGAAACAGTGAAAGCCACTTTGTATTAAGTGTAAGAGTGTAAAATGTCAATCTTCAGAACAATATTGTGTCCCCTCTCACTGTCTATTTTTATCATTATACATATATATTTATATTTTAATTCTCAGAAAGTGGCAAACTTGCTGAGAAAGAAAAAAAATGGCACTTTGAAAACATGTTCATTGTGGTGTTCTTTGAATAATTCCTGACGCAGTGCTGGACTTAAGGAAATATGGTTTTTTCTTCCTTCCTTTCACTTGCAATTAATTATAAATGTTTCAAAGTAGTGTCTGATCTATTCACAATAGCAAAGACTTGGAACCAACCCAAATGTCCATCAATGACAGACTGGATTAAGAAAATGTGGCACATATACACCATGGAATACTATGCAGCCATAAAAAAGGATGAGTTCATGTCCTTTGTTAGGGACATGGATGCAGCTGGAAACCATTGTTCTCAGCAAACTATTGCAAGAACGGGAAACCAAGCACCGCATGTTCTCACTCATAGGTGGGAATTGAACAAAGAGAACAGTTGGACCCAGGAAGGGGAACATCACACACCGGGGCCTGTTGTGGGTGGGGGTAGGAAGGGATAGCATTAGGATAGCATTAGAATGTAAATGACGAGTTAATGGGTGCAGCACACCAACATGGCACACGTATACATATGTAACAAATCTGCACGTTGTGCACATGTACCCTAGAACATAAAGTGTGTATATATATATATATATATATATATATATATATATATATATATATATAAAAAAGTAGTGTCTGAATTCCAGAAACTATCCAGATAAAATGACATAGGAGGTATTGTAAATCTGTCATCTATGTTGTGTTGATATATGCTTTTTCCACCAGTGGAAAATGGACCACCATGTTGCCCTCTGATTTGATTGCCTTGAGGCATGAGGGATACCTAAGGCATTAATACTTCTGCTTTGGCACGGGTGTTCTAGGTGCTGATGTAAACCCAATTTTGAGTTATAGTTTATAACTGCAGGAAAAATCCCTCTTCTTTTTCAACTACTAACTGAAGTACTGAAACCTCACTTATGAATGTGAATACTTTTCCAACTATGTGTAATTGAATGTACTTAAATTTAAGTAGTTGCTTATGTTCTTGTTCTTTCCGCATACAATGAAGGTACCATTCTTCACCACGTTTATTCTCTTAGTTCTATTTTTCTCAAAGAACTAGTAGGATATAGTTGCTTCTATTTTTAGCATTTATTTCAAGATCATAGGAAGGCATGGGGAGAAGTCTTTTTTGTTGTTATTATTTTTGTTTTAAAATCAAACTATTAGGTGCCTTACATAATTGGCCCATGTCTAGCATATGGGGATATTTTACTGTCCTGTGACTTTGCTGTATTTGTCAGTCCTTTATGCTTTTTCCTCATATTATTATAATATCTGATTTCATAGGATTTCCTTTTAAATTGACATTTTCCTTTGAAAGAATTTGAAAAAGATACAGAAAAAAATAATGTAGAATAAGAAAATACAGACTCCATTCAAATTCATTAGATTTATTTTAACCCTCCAAGCTATTTCCCAGTAATATATGTAAGAGTAAATTAGTTGTGTCTTTATGTAATATTATATGTTTTTGTCAACTCATGATAGCTATGATTAGATTGTCTACCTTGTGTATTATTACCTGTGGCATTTATATTTTGTTGTTGTTTAAGCTTTATTCCAACTTCTTCCTTGCCGTGTTTTCTTATGGTCTCCACAGTAGCTAGAGCGTGCTCAGCAAATGTAAACTCAGCTAAATAATTATTAGGAAGGAAAACTGACTTCACAGGAAAAAAATCAAAATGTATTTCAAACTCAACTAGAACTGAATTTCGAGTTATCTAATGCTATTGAATGAGATTTCACTTGCTCTCATTCATTAATTAATATCCTAAAGAGTTATCTCTTCTTTCCAAGTCAAATATAGTGAAATACTCATATGCTTATAAAAACGAGAAACTGTCGGATAAGGAACATTTTTATCACCATCTTCCCTTCACTACACCTTTTGCACTTTCCTCCCTCAAAAGTCCTGTGACTTTAGTGTCTGGCATGTGGTATCTCTACAGGCACTGATCCCGAGAGCAATTTGGCAGAGGAGTTTTGACTGGGACTGGGAAGCTTAAAGGTTGATGACCAGATAGTTTGGGAAGGAACTCCCTTCCCACAGTATCTGAGCAAGTGGGACAAAGGGCTACAGAAGGGAGCCAGGGAGAAAAAATAAAAGTGAGACCCAATTCTTCTTTTTGATATTTCATAACCTAATTACTTAAGCGTGGAACCTTCTCCAGAGTATCAAATAGATCTTGCAAAGAACCCATGGACACTCAACTAGTGTTTGGCAAGAAAAAAAATAATAAAAAGAAAGAAAGGAAGAAAAAGCTATTTCCATTCCAAGGGACAATCTCAGCCTTTTTCATAACTATTTAAAAATTTGCATGCACACAGGAACAAATTTTTCCATTTTAAAATGTAACAAGACTTTGATTTGCATTATTAAAACATTTCTTAAAATATAATTTATAATTTGGCAGGAATATAATCAATGGTGGAGGGAAACTTTGTCATCAGAATTTTTGTGTGTATTTTAAAGCATACATGGTGACATATTTCATATCATTTAAAACTTGTTAAGAGAATTTTTCGCAAAAACATCTTTTATTTTCTTTTCAAGCATAGACAACATTAAGCATTATTATTGTAATACCGAGTTTTAAAAATGAAAATTAAATAACTAGACTTGTCGTTATCTGGGTAAAATTACATTATATTTTCTGAATTTTAAAAATTCACCCTATATATTCCAGGTATATTTAAGTTGATCATAGAGAAGTGGACTTTTTGGCAGAACTTCAGTACTTGGTTTATAGATCAGGTAAGCATTATATGCTGTCAATCCACATTAATGAGCAACCACTCACACGTTACAATGGACACTTTTAAACAGCAGTAGGGCCTATAACATATCAACTTTAAATTTTGCCAACATTTCCAAATCATAGCTAATAATACCTACCATTAATTAATGTAGAAAATACCCCCTTTAGTTTGCGACATTATTCAGAAGAAAAAGAAATGGTAAGAATATCTTTAAACCTAGCATTAGTCATAGTCAGAGTTCTACCATAATTCATATATTGAGCTATTATCTTTTGCAATATAATCTTAAGTGGAGATTTCAAAGTGTGCAATATTGTTGGAGATAAGAACATCTATAAATCTGAACAATCTCCATTAAGGCTGGCTTGACCTGTAAGCATTCCAAATAATTGCTTTGGGAGACAGGGAAATTTTGGTGAGGGATGTGGTGAAAAAAATAAGCCAGACTGCATTTGCTGCTGGCTACAGACATCATTATGGACTCTAACGGTCTTTTTGACTGTCTTCTTTCTACTTCCTCTAAGTTTTCTTTTTGCAAAGCAACTTTTTACCAATTCAGTGCTTTTTAATAATTAAAAAAGCAATACTCTACAATGGTAAAATCCTAATGTTAAAAAAAAAAAATTGGCTTTGAGATCCGATTCTGATGTTCATGGGCCAAGTGACCTTGAAAATGTCATTTCACCCTGTCTGAATTGCTCGCATCTGTAAAATAGAATTAACCATGTCTTCCCAGACTGCTTCCCATGGTTTTCTTGAAGAGCAAATAAGGCATTTTCTTGGTTATTTTGAAAATGACGCTGCTAAGTGAATGTGTGAGATTATTATATATTAGTTCCTAACATTAGTGATATAAATAGAGATATCTGTTTCTGATAAACCTGGTTTGTTCACCAATTTAAAAGTGATTTCCTCAAATTTAGTGGATTAAATGAAACATTATAAATAATATAGTTGTGAGTTTAACTATGACCTCTTATACATCTTAATGTCCTAAAGGAGTGTTAATATTATAGCTAGATGACATGAAGACATTGACTTCTGATTAGGTACTTATTGGCCAAAGAGTGGCGAAGTTCAGTTATTGCCACAAGGGATGATAAAGTGTAGTGTTCTCTGAAAGCTGTAATCAGTAGCCCCCTGTTATTGGATTGTGTAAGTGCTGAGGCTACTTTCTGTCAAGGAACCCTGGCACTTTACTCTCCCTGTGTCCCCTCAGTGTGGTGCTTAAATCACCTCGTGCTTGTTAAAATATAGATTACTGGGCCCTTGCTGCCTGAAGCCTTAAAACATAGTTTAGAATTTGGCAGGAATATAGTCAATGGGGGAGGGAAACTTTGTCATAGGAATTTTTGTATGTATTTTAAAGCAGGCATTATTACCTATCATTTAAAAATTGTTCAGGTAAATTTTAAGCTAAAAACATGTCTTTTATTTTCTTTTCAAACATAGATAACAGTAAGCATTATTATTGTAATGCCAACTTTAAAAAATGAAAATTAAATAATTAGATTTGTCATTATCTGGGTCAAATTACATTATATTTTCTGAATTTTAAAAGTTCCACCTACATTTTCCAAGTATATTTTAGTCAATCATAGGGAAGTGGATCAAATTCCCTGTGATCAATGGGATTATGCTTTTTAAAGAAGATCTCCAAATGCTGCTGACACACACTAATGATTAAGTATCACTAGTTCTTGGTCACTAAATTCTCAGTCTGACAAATCAATAAGTGTAATTCTTCTAAATTTTATAAACAGAAAACTCAGAGGGGGAAAAAAAAAATTTCTCATGCCTAGTATAGTGTCTGGTACTTTTGTTCTGGATCTGTTTTTACTGGCAGTTGTGACTTTTTTGTTCTATCCGGAATAAGCAGCATGGGTTTTGCAAAGAAAGTAATTTTAAGAATGCAAAGATGAGCTTGTGGTGGCGGGTGCCTGTAGTCCCAGCTACTCAGGAGGCTGAGGCAGGAGAATGGCATAAACCTGGGAGACGGAGCTTGCAGTGAGCCCAGATCGCACCACTGCACTCCAGCCTGGCTGACAGAGCAAGACTCCGTCTCAAAAAAAAAAAAAAAAAAAAAAAAAAAAAAGATTTAAGCTTCTTTCACATCTTTCATCCAGCCAGGGTCTGTGATTATTAACTGAAAAATTGTATAACCCGTTTTGACAAAGGAGTTTTGTGTTGTGAGCTATAATAGGAATTGGTTTGGCTTCACCTCCAACTGAAATAAATGAAACTTTGGATCTGATCATTAACCATTTTGGAATGCCTCTGCTGACATTAGTAATAGTGTGTCACTTGATTTCCTGTTTCCTACATGATTTGCCCAACCTGTTACCCTTTGGCTGATATTTAGACTTATAAGTAATTTGGAAGATTTTGACATATTTTAACTACCCAAGGAAGAGTTGACTTGTGTTTGAGTGTGAAAATAAGGACCTCTAGTGTATTTACAAATAGTAAACTTCAATAGGGAGGATAGGCTGAATTCAGGGAAAGGAAATCTTTGAAACTTTGAAGCCAAAGTAGATTGCTCTATAGCAGGAGTTCTTAAAGTGTGATCCCCAGCCATCAGGTTCAGTACACAGTGGAGGTTGTTATACGTGCACATTTTCAGGCACCACCACAGATTAGTATTCTTGCCTGGTGAATTAGCCATGATATGATGCCATCAGCTCTTGACTATATTTTCTCAACTTCTGACTTTGTCCAAACAGTCTTAACATCTCGGCCTCTTCGGTCACACAGGTTGAGCGGTTGAGCCTTAGTTTCAGCTGCTGTATCTACCAGTTGCTCCCCGAAGAGCCCCCCAAAGGACATTCTGTCCTGCAGTCTTTATTTCATGTCCTTTACACTTAGTGACATATATCCATGAAAATATACATGGGACACAGGAAAGAGCCAACCTGACAATTTCCTTCTCTGGATTGGCCCCAGTGGCCCAGGCGTCATCTGCCCATTAGCAGATGCTGTAGCAGCAGGTTTGAAAACTCAGCCTGTCCTTTTTCTGTTTTGAACAACAGCAGGAGAGGAATTGTCCTTCATAAGACATACTAGGTCAAAACGTGAATGTTTTCACAGAATTTTTCCGGTCGCCTTGTCCCCAGAGAAAATCAACCTGATCAGCCACCTGTTAACATCTTGTCACAATCTTTGATTGTTTCCTCTATTCCTAAAGGGAACACCAGCACCATGCTTGGCTGCTGGGGGGATGGGGAGTGCAGGCAGATGCTCAGGGGCGGCTGCAGGTGAATATCCTGGGTAGTAGTTCAGGAGGAAGCCCCCGGGATGTGGTGCAGGTGGATGCCTGGCAGGGGTAGGGGAACACGCGGTGCAGGAAGCTGCCTTTGAGAGTGGTGCAGGTGTCCCTGCAGATCCTCGATTTGTTGGCATCCCTATACTTTCTATTCAGGGCTTTATTAATGATGCTCTCAGGGCCCTTATGAAACTAGACATACCTAGCTTTTTACCCGAGTCAGGTTGCTGCTTAGTAAGCATAGCGATGAGCCGGTGCTTTACAGGTATTTATGCGTGGAAGGAGAGAAGGCAGGTCTTGGGAAATACAGGGCACTTACAGAATAGCTTCTTTAGCTCCCTGTGAAGTGAAGGATACTCGTCTTCATTTTTTTCCAATAGATGTCTCTCTCTATCTCTTGCTTCTCTGCCTGCCTCTCTGGAGAAAGCCAGCCTCTGCACCTGTGATTGAAAAGTAGTAAGCATCACGTCCTGTGGGATTAATTGTGCTGAATCAGAGTGCTGGCTTTATCCTCAACAGTCTCAACAAAGGATTTCTGAGGAAAGATGGAGAAAAAACTATCCTGAGACGTTGTAAAATAGTAAAAAATAACACTTGACATCAGCTGCTGCTATGTTTATATTTTTATTTCTCTATTCATTAGCTGTCTAATTTTGAACAAATAAACTTTCTGACGCTCCGTTTCATCACCTGTGAGAAGGGATTGGAATAATACTTATTTTACAAGAATTTTTAAAATAAATGTAATTAAGATAAGGTAAATGCAGATAAATAGACCCTGAAAAACTAGTAGCTATCATTTGTTCCTCTTGTTGCTATAAGGAATTCTTGTTGGCAGTAGTAGATTAAGCATTTCCAGTGTAAAAAAGATAATCCCGTTTGGTGTCAGTAGTTTTTTAAACATACAAGTAAATCCTTTCTTTTTAACAATTTGACATTGAAGTGAGTTATCAAAAAGATATTTTGAAATCACCTTTCGTAATGATTTTTCAAATGGGTCACTCTAGGCCACCTGCAGTGGCTCACACCTGTAATCCCAGCACTTTCGGAGGCCGAGGCAGGCGGATCACGAGGTCAGGAGATTGTGACCATCCTGGTCAACATGGTGAAAACCCGTCTCTTCTAAAATAAAAAAATATTAACTGGGGGTAGTGGTGCATGCTTGTAGTCCCAGCTACTTGGGAGGCTGAGGCAGGGGAATTGCTTGGACCCCAGAGGCAGAGGTTGCAGTAAGCCGAGATCACACTACGGCACTCCAGCCTGGTGACAGAGTGAGACACCGTCTCAAAAAAATGGCACTCTTGATCTGGAATAGCCTGGCTTGTCTTACACAGCTAAACTCTAAAACTTCTTCCAGGTTTGTGATTTAATGAATTACCCCGGCTTAATGGACACAAAGAGTATTGATTTAAGTAACACAGATGAAAGCAAAGGGACAACAGTTTCTCTCCATTTACCAATTTCCAGTGTTTCTGAAGTGGCTCCTATATTTATCTTTTCATAGCAGCAGTAGTGCCTTCAACGTCCATCCCCACAATCATCTTCCATCAGTTTCAAAACATTTTCTGTAATAGCTATTAAGTTAATAGACATTGCGGGTCTGCTACACTGAGAGTTGGTAAACAATTTTTCCGGGATCAAGCAGGGCCAGGCATGTGTAATTTCAGTTGGTGTGTCCGTAGCATATCCAGTAACTGTAATGCAGTTTCCCCTTTCACTGTATTTGACTTCAACTTCTAAGGTCACTGGAGAAAGTGAACAGTCACATTTCCAGTAATGAAAAAAATTTGCTGCATTAAAGTCTGTTCTTTTTGTATTCCTGCGGAAAAACAATGGGGACAAATTGGGATTTTCAGGAATTCCTATTAGATGTTTGCCTATTTGTACTTAAAATGCTTAAACAGATGCTGTTCTTTTTCACTGTTTGCTTTTCGTAGATATGCCTTATCTCCTCATATAATTTTATGTGATCTATGGCTCTAAACACATACTAAGATTTTATGAATATTTATTGACATTAATTTTGATATACATTGGTATTTCTAAAAAAATAAATTGCAGAAACAATACACATCTGAGTACATACCCCTTAACTAATAGATCATATTGTATCCTCCATTCTCTATTTAGAATTATGCCTTAGGAAGTCATTACATCTTAAAAATAGAAGCACACACTAAATTAGAATAACATACTGATGAATGATCTATAAAACAGCATTTTTTCGCTCATAAACCCTGCTCTTAATAGCCAGATAAAAATGTCCTGCAAAAGATGATTTAAGAAATCTTTACCTCTAGCTGATTAATTTAAATTGTAAATACCACTGGCTCCTAATATATGGTAAGATTGATCTACAAAAATTACCAATTTATCCTTATGTATCTTAAAATTTTATCAACTAGAAACATAATAATGATTGAAATTTACTTATTTCAGCTCAAATGATTCCAGATTCAGGACAGTTTTACTCCATTAGCTTGTGGCTTGTACTACTCATGAAAAAAGAAATACTTGTTATCTCTGTAAGGTGCAATAAAGAGTAAGGAGCATATCTGAGGAAAAAAATAGATGAGGACTTTTGCATTTCTGTTACAATATAAAAATGCATGCTGATAATTTCAAGTGAATATAATCAGTTCAAAGAAGGTAAACATAGGATTCAAGAAGTGCTTTGATATAAAGTGTGGTTTCAAAGTACATAGAAGTAATAAATTAGATGTTTAAAATATTATTACCTAGACTTTACTGATTTAAAATGATCTATTTTAGTACTTACTCTGACTTTGATATCAGTTACAGGTAACCAAAATCAGTTTTCTGAAGCCAGCCTAAGGAAATATAGCCTTCTAATGACATAGTAAGTGATGGTTGTTGAGGAAACCAGTACTAATAATAATGACTACAACAACTTGTTATACATGCTACACACTAGGTATTATGCAAAGGACTTTAAGTGACTTATTTTATTTACTTCTGGCAACTACCCTCCATGGAGATACTTTGTCATGCCTATTTGACAGGTAAAGGCATGGAACCTCAGAGTTTAAACACCCTGGCTTGGTTAGATAGCTAGTGAGTAACCCTGGGATCCAAACTCAGGTGTGTCTGGCTCCAGAGCCCATGTTGTTACCTTTTGGCTCTGGCATCTTCATTCCATGGCAGCTTTACCCGTTTGTTTCGTTCTTTCTCCACTGTGATTTTATTGTACAAATGATATTCTAATTAGCTTAGGGAGCAAATTTGCGCACATTATGCAATATGGATTTGGGAAACCATCAGCAAAACCCAGCCAAGGGCTCTTCATTCAGTGAACCACAGACACTGCCCTCCAGCATGCTCACCCTCTCCATCTGTCTGGGAGACTCATCCCTCCTTCTGGCTCATGTGGTAAAAAGATATAGGAGGTTTCTCTCTCTTGCTCTTCCTTTTGTACTTCTTTTGGTCACCCAAGCCCCAGCATGAGTTTCTGCCTTTCCAAGTGAACTAACCAAATTGTTCTCGAGAGGGAAGAACATGTGGCTTCCTCTCAGAGACCCCCAGTACCCTGCACTAGTCAGCTCCACGTGGCTATGGGAAACCTTCCTCGTACTTTGATTCCTGGGAAAGGCTTTTTCCTTCCTATCTGTTGGACTTAAGAGTAGCAGAAGACCACAGTTCTTGAGAATAACTCAATCTCTTTTTTTAATTTTGCTATTTTGGATAAACTCTGGGTCCTCATCATCATGAAGGATACTTCTACTGCAGAGTTGCTACTGTCCATGTCATTGGAGTGGCTGTGGAGTTCCATGCTGGATTTCCTGGTGGTCATATTCTTTTACAAAGTGGGGCTACTGAACCTTTTGGAATCATGGTCTTTGTGTCTTTGTTGAACATCCTTTGGATGTGGAAGCTTCATCCTTTTGCTGTCTCTGCCTTTCTTTACACTTTTCTTCCTCGGACTGGAGATTGAATGTTAAATCTGTATTTGCTCTTACTAAGTCATAGAGGCAAATCCATCTAGAAAAGACTAACAGTATCTTTGAAACATCTACAGCCAATTACTCTAGCATTGCCTGTGCCCGCAGCCGGTGGAGCGAGAATGTCTGTTAGCAGATGCTCCTTCAAATGTTTGTATTCTACAGAGTGCATATTTCTTGGGTTGAGGAGGCCCTGGGTCTTCTTCAGGTAGACTCTGTCACTTTTCCCATGGTCTAGTGTCGGAATGTAAGTGATCTTGAATTTGTCTTTATTGTGGGGTTTAGGAACATGTTAACTCCAGCTCCCACATTCAGTGTTTCTTGGGCATTTGATTATGAATGTTTTTATAATCTTTTCTGGTATTCCAGCAAGGCTGTATAGCATGTCCCCTCTCACAAATTAGGAGTTTTATTATTTAATGGATATTAACTTAAGTAGATTCTGTTATAAACTCTTATATTCAAAAGTCATTAGGTTGGAAAAATGTTATTTGGCTCTCAAAAGATACATATTGTGTTTATTTACATTTACCGGAAAACACCATTTCATCTTCCCTTCACCCCGTCTCCACCCCTCCATGTTAATGAATGGCAGATCTTTACAGAGAACCAGCTGCATGACCAGCAGGTCTCCCAGGTTAGGAGACCATCAGTCTCTGGCTATAGGTAATGCACGGAGCCCTCATACTGAGGTAGATGCTAGAAGTAATAATTTTAAAAGTAAGGCAAAATCTTGATTTTACTTTATACCTCCTACTTGATTTTGAATAAGTTTATCTTGATTTCTTTTGACCCAGAGAAAAGCAATACTTACCTCCCCAATTTTTTAGAGATAGTAACAGGGATATAAAAGTGAAAAAGAAAATATTACATAAAAGTTAATAGCCATTTGGAATGTTATTTTCTCTTTCTTTTTCTTTTGTATGTTGATAGGGGAAAATGTGAACTTAGATAAGGAATTCCTAATGCAATGTGCTGTTTCTTTTACAACTTGTGTTTTGTGTTGGAGCACTTTAAAATTAGGCATAAAACTCAAATGAAGTCTGAAAAATCAGAAACTGGAAAATTAACATTGAAATGTCTGGGTAATTTTTAAAGATTGTTACTTGTTTCCTTTGTCTAAACATCATTATCTGACTATTCTGATCAAGATTTTATTTCTGGGTAACTACTAACTTTCAGTACCAAATGGCTTAATTCAACACAGTAGGGCTGAATGAAGGGATTCCTGGCCTGGTCTCATGTTCACTTGTGCAGGCTGAACATGCTTTACTTTCAATAGATGAAAACTGAAACTCTGTAAAGCAATTTATGAAATTCTTTAAGAGAGAAGAGATCTAAAAATATCACTATTGGCATAAGAACCTTACTAATTTCCGTGATCATCAAAATCTTGATTTCTAAAAATAGATTTATTCCCACCTATTTAAAATTAATTATCTGATTCACTGGCAGAGGAATTTGTATTACAAAGAAGATGTATTTTAACAATAAACTGTAGTTTTCATTTAAAACCTACATTTTCATAAATAATTAACTAGGCTAGGTATTCCAAAAATCAATTAAACCCAGTGATTAGAGGCATTCCATTTTGGGGGATTTTTTTCCCCCAAATTCTTCTCCAAGGGAATCCTTCCATGTAGATGTGCATTTTTCTGCATTTTTATGTTATTGTTTAAATATTGTCACCTGAACAATTACTTAGTTTGAAGTAAGTTCTTTCAAAATGCCAGGGAAATAGTGAATAAAGCAAAAGGAAATTTATTCTTAAATTCTTATCTCCCACACCTTCAATAGCTTCTTGTTTCTTCCTGATTAAAGAACAGTAGACATTTGATCATTGATACTGATTAGAATTGTGCCCACTTATTAGCAAAAGCAAAATCCATGTCATCTAGTAAATGAATACATTTTTTTCGAGGCTCATGGAACTCATAGTCGTCCTTGCAGTGGCTTTCTTCTTTTTCTGTTTGTCTTCACATATGCAGAAACCTTCTTGTCACCTTATTATGTTTAGCCATATACCTACTTTTGTGTTCATTTATTCTTGAACAGTGTGCACACTTCTTATGAGAAAAGTGTGCACACTTCTTATGAGAATCTAATGCCTGATGTTCTGAGGTGGAACAGTTTCATCCCAAAACCACCCCTGCCCCCAGTCTGTGGAAAAACTGTCCTCCATGAAACCAGTCCCTGGTGCCGAAAGGGGTGGGGACTGCTGTTCTAGAGAAGGGAGACTCCAGGTGAGTATGAGTAAAACAGTTGTAGAGTTCATGTGCCAGCAGGAGAGACAAAAGCAATCAGACAAATACAAACGAAAATTCCATTACAAATTGTGGTGTAGCTACATCAACAAACTATGGTTGAGATCCAGAATAATGGGAAGGGTTGCCATTTTAAATAGATTGGTCAAGGAATGCCTCTTAAAGAAAGTAGCATTTGACATGGGACCCAAATGTGACAAAGAATCAACCATCTGAAAAAATAGAGGTAAAGTCCATTCCAGGTAGAGTGCAGAATGTGTGAAAACGCTCTTGCGTGGGGAAGAGACTGGCATGTTCACCAAATGGGAAAACATAAAAAGATGGCTGTGGCTGGAGCATAGTGAGAGAGGGGCATGGAGTAAGATAGAAGAGGAGTCTAGGTATGCAAATAAACAGGGGTCTTGGTAGACAGAGTTTTCATAGGCTCCAGTGAGAAGATAGGATTTTATTTTAAGTGTTTTATTTTATTTATTTTAAGGCAATCAACAAAATTGTTCAAGTATGCAAGTGACAAAATCAAATTTATGTCTTAAGAAGATCATTTATTTTGCTGGAAGGGAACCAACTGTAGGAATTTGACAACCATGTGGGGGCTACTGTAAGTGGTAGATGATGAAAGTCTAGTTCAAATTGATGGCAGAGGATGTATATAAATTCCTTATGTATTTTGGAGATAGAGTACACATGGCTTGCTGATGGATTAGGTATAAGGCATGAGGGTGAGGGAGAGAGAGGAAACAAAGATAACTTTTATGTTTCTGGTTGGAATAGTTGGCTGGGAGTGCCATATCCTAAAAAGGAGAAGGCTGGATTTGGGAGCAATTGGACATCAGGACTCCAGTGTTTTATTTTGCTCATTCTAAGTTTGCAGCATCTTTGAGACACCCAGGTGAAAATGCCAGGTAGGCAGTGTGAAATGTGAGGCTGGATCTCAGAAGTAAGACTTGGCCTAGGGATATAAAATGATGTTTGAATCCATGGGCCTACAATCACTGTAGACTATACAGTTATTACAGGGACTAGTAGATTATAAAGTTTTCTGTCTTATATGAACCTTTAAAATTTGAGTAGGTGGATCAGCCAAGGGAAGAGACCTAGCAGCACTCTCTTTTAACTAGTTGTCCTCAAGAAGGCATTTTTTAAAGGGTGTTGTGACACAAGATCAAATTCCCTTTTTACTTGGAGCATCTGAAACTTGGATACAGCCTCAGAATAAATAATACATTATTAAAAGGTCTATAATGAGGACCCCTCGAACTTTGTTAGCCTTTCATGAGAAAATTCTGGTGTATTTTCACGCAGAATTTCAGGGCCCAATCAAACAATAAGTGAAAAGATCATGCAGTTTCCTAAGGGAAGGCAGAGAAGTCCCACCTGGATGTGAGCAACTCCTCCACTAACTCCACAAGTCCCACCTGGATGTGAGCATAATGATGTGAGGCAGGAGGTCTCTATCCACGAATCTCAGGCTGTGCTCCCTACCAACCGCCTCTCAACAGGTTTTGGGCTACCCATCTGGGTTGCTGGTGGCGATTGCTGGCTCTGGAATCCATTTTTGCATGACATAGTACTCAGGAGAAAACCGGCTTCATTTCCCTTGACCCACTTTCATCAGGGGAAGTTGAACTTTTGGTTCATGAGAAGAGAGCCAGCAATTGAATTTCTTCTTTTAAGGGTTTCTAACCAAAACAAATGACAACAAGAAATCAGTAGCTGATTAAAAACCAACTATCTCAATCACCTTTGTCATGTGACTTTTTTTCTTTAAAAATATTTTTAGACCAAATAAAGAGGGTACGGCATCAAACCCATGTGTAGATGTGGAGGCAGTGAGGCTAGACTGCTTTTCCACTGCAGTAAACTACTGTTCTGAAAACCAAACACCGCATATTCTCACTCATAGGTGGGAACTGAACAATGAGATCACTTGGACTGAGGAAGGGGAACATCACACACCGGGGCCTATCAGGGGGAGGGGGGCGGGGGGAGGGATTGCATTGGGAGTTATACCTGATGTAAATGACGAGTTGATGGGTGCAGCACACCAACATGGCACAAGTATACATATGTAACAAACCTGCATGTTATGCACATGTACCCTACAACTTAAAGTATAATAATAATAAATTAATTAAAAAAAAAAAAAAAAAAAAAAAAAAAAAAAACTACTGTTCTAGAGACGTTCAGAAACTCCTTTGGCTCCCATGAGGTAAATGTTTAGCCCAAGAACATGTGTTTCTGGGAGCATACCTTAACAAGGGGTGTAGATCTGTCTGACCAAGAGGCAAAATAAAAGTCAGTATTTCTGCTTGAGCAATCCTGAAGATTTATGCTTCTAGGAAAGACCAGGTTATTTAAATTGCAAGCTGGAATTCAAAAGGGATGCTATGGGCTATATAGTCACTTCTTCAGTTTCCTTCAAGCTAAGGGAATCTTCACCAATCAGTACCACAGAAGTCACTGAAAATAGGTGTCAGCCAGCTATGGGTTGGGGTGAATATTACTCGGCATTTGAGGTAGCAAAGAAATAACCCTGAGTGAACACTAGAGGATGGTGAAATAGGTAAATAGGACTGTTTCTTGAGCAAGAAATTGAGATGCTAGAAAGTAAGAAACCCCACTGTGAGTCAGACTGGCCAAAGGCAAAAACAGGATGAAGAAAGCAAACTTTCTGGGCACATCTTCTGCAACTGGACTCTGCCATTTCTCTTAAATTAAGGAAGGGTGGGAAAAGTGACCCAGTTGAGTTTCCCTAGTGGCAGAGGCCTCCTGCTCAGTGCTGTTGAAAAACAAATGCTCACATTTGAGAAAGTGATTGCAGGAGGAGCATCTTCCTTGGGAAATATGTATGTCTGTTTTGTGGCATAGATACCCTCTTCTGGGAGATTATGTTTATCTGGCTTAAAGCAAATTTATATGAAAAGGATACCCTGGACTTGATCATATGTGTCAGTCGGGATAGACTAAGTTAAATTCAGGAACAGTGTGGTTAATGTATATGACCATTCTGTACTACTTACCATACCAAGCTTCTTTCTTCCAAGACAAGTGCAGGCTGATGGAGCAGGCCCAAGAGGAGCACTTCCAGTTGCAGGTCAGAGACAAAAGAGAACATGGAGGAACCATGGAAAGCAGTCTTAAAGATCTCAAAGCTTTGCCCAAAGGGGCCTCTACACTGCCCATGATTTTTATAGAAACTTTATTCATAATTGCCAAAAACTGGGAGGCAACCAAGATGTCTTCCAGCAGTGGATGGATAAACTGTGGTACATCCAGACAGTGGAATATTATTCAGCTCTCAAGCCACCAAAAGACATGAAGGAAACTAAATCCATACTAAGTGCAATAAAACAATCTGAAAAGCGTATGTACTATATGATTCCAACTCTATGACATTCTAGAAAGGTCAGAACAATGGAGACGGTAAAAAGATTTGTGGTCACTAGGGGTTCGGAGGAATGGAAGGATGAACAGTTTGGGCACAGAGAATTTTAGGGCAGTGAAACTATTCTGTATGATACTACAATGGTGGACACATGTCATTATACATTTTTCAAAGTCCATAGAATGCACAACACCAAGAATGAGCCCTGATGTAGAAAACTGTGGACTTTGGGTGATAATGACGTGTCAATAGATGTTCATCAATTACAACAGATGTACCCCTGTGATATGGGATGTCAATAGTGTTGTGAACATGTGGGGACAGGGGTGCATGGGACCTCTGTCCTTTGCTTTCAATTTTCCTGTGACCCTAAAACTGCTACAAAAACATAAGGTTTATTAATTAAGAAAAAAAGGGGGAGGAATACATCATTTTTTTCACATAATTTGGTATGGGCCAACATGGTATGGGAACATATATTCTTTCCATAAGGAAGGGCAGAGAATATTTGGAGAACAATACAATACACCATAAGAATGTATTTCTTAAGATCAAAAACTGTACCTGATTTAGCCCTGTAGCCACTTCAGGGACTAACACAGTGCCCTACATGTAGTTGGTGTTCAGTTAAATTAATTAATCTTGAAGTTGAAGTATCTTAGAAATATGAAGGAAATAGACATCTAGATTTAATAATGAAGACTATTCACCAGTAATATTTAAATTATGCATTATTAATTGCAGGTTGTAGTAATTGATGTGCATCTTAGTAGACATCATTGTGTGCCAACAGCAGACTCGTGACACAGAATATAACAGAATAATGCAGTTGCTCTAAAAGCCCATTGGAGATATACATCAATTTGCACACAATGGGTAGTGTGAACTAGTTCACTGGAATAACTTCTATTTTGCCTATAAAAGGTACACATCCCATTGTAGTAATTTTGGATAATTCATGAAGATAAAGAGGAAAATAAAAATCATTTAATTTAATCATAGAAAATCATTCTGCAATCTGTTTTTGCTATCACCATTCAGTTGCTTTATACAATTTTCCATCGTAGTAAATTACACAGAACGTTAAGTTTACCATGTCAGCCATTTTTAAGCGTATAGTTCAGTAGTGTGAAGTACATTCGTATTATTGTACAATCAGTCTTCAGAAATTTTTCCTCTTACAAACCTGAAACTTTATGCTCATTAAACAACAACTCCCCATTTTCCCCTACCCGTACCCCTTGGCAGCCATCATTCTACTTTATTTCTGTTGCTGTCAATTTGACTATTCTAGACACTTCATTTAAGTAGAATCATAAAATATTCATCTTTTTGTGACTGGCTTATTTTACTTAGTATAATGTTCTCAAGGTTCATCCATGTTGTAGCATGTGTCAGAATGTCCTTCCTTTTTAAGGATGAATAATAATTTATAGTTTGTATATATCACATTTTGTTCATCCATTCATCCATTGATGATCATTTGTGTTACTTCCACTTTTTGGCTATTGTAAATAGTGCTGCTGTGAACATAGCTGTACAAGTGTCACTTCAAGACATTGCTTTCCATTTTTTTGGCCATATACCCAGAAGTGGAACTGCTGGATCTTATGACAACTCAATTTTTAATATTTTGAGGAACTGCCAAACTTTTTCAGAGTGGCTGTACTAGTTTACACTCCCATCAACAGTAGACAGGGGTTCCAGTTTCTCCACATCCTCACCTACACTTGTTGTTTTCTTTTTTTGGTTTTGTTTTGATAGTAGCCAACCTGGTGGGTGTGAGGTGATATCTCACTGTGGTTGTTACTTTTCTGATACATAGATGAGCTAATTCTTAAAATTATATTAGATACTTTACAGTTAAGATGTCTTTGGCTGTAAGTGATAGCCAGGGGGTGGGGGAGTCACTTTTTCCTTCCTAATATGAAGTCTGAAGTTAGAAAAGAATGTGATTAAGAAAAGTTTGGACATCTTACCTGCAATAGTTTCAGTACAACATGATTCCTTCTTCACCGATTTCTCTCCGCCTTTACGCACTCCTTAAATGCCATTGTCCCAGTGGTTCTGTTCCTGAACTATATGTACCCTCTAGGCAAGCTCACCCTTTACCACAGCTCCAATGGCCCTCTTCACTAATGATCCCTAGCGCTGTTATCTCCAGGTGAAGGAATCTCTCCTATGTTCCAAGCTGCATATCCATCCACCTCCTACATATTTCCCTATGGATGTGCCACAGACAAGTGTGCAAAACGGAAACCATTTTTTTCCTTCGAAACCGTCTCCTTCTTGGTCATTAGCTTCGCCATCCTGTAATCAGAAACTTCAGTGTCTTCTTGAATTTCCCTTCTCCGTGTTTTACTTTACCTTGTCCTGTCTGCTGTATTTCTTAGCGCTCTTTAGCATTGCCCTTACCCTAATTCAGAGCCTCATTTCTCTCTTGAAATATTGCAAAGATTTAAATATGAATTTAGCTCGCTGTTTATGCCTAGCTTCCAATCCATCCTCAGCACTGCTGACCCTGATTCTTCCCCACTAGGCACTCAGTCCCTGTAGAGAACAGTCCAATTTCCTGAGCTTGGCAAAAGAGACACTTCATTACCTGGGGGCCTTGTGTGTGTGTGTGTGTGAGTGTGACACAGTCTCTGTCACCCAGGCTGGAGTGCAGTGGCGTGATCTCAACTCGCTGCAACCTCCACTTCCTGGGTTCAAGTGATTCTCCTGCCTCAGCCTCCCAAGTAGCTGGGACTAGAGGCACACACTACCATGCCCGACTAATTTTTGTGTTTTCAGTAGAGACGGGGTTTCAACATGCTGGCCAGGCTGGTCTCGAACTCCTGACCTCGTGATCTGCCCGCCTCGGCCTC
The DNA here is from genome assembly GCF_037993035.2 of Macaca fascicularis. Taxonomy (NCBI): domain Eukaryota; kingdom Metazoa; phylum Chordata; class Mammalia; order Primates; family Cercopithecidae; genus Macaca; species Macaca fascicularis. Next base: position 72,979,573 of record NC_088392.1, on the reverse strand, counting down.
CCAAACCTGGGCCTTTCTTTACTTAACTTCCTTAGCTTCATTTCTTCTGCATTTTCCCCTTCTGTGTATGTGCATTTATTCTAGACAGCTTAGTTTTCCCCCAAAATGTCATAGAGAAAGCACTGAACTTAGAGATAGTGCAGAAGACAACTTGTTCTTATCAGCAAGAGACATCATAATTAGAAGTGTGCCCTAGAATAAGCAGCATAATATTTATGAAATTAATTTAAAATAAAGTGTATTTATATCCGTTTACACAATATACTTTCATCATAATTACTTATAATAACATTTTAAAATCATCTGGTCAAATATATGGCCCAGCTTAAATCTTTATTACATTAATTACTTACATAAAGCCTTGTGTGGTTTATTTTCACTCAAATGTGGCTTATTTCCCAATTAGACTATTAAATTCTTTTTTTTACTCCCCAAAGAGTCTAGTAAAATGCTGTGCAGGCGTGTTTGTTATAGACGCTTAATAAATGCCTCTTGACTGATTGATATTGCCTGCCTTTTCACTCCACCTTGGTCCCTCATTTCTTCGTCTTACCCTTTTCATCCAGTCCCGTGGTTTTTATTACAATTCCAATGAGGGTTTAGGTATTTAGAACACAGTGGGTGGTCCATAAATATTGAAGAATAACAGCATCATCCCCATACTAACTTAAATCTTGTTTCATTTGCAATCAACTTGGAAAGGTAGTTTACTCTTATTTATGTCAGAATATTACAGAGGCCACATTTCTCTTTCACCCCAAACACTCATGCTCCACAGATTTTATACCCTAATTATCCCTGTTATGCAACTTGATGCTCTCCTATCTTTCTTTCTTTGCCTCATTTCTTTGTTTTAACTGGCATTTTCTCCTTTCTAAACGTAGCCCTACTTTCTGTTTGCTTATTTTCATTCTCACATACCTAGGCCTTAGAGTGTTGTTCTCTCAGACAGTCAGCTTATAATGGTCTCTAAAATAGTTGCTGCCCATAACCCTATTTCCTTATGAATACTCTGCCTATGTGATCTTTCTCATTACTCTAAGGACCTGAGAAAACTCATGCCCATATTTTCCCATTATCACCTGTATTAACTCTTAGCCAGCTCTTCGACCTTGGACAGGTCGATTGGCTATACAATTACAGTTCACTTAAAACTGTTCCATCACTGTCACTCTTGCTTCTGCATATAGCTAATGTGACATTAATCATGATGGACTATAGTTATATTTAATAATTTGCCATATCCCATGGACTAGAATCTCCTGAAGGAATGTTTCAGTCCCTGATGTCAGTTAATGGAAAATTTGGGGTTGCTCATATTTACTAGGCCAGTGAATAAGATAGTCAGATTTTTGTCTGTCTTCTAATATTAAAAAGAAATAGAATATTATTCTGAGAAGACGCTGCCTGTGAAATTACAGGATCTAGCCTGCAGATAGGCTAGGTAGTCTTTCTCGATCTGGTCGGCATGCTGACCTTTTTGATTGTCAAAATGACAAATGAGGATAGGGTAAATTCAGCTATATTAGTATCAGGAAATAAGAAGAAGTCATAGCTATCATTGTAGCCACCCCTTCCCCAGCCCCCAGCAATCCCTTGTCACAAACGCATTCAAATGTTTGTTGAGGAAATAACCGTTAAATGTGACGCTTCATTTAGCCCACACCAGTCCACTTTCCAAGTCCTCAAGGCAGCTTCTTAAAGTCCCAGTTCTCATTCCATATATTTCCCTGTGTTTTTCTGTGCTTGAAAATCTTCCTCTAAATACCTACAGAAAGTTCATATGCTCTACAAAAATGATTTCAACAACAGCGTAACATTAGTGTCAATTTACGGGCATGTTTACTCTAACTGGATTCCACATGGCTCCACCACTACTATGAAATTATTCATAGCTAAAGCGATGAGAGTAAAATGTAAAAATAATTTACTTACCAATTTATTATATTTATGTGTATTTGTATTACGCATCTTGCTTGAGAAGTCTCTGGATGGTGACAGCCCTGAATCTGTAGATTTCTTTTCCTGGAACAGCCTGTCAATTGGATGCTACCCTGTGGTTTCTGTGAGGTGCCTACTGCTCGTTCCCATGGCTCTTGTTTTATTTATTTATATAATGTGACACATTATTCCTGGCATCAACCAGCAATCTGCATCTCTCAAATCAGATGTGATCAACAACAGCGTTTTCTGCTAAGGTATGGAAAAAATGAAAGTATTGTGATGATGTAACTAAAAAAGAATGAAAAACAAATATCCAATCTAATACTATTTTGACCCAGATTTCAGGGGGTCTGAGGAGGGCATTTTGAGAGCTGACTTTTCCCGAACATAGAGGTTGTGCACTAGCTATGATCTCAAATTATTATAGAACAAGTTTCATTGTCTCACTGCTACTTTGGCATTTTCTTTATTCAAAATCTATATGCTGCCTGAGATCATCGGACAGTATGTATGTGAAAAGGAGAGTGAAAATAAAAGAGGAATCTAGTGATCTAAGACTACATTAAGGGAGTAGTTGTTAGTGTCAGTAAGTCTGAGTTCTATTTCTGAGTCTACCCTCCCTCCCTGGCTACTGTACAGCCTACCTAAGCTTTCATTATTACTTATTGTATTGTATTGTATTGTATTGTATTGTATTGTATTGTATTGTTTTTTAAAGCGATTATTTACATGGCAACAAGGCACTGTTCCAGGCATTAGGAGGCATGACAGCCACAGTGGAGTTGGGAATCAGCAAAGAAGATAAAGGGAGGGGAGAGAAAAGGAGCGGGGGTCAGAAAAACTTTGAAAGCAAAGATGTAGGATGAATCCAACAAAGCATCAAAGATATTCTAATTTCTAATGTCAGTTAATGGAAAATTTAGGGTTGGTCATGTTTACTAGGTCAGTGAATAAGATAGTCAGATTTTTGTTTGTTTGTTTTCTAATGATAAAAAGCAATAGAATACTATTCTGAGAAGACACTGCCTATGAAATTACTGGGTCTAGCCTTCAGATAGGCTAGGTAGTCTTTCTTGATTGGTCAGCATTCTGACCTTTTTAATTGTCGAAATGATAAATGAAGATAGGGTAAATTCAGCTATATTAGTATGAGGAAATATAGAGAGAGTGTTTGATCTAGAGTTAGCCCTGATGTTAAAAAATAACAAAGGAAAACTCACAATATTGCTGTTAAGAGTCAACCTGTTTCCCAAAGATGAAAAATAAAATTCCTTTGATGAATAAGATATGGTGTATGAAAATGGACTAACCCCTGCTATTACATTCTGTCATCAAAGTGGACTGGATGGTTCCACATGAACACAAAGATAGTTATCAGATCAGTAATAATAATAATTATAAGGATCTCAACTTGCTGAGCACTTAAAGATCCAGGTGCTAGTCTAATAAATTTCAATATGTTAACTTAGTAACTTCTCTGAGAAGAGAGAGATGTTTTGAAGTCAGACTTAGTGTGTACAATTGCCTTCACAATGAAAATTTAGCTCTGCAGGTGTCCTCGCTGGACCCTAAGAAACTTGGATAGAGCGATATTAGGTAGATTAAACATTTACTTTTCATTATCTATCAGATATAATACTGAATCATATCTTCGAGTCTGTCATTAGCACTCAACTTAGGAGTAAGTCTCGTTGCTGTTGACCAAAGTTATTTGAGAGGATGCAAATTGCTTGCTGTCGATTGGCACAATTTACCACTTTATGACATTACCATCGTGTGTGGAAGCTGTTTTGACTTTTGTACATCTTATTAGCAGAGTGAAAGGGTGTTTTACACTAATCTTTTCCATTTCCCTGAGTCTGGACAATTGATCCAGAGTTATGTTATTTATTTGGTAGGAGCCATTGAAATGGTTGCACTTAATCTCATCCTCAAACTTGTGGATTAGATGTACTGGTAGAGTAGGTTCAAATGGAGATGGAATAATTCTGCTTCTTCCCTTCAATATCATGGTATTTCTGTTTTCTCCATTTGGTTACTTAAGACAGTCACATGGTCATATTATGTCGGTTATGAAAAGGAAGTATAATAATCTATGATATTTAATCACTTCACATTCTACATAGCATAGTCAGAAAGCCATTCTACTTGATTCTTATAAGTAAACATTCCTTTTTTTATGAGCAGGGATACTTTGTTTTGTCTAAGTGCATACCACAGAGCTTGTTCAGTAACTGATAGGCTTAAAACCCAGGTCTCTTACCTCCCTGTCTAATGCTGTTTCTGGTACAAGCTCCTGGCTGTAAACTAGAGGGAGATATCTTACATGCCAATTGTATTAGGATTATATTTTCAAAATTTAATTATGTCAGGAAAAGGAAAAGTAATACTAATGAAAACCATGAAAATCCCATTAATGTACTAAATATTTTGAGTTTAAGTACATACTATTTTACTCAACAAATATGCTTGCACAGTAGTTGAATTTTAAAAGTCAAAATTCTAGAGATAATGACCTTTCAGTTAGATGAATATTAGAACATTATTCCCCAGGTAATGTTTCAATGTTTTGTTTGTGCTTTTGTTCTTTCTGGATAATGATGTGGTAATTCTTAGGACATTTAGCTTTTGTAAAAAGGAATGAAGGTAATTAACCTCTGATTTCTTTGCTAAACTCGGTTAGCAGGCAGATCAGTCATTTGGCCTTTATTAGGCAAGATAATGTAATGGAAAGACATGGCTGGTTATCCTCTATGAATTCTAAATACAGTTACTGATATACTGGCTGACCCTACACACATTCTTTGGTTTCCAGGGTTCTTAGTTGCCCTAGCTTTCAGGTAATCCAATGTGTGGCCATTTAACCTATGTTGCTGAACCGTAGGATCAAATTCGTCTTTGATTTAAACAACTTCAGGAGACCCATTTAATAAATTTTTATTAAATCCTTTTTATGCCTAAAGTAGTATACTGAAGTGAGAATTGTTTACATGTGAGATAGCATGAAATATAAAACAAAGAATACAGGTTTCATTTTTCATATAGCCTTTTCAAAAAATGAATTAGCATTCCTATCTTTTAGAGTTAGCAAGTAAATATTTTATTTTAACCCAGGAGCTAAAGACCCGAAATATACAAAAGATAGGTTTTTTACATTGCAAAGTAATTGATTCTCCTCCAAATTTGTTCCAGTGGTTTTTATTAGTTACAGAGTAAGGAACTTTCCAAAACAGTTTCATACCAAGAAGTAACACTTAAAAAAAAAAAAAAAAAGAAAAAGCACAATGCTGTTTTTATTGGCCCCAGAGTTTTTTTTTTTTTTTCTCATGGTCAATTAGTAGATTTTTCTAAGAGAAAAAATTTCAAAATATAGAAATAAGTGCTGACAACCATAAAGCCTAATTTTAAAATTTTAAAATATCTAATAATGGCTAAACTTTATTGAATACTTAATATTTTGGAACTGCTGCAAGGTAACTCTTACAATTATCCTCATTATATATATGAAGAAGTTAAAGTTTAGTGAGGGCTGCAGTGTCTGACTCTTAGTCATTCCACTCTACTGGGTTACATAAGAACAATTAGATAAATATAAGAGATATGGCTTGGCTGTGTTCCCACCCAAATCTCGTCTTGAATTGTAATTCCCATAATTCCCACACATTGTGGGAGGGACCTAGTGGGAAATAATTGAATCACAGGGGCAAGTCTTTCCCATGCTCTTCTTGTGGTAGTGAATAAGTCTCATGAGATCTCATGGTTTTATAAGAAGTTTCTCCTTTCACATAGCTCTCATTCTCTCTTGTCTGCCGCCATGTAAGATGTGTCTTTTGCCTTCTGCCATAATTGTGAGGCCTCCACAGTCATGTGGAACTGTGAGTCCTAAACCTCATTTTCTTTATAAATTACCCAGTCTCGGGTATGTCTTTATCAGCAGCATGAAAACAGACTAATACAATAAGCAAGTGCCTGGAACCTTAGAGTGGAAAGAGAGCGTATCACTACAAAGAAATCAAGAAAGATCGTCTAAAAGTAGTGCTGTTTTCGTTGGGCTTTGAAGGATGAATAGGACTTGAACAAACATGTTAGAGAAAGAGAGGAAGGTTAAATGTGAAAGGAGTAGGAAATGAGGGACTCCTTTGTTAGATTCTTAATCTGCTGGAACATGGAATTAACAGGAAGGAAAAGCAGGACAGAATGTTAGAAAGGAGGTGAGAAACACATCTTAAGTACGAAATAACAGAAAGCATAATTAGTGACACCCATCTAGAGACTTTTACTTTATTCCATAGAAGATTATTTTTGAAGATTTTGGAATAAGTATAAGATTCATCCATATTACCTGAGGACTGATTCTTTTGGAATATGCTCCCTGTAGCTTTTATCAATTGGGCACCACTGTGCTTTTATATGATGTAAATGCACTGCACTGTTGAATATTTATCAGATTGTTCATTTTTTATATCTATCTATTTGTCTATCATGCAATCATCTCTGAAAACAATTGTAGGCCCACTCCAATAGATAGAAGAATGGCCATACAAAGTCAAACTTCTAAGCCTTAGGGAGCAAAAGCACAATAATTTTAACATGGGCAAGTCTTTTAAATCATCTCTGTGTCAACCATTTTGAATCATTAACTATAAAATATATAGTGTTAACCACCTGGGAGATACTATGTATGATAAGCCAGTTGGAAGTTAATGATTGGTTGGTTGGAAATAAATTAAATGAGTATTCTTGATTGTTGGCTAAAGCTCCTCGAATGTGAAAATAGGGTGCGCCTCATACTGTAATACATCTGCTTTAATCAGGTCAATAGGGAGGGAAGTCACATGTACGTACCAGTGAGGAACTGAATTGGCAGCTGCATCATTAAGCTGCCTTCTGGAACATATCTCAAGAGAGGCTGAGTCCTGATGCTGGAACAGTGGATCAAATGACAAAGATGTATCTCATCAATGCTGTGTCTGAGTGAAGGAGATGAGGTTCATTTATTAGTATACAAGCCGAGAGTTAAGATTCTGGGAAACATATTAATGATATGGCAAAGCCTGAATGGGGTGGACAAATAGGAAGTCATAGTTTGGTAAAGATTAAAAGGGAGTTTATGGTAAATATCTTCTAGAATAGATTCTTTTCTCCATTATATCCCTTAAGCGCTCAGCTTGGTGTGTTTCTTGAGACTGGGAGCATGTGTAGAAGTAACCAACCTTCACATAGATCATCTTTAGTAAAGGGGAAGAGGGAGTGATTTGTGAGAAGAAATCAAAGGAAAAATGTGTTAATATCTGACTCCGTTTCTTCTATGACTCTTTACCCTCCATTTTTATTTATTGGTAGACTTACATCCCGCAATCAAGGGCAAATGCCCAGGACTCTCCTCTAGTCCTTGTTAAATTGGCAACTTCTTAAAGGTCATTGTAATTTTGAAGAGGTGGTGATTTTCTTATGTTTTAGTGGAAACTGTTAACAAGAATAATTTTCAAAAAGTAATGATATTCATTTTATTTTCCAGTGAGTAATATTTGGGAAATCATCAAGAAGTATATGTTTGTGATATTATTCCTCACTATTAAAATCCTTAAACTAAAAGTCCTATTCATAGTCATGAGTATAATTTTACTTGACTTTTTCATCTGTCTAATTTATTCTTTTCCTGGAAGGACATTTGTGTGTAAGGAGTACGACACATTAACAATAATATTTCACTTGCATTATTTAATTTCTCCATGAGATTGCATCTGAGTTTTGAACATGGGATTAATTCTTGCCACATGTACTTTAAATATATAAGTAATGTATACTGGTTTATTCATTTTTCAAAATTGGCTTAAATTTTCTAATACAAAACATTTTTTTAAGGATCTCTTCTTTCGTTTAAATATTCTTGTTAGATCTCAATGCCTTATATTAGAATCTATACTTAATTACTTATTTCAGTTGAGTGAGATTCAGTTATATTTTTGGAACATGGGCTCAGCAACTTAATTAACATATTTCTGGAATGTCTACTGGAGTGCTCCAATTATAGAAACTATTGAAGAAATACAACACTTTACCTCTGCCCTGAGAAAGGTTTCGGTCTAGTAAGTTATAGTCTGTCAAAGGCATTGTTTCACAAATGAAAGTTGCTCCCATCTAAGCTTAAATTGTGAGGCACAGATTTTGTGTGATATATTCAGGGATGATTGGTATGAGCTGGCATCGTGTCCTTATCTTTTCATGTGATTCAAGAAAAAGGAAGAATTTGGGTGGGCCTTGAAAGCTGTAGAATTGATATAGGGACAGTCAAAAGGGAAGTTCCCCATCAGGTATCTAAGACACAGAAAGCCTGTCAAATTAACTTCTCTAGGGAAATACGTATTAAAAGATGGCAGTAGTATTCAGGAGAACCAAAGAAAATGAAGACACACTGGGTTTCCTTGGGAGTAGAACTGAAAAGCCCTGAGGAACAAAGCAACTATTCCTGTCCCATCTCCTCTACTCTGCTTTTCTCCTCTCTTGTTCTGTCATCACCTGGTTCCTATTTCTGCTTTTAAATGTGTGCAACCTGACTCTCTCTGCTAAATAATTAGTATACATAGCCCTTGGAGCTTCCATAGTTTCCAGTTCTATGTGATTTTCCAGCTCCAAGAACTACTAGTAATTGATTCAGTCTTGACTCTGTTAGTTAAATTATTAAGAGAGAAGATCTGAGCTGTTTAGATCATGAGTAAAAGGCCGGGCGCGGTGGCTCACGCCTGTAATCCCAGCACTTTGGGTGGCCAAGGCGGGCGGATCACGAGGTCAGGAGATCGAGACCATCCTGGCTAACAAGGTGAAACCCCGTCTCTACTAAAAATACAAAAAATTAGACGGGCATGGTGGCGGGCGCCTGTAGTCCTAGCTACTCGGGAGGCTGAGGCAGGAGAATGGCGTGAACCCGGGAGGTGGAGCTTGCAGTGAGCTGAGATGGCGCCACTGCACTCCAGTCTGGGAGACACAGGGAGACTCCGTTTCAAAAAAAAAAAAAGGATCAACCCTTGGTCCTGTCAACTGTGGTCACACAGCACAGGAGATCACATGCTGTGAACATGGATAAGCAGGGACTCACTCTTTATGGAGGGGAGTGGTGGGTGTGTAGTTGTCAAAGAGCTCCCAGGAGAGAGGATGTCAGCTGAGGAGGAACCCCAAGTATATTCAATGCAGAGCTAAATAGTAAGAATGAATGAGGTTCATGAAATGGTGTTTATGGAATTGTGACACAACCAAGCTGTTAGGAGGGAAGATCAATTTAGGAAAGAGTCGGAAATAAAAACAGATAAAATGGGTTCAGATTAGGCAGTGAGTGAAAGTTCTCATGAGGACAAGATACGTACACTGATGGAGTACCTATTAGGTACGGAGCATCTTAGGTGCTTTCCAGTTGTGTAGTGTGCCTCCCCACCACCATTCTTAAGCACTCTAAGAGCTTGATTTTGTTTGTTGATCTGGGTTTTAATGATAATTCAGTTTGTAGATTCATCGAAGATAGATCTTGGGTCTCAAGGTATCAAATCTACTTACCAATAGCACTATCAAACCTACCTCAATTTGGGTGTTTATTCTGTTTTTTGACCATACTCTTCAGATGTTTAAGTTTAATTATACTGAATGATTTTGTCGTTAAAAAGTTATAACGTATTGCATTGGTCCTGTTAACATACGTTCTAACTTTTTAATTGAAAAGTGATAGAGTTACATGTTGAATGTAAATAACACAAAACTAAATGTGAAAAATAAAATGAAAAATGTGAAGACCTTTTTTCTTACCTCTTTCTTGGCTTCCCCATTCCACACCTTCCCCATTCAGTAGTCTTCCCTATAGACAACCATAGTTTGTAGTATCTTTGTGGACTTTTTTCTAATATATATAATATAAATTTTATATACAATATTTCTAGTATATGCTATATATTAGAAAAAAGATTGAAAAAGATATATATTTTTTATAATATGTATATATAAACACATAGACAAAAATAGATAGATTTCATATCATGCTGTAATATGTATTTAATTTGGCCATACTCCAAAGTACATGCTCAGTAAAGGTTAAGTAATTATGCTATTATTAATGTAACAAACATTCTTAAACATAGTTTTCTGCATGTATCATTATACTTATAAATGATGGATTCCAAATTGTAGAATTTGAAAATCAAAGGGTGCATACTCTTTATTAATACAGTCGAGTTGTCTTCCAAAAAGGCTCTATGGATTTACACTGCCACCAACAGTGTATGAGATAAGCTATTTTCCACTCCTGCACCATTTTTATTAGGAATTTTTTTGGCATCTTTTCAAAGTGAATCATGATTATGTGTGTATTACTCAATAGTGTGGATTATGTATTTTATAAGAAAGTAATTTACATGTCACAATATAAGGACAAGAGGGTTTTTTTGGTAAGTGATTGAAGATTAAGTTATTTAAAATTTCTAAGGAGTGTAAACTCTTCAATAAAACTTGTTTATCCTTTCAAAGGAAATGTTTATTATTCATCTCAGTGAGATCAAAATATGCTCCATGTTTTCTCAAACAAACCAACCCATGGCCAATCACTAAAGTTCATTTTAGAGTTTTTATAAATACTTGACATTTTTAAGCAATGTATTTTCATGAGAAGATTAGCTCAGAATCTGAGAATTGTGAATTTAGAGGAATATGATTATGATAGTTCTTTTCTATTCAGAACTTGATTCTCTTCTTGAGTGGATGAGAATGGGAGTAAATGCTCTCTCCAGTTTGCAGAAGGCAGGGTGCATCACTGGTCATTTCTTATTCTCGTGTGCATCCAATTCTAGAGGGAGCATCATCCACAAATGTAGCCATTATGCCTGAACTCTGTGTGTGCAAGCGTGTATGTGTGTGTTTGAGAATGGGAAATGCATAGCAGTGACCTCTGAGCCCCTGGAAATGCCTGGGTTGTATGGCAGAGTCACAGACCTTTGAAGGTTTAATATGTTGGGAAGTGAACAATTCTTTCTATTCAAACACTGGGTGGATTCAGAATTTGTGAAGTCAGAAAGTTCTGCCAAAGTTGTACTCACACCAGATGACCTAATCTATAAGTAATCTAGATAACCGTTGTCAAGGAAATTCTATTTTAAGTGTACTTTGGATGGTTTTCGGTTAATATTTTAGTGCCCCTGTGCACAATGCCAGCTTCAAACACCTGAAAACCCAGGGCTCTGCTCTGTGTCCAGTAAGTGCCTGGTAACTCTGTTAAATAAAATTAATTCCACCTCTACCAAGGATTAACAGAGAGAAGCACAACCCATTAAGAATCACTGACCAAGTGCTCAGAATCGTTCTTGAAATACACCCTGTCTTTAGGCCAGTTGTTCTTCTGATATAGAAAGTTTCCTCTTGACATTAGTTATCTTTGGTCAAAAACTATTACATCCCAAATTAATGGATATTCCTTCTTAAGAAATGATAAAGACCACAGATTTGAGATAAGGAGCACTAGGATTCCTATTATCTAAGGTTGCAGTAAAGATTGATCACTTTTATTTCCACTGAAATTCAAATAACCGTTAATAACAGTATGGGGTATGTGAGATAAAGCAAAGGGAGGAAGAACACAGAATTCAGTGATTTCTATGTGGATTCCACAAAGGAAGTTGTGCTTTTACATCATGGAAAAAGTAATCAGATTGAAAGCTCTTGAGATAGACGAGAACAGGTTATGGAACTGGAGTATATGCTAAAAGTAATTACTGAATATACTCAAAAATAATTTTGTAAGTAGCATAGCAGAGCCCAATGACATTAAGAGCTGGTTGGTGCCTTGGTCCACATACTGTATTTGAAATAATGCCATTATAGATGCCAAGCATTATTTAAGTTCATGATGGCTTTAGGTACCTATTTGACACTTTCTATCATCAAGTATAATTCAGTGTGTTCAGTTTGTTTTCAAGCTCTTCTGAAAGGTTCTTCTCCTTGTATAATCTATAGAATTACCTTTTATATTGATATATCAAATAGAGGTGCATTATAAATTAAAACCATCTGTGTTTGCCAAATATCTATATATCACAGTTATAAATTGTGAGTTTAAACTGATGAAGAGAAAAACAGTTGTTTTTGCATATCTGTAAGCAATGAGCTTGATGTATGGATAGTCTTAAATATTAACTGGAAATAAGGATGTACTCTGTTTGAAGAAAACATTTAGTATGATAAATTCAACTCTCAAATCATAATTTAATTGAAAGGATTTTATTCTATTGCTTCTTACTTACCAGGCTTTTGCACAGATACATCTTGAGCCTTGCCATAGCATGTACAGACTAGTATGATGTTTAAAACTCATAGTGATGAGAGTGAAATAACATTGTTCCACTGCTTCTTCATTGTAATATTGAAATCAAATCGACCTAGGAGGCTCTGTTAGATCAAATAAAGCTTAGAAAATCATTTGCTTTAGAAAGAAGAACATAGCTTTGGTTTCAGGTTGGTTGGTCTCAGTTTTAAAAACCTAAATCTATTTATCACAAAGTAGACAACTGGCTTTTGGAGCTATATATTGTTGTGGTACACTGCTGAGCAAATAAAAGACAGAATATGTTTGGTTGCTTAATATATAATTGAATGCTAACAATAAAACTTCTATTCCTGTTGAAGCTCAAATGGGGTGAAAAGTATTAACAGGACCCACATTTTTGGATTAATTTAATTCAATGAATCCAAATACTGCTGTATGATCTTTGACTGTCATTCTGTAGCTTCATTCCTCATCAGCGTGCATTTATTAATATTTCACTGAGAAACACATTTGTAACTCTTAGGTGAAAACTACCAAATCAGTCGAAAGTGCTATGATAAAGTGATAAAATTGCATCTAATAAAAGTTAGAAGAAAGAAGAGATCACAATCATAGAGTGCTCAATTACAATTTAATTTCTGGATTTTCTTCCAAAATTATGTGGATCAAATTTATTTTTGTGAATTATGCATTAATGATTTGTTTGAAAAGCAATAAGCCCTCTAAAGAACTAGAAGAGAAGTGGTATTTTACTTTTTTCTTGTCAGTTTTTCAATTAATATAGTTAAAATTTGTCCATTTCCTTTCCTTTATTTCCAATCTAGTAGATATATTTAAACTACAAATTAACATATTACCCATACTTATATCTCATTAGGACAGTATTTTTTTCACTCCCTAACATGGTCAGTGTTGAAATCACTGTATTTTCTCACTTCTTAACTATTTGTCACACCACATGATTGTATTTCTTAACATTTACCTTTTTGCTGGTAAATTGTATTGGTATTTTACTGGTAAATTGTATTTCTTAACATTTACTTTTTTACTGGTAAACACACTGAAAACCATCATTGTGTGATTTATTGGATTTAAATGCTATGTCATCTCAAGATTTAAAGAAGAGAAAATGAGAATCTTTAAACTATATGTCATTTTTTTACTCTTTTTCAACTTTTCTTGTAGTATCTGCCTTCTCTTGTATAGCCATAATCCTGCATTTGTTTGCCCTTAGTTATGCCATTGAATAGATTCAGTACCCCTGCCAATATTGAGCTATAGTTTTTTCATTCATCTCTGGGTAGCTCTAGTACTTTTAATAATAAATTAATACTCATGGACAATATATTAATATTTTTGTATTTTTAAAAATGTTGGTATGTTGCTTTTTTTACCTCCATGCCATCTTGGCATAGTATAAAATCCTTAAGTTACATTTTTCGTTCCTTTCCTTATGTGTGTTTTTGTTTTCTTGTGAATTTTGGAAGCATTGTTCCACAGTCCTCTAGACAGTGGTATGTGGTCAGTGGCCAGCCTGGTCATGCATTCCCCATATAAATAGTCTTTTTACCTGGCTCCCCAAATACTTTCTTCTTTTGTTGTACAGACAAGTAACTTTGTTAGATTATAAATTAGTGTTGATCATTTCTGTGATTAGTTTTCCCAGAAAACCATGTCCCTTTACATCTATAGAGTGAAATATTACCTTTATTGTCCTTATACTGTCCTTGAAGTATATTGTTAAATGCTTTCAGGTTCTTTTTTCTTTTCTTTTTTTTTTTTAGTGACTCCAATTGTTGCCTACATACAACAATGTATCCAAAACAGAAATACTTACCTTTCCTAGCAAACTTGCTCCTTTCTGTCTAAATTTATTAGACAGGATAAATATGTTGAACTAAGTGTTTACACCAACTACTGTCCAGATTCCCGAAAAATGCAAGTCTAGGGAGGACCCTTTCTTTGGCTGAGTGGGGAATGAGAGACGAATTAAAGAAAATAAATAAGGGCTAATAAATACTCTATGTGATAAAGATGTAAATTGAAAATTCCACAATGTGTATGTTGCAGAGGTGAGAGGAAGAAAAAGAAGAGATGCAGATGTGAGGAAGGGACCACAAAATTGTGTGATTATTCGTGTGTGTATATGCACCTGTACATGTGTGCTTATGTGTGTTCAGATGCATGTGTTGATCTAGCTAACCTAGAGGTGGGCACCACGTGCAAACAGTGGTGGCATGAGACGGCCAAGTTACATTTCACTCATCTGGATTCCCTTTCCTCCATATTAGAATCCTAGGAGCTTCCTTTGATGCCTCCCACTTCCTCACTTGCTTATTTTCTCACCTCCATTGTCCAGTGTTTAAAGCCCCCACTTTCTATGGATTCTGCTTCTTTAATATCTCCTGAGTCTGGCCCTTCCTGTCCATCCCTCCTGCTTGTCTTCAGTTTCTGCCTTACTCAGGCCTTCATTACTTTCTCTTAGATTATTACTGTAGCTGTTTTATTTCCTCCTCCCCGTAAACCATTGTTGACACCATCATTCTTGCAGTGATCTTGCCAAAATTCAAATGTGCCTTTCTCTTAATTAAATGTACTCAGTGGCTGCCCCTTGTCTACACTAAGCAGAATAAAGACTGAACTTTTTAGTGTAAGCTGACTCTAGGCTCTTTGTTGACCATCTCCCATGCACTCCCAGCCTCAGCTGTACACACTTGTGTGGGTTATTTTCCTTTATTTTGTTTATTCGTTTTGTCTTTGATCTGTACCTTTTCTTTTTTTATTTTCTTTTTTTTTTTTTTCTTTTTTTTTGAGATGGAGTCTTGCTCCGTGGCCCAGGCTGGAGTACAGTGGCTTGATCTCAGCTCACTGCAACCTCCGCCTCCTGGGTTCAAGTGATTCTCCTGCCTTCGCCTCCCAAGTAGCTGGGATTACAAGTGTGTACCACCACCCCTGACTAATTTTTTGTATTTTTTTTTTTTTTTTTTTTTTTTTTTTTTGAGACGGAGTCTCACGCTGTTGCCCAGGCTGGAGTGCAGTGGCGCGATCTCGGCTCACTGCAAGCTCCGCCTCCCGGGTTCCCGCCATTCTCCTGCCTCAGCCTCCTGAGTAGCTGGGACTACAGGCGCCCGCCACCGCGCCCGGCTAATTTTTTGTATTTTTAGTAGAGACGGGGTTTCACTGTGGTCTCGATCTCCTGACCTTGTGATCCGCCTGCCTCGGCCTCCCAAAGTGCTGGGATTACAGGCTTGAGCCACCGCACCCGGCCAATTTTTTGTATTTTTAGTAGAGATGGGGTTTCACCTTGTTGACCAGGCTGATCTCAAACCCCTGACCTCAAGTGATCCACCTGCCTCACCCTCCCAAAGTGCTGGGATTACAAGTGTGAGCGACTGCACCTGGCCTGATCTGTACCTTTTCAAATGATGTTTTCCTCTGATTTGTTTCTTCAAGACTTAACTCCAGCAGCAGTAAGACTTGCTTTTCTGTTAGCCCATAAAGCTGTACCTCTTCCTCTACCACCAGGACTTCCAATCAGGAGTAGTGACACTCTTCTATTCCTCTTTACGTGCTGTAGGTATCTCCAGCACATGCTATTTTGAACTTATAAATTTAGCACATATTTATTGAGTATTCACCATCATGTCATCACTCAACTGAATCCCTCACAAGGCTATATCCTGGCTGTCCACTGCCCTGACTTCCATAGTGCCTGTAAGCGGTAAACACAAAGTCTTATTGAATGAATGAAGTAGTAATAAAGAAACACTTGCATTTATTTGTATGATATGAGTTCCTCAAGACATAAACCATGTATTACATTTCTCTTCAATTACATCTATCTCCATCTTAGAACATTTTCTATGGATTAAGTACATTGAAATTACATGGCTTTTAAGAATATATTTGGTACGCAGCTTGACTGCTGATAGAAGCATGTGCTGCAGTGTAATTTAAAGAGATGATTTTCTCTGGTGCCGCGAACAGCAACCTGATCTTAATATTCTATGTTTGGAGAGATGCATTACTTTAGGTTAAGCATTAACACCTGGTACTTTGTCCTTCTTTGTGGTTGGAAACTAAAACAGCAGCACCTTGATGTGAATTAGGACATGAAGGTGCTGGGACAGAATTAAGTACTACAGCAAAAGGGCTTGCTGAAGGAAGGATCAAAAAGGAGGATGATATATTCAGAAAGCTGACTTTGCCTTTTTCACCATTTTGTCTCACACTAATCCCAAATATAAAATATTTACTCTCTGTTTGAAAACTTCATACATTTGTAATCTTCCTGCATTTTTATTCCTAATAGACTCAGATACGTAAAGCTCAATTTTAATAGGCAATGATTAAAGATTCAATAATTAAAAACAGAAGTTATAAGGGTGACCCAAAAGCTTAGGGCAGTCCTAAATAGAGCAGGAGAGCAAATAACATTTGAAGTGAAGTAGGGTTTGAGTCATCTGATTCTTTGCAGGTTAAGGGGGTTATCTGTTGAAATCACAAATGCATGTGATGCAATCTGCTCTAACAAATATTTTATGGAAAGCAAACAAAATGCAAGTTCTAAAACCAAGATTCTTGAAGGCAAGATTTCTCAATGCCATGCAGTTGCATAGGAGAGGAATGTACTTCTTTCTCTTCCATTGCTCTTCTCCCTCAGCCCTGTGCTAAGCCACATATATTTGACTTCTTTACAAAGTCTGTTGTAATCATCTATTTATTTATTTATTTTTATTCATTTGTCTATTTTTTGACTAGACTGTGAACTCCTTGATACTGGCAGTCTTATGTACACTT
Source organism: Macaca fascicularis (assembly GCF_037993035.2). Lineage (NCBI taxonomy): Eukaryota > Metazoa > Chordata > Mammalia > Primates > Cercopithecidae > Macaca > Macaca fascicularis. The sequence continues at coordinate 72,962,532 of NC_088392.1, read as the reverse complement.
ATGTCTCACACACCTGTAAATGTACTTAAGACAACAAATCGTTGTCAAATGAATGAATACAACAACTGCTCTTCTCTACTAGTCATGCTACTTCTGATGTCTCCTGAATCTTTTTGTTTTATTATTGACTTTGATGGCATGCATCTGTGTGCATGCATGCATGCCTTGTTAGTTATGTTGTTAGTTTTAACTAAAGGATAGGAGAGGTATGTACTTCCCATCCTAGTGTACAACACTAGGCCCACTATTGTGGAATGATATGTTATTAAAAATATAATTGGCTGGTTACTTCAGATGGGGGAGGAAGTGACAAATGTTTCATTTGTATTTTTGTATTGTTTTACATGAATATCACAAACATGTCTTATTTTTGAAAAAAACCACACATATGCATACATATACAGTAGAATTTGGGAATGGAGAAGCAGAGTAGAGAAATGGAATAAAAAGCTTTCACTTAGAGGCACTTCTTCCTCTCTCTTCAGAACCCATAACAACTCAACCTGCCACATTCCTCTGCAGGAGAAGAGGATGCAAGTTCACTCATTTGTCTTCTGGGAAGAAGAGACAGTACTTAGTTGTTGGTACCATTAAGTCCTAATCAAGATTAGGTAGATAATGTTGATAAACAGACTGAGGACTAGAAGAAAAGTCAATGAGAAGTGATCCCAGTTTAACAATGGGCTTTGCCCAAGTGATCTCAGTCATTACTGTAGTTTTAACTACTCGTATACTGCTGGTCCTCAAATCTCTATTTCCACCTTAACTTCTTTCATGAGCTTCAAACCCCCATATTCAATGGATTAGTGAACATCTCCAACAGAATGTTCCACAGGAACTTTGCGTTCATGGTGTTATCATCTCTTTCCTACCTTTCCCTTGCCCTGATGTGGTTCTGTTTCTCTGTCTACATCTTCTAGCTCAGCTAAGATCTTTGGATTTTTCTTCTCTCTTGCTTCTTCCTCTCATCCAATTCTAAACATTCAGCAGGACCTGAATTTTTTGCTTCCTAAGTAGTTTTTCAAATTCACCCCTCACCTATAGTCTTATTACCTGTGTCCTAACACCTGAGTCCTTGCCTTTTTTCTCTCCCAGTCTAAAGCTCTAGCTTCCTAATTAGTTTTCCGGCCTTCAGTCTTGCTCGCTACTTCTCCTTCTATAAGAGCAATCATGACAGCAATGCGATCATAACCATATCACACCCTTCTCCAGGCTGCTCCAGCTGGATGCCCTTCCTGGCTGGCCCTTTGTCCGTAGTCCTGATGTGTTTTAGTTTCATCACGCAGATCACTTTTCTCCCTCCCCCAACCCCCCCCTTTTTTTTTTTACTAAGACTTTCTCCTTTCAACCTTTAAGATTTATACTAGGTTTTATTACCTCTATGAATTTCTCCCTAAACACATTCACTAATCCCCCAGCCACATTCACACACACTCATTCCCTTTCACTCTGGGCAAATTTCTGTCATCTGTATTCCCCAAGAGCCTGGGCCCATCTGTCTGTCAAACACTGACTATAGCATTGAAGTGAGTCGTTGCCTCTGTTCCACATTGTGTACCTGGCTCTTCAGTAGGTATTTTAATTTAGGTGCAGGAAGAATACAACAAGGTCCTTAAATTGATATTCTAATTTGAGGACAAACAGATAATATTAAATTATTTAAATATTTTAAAAAGAAATAATAGTTGTGGGTAACTAAGGCATTGGATAATGATTCTAGTTATTGATTACAATTATAACCCGAAGATTTGGGAGCTCTTGTCAGCAGGAGACAAGGCAAGAGAACAAACATATATTGTTTGCCAGGTACAGGATTTTTCACTGAAATACACACACACACACACTCACATACATATATACACAAATATGTATGCCCATATGTGCACACATGTTTATATTCATACACATAATATTAAGGAACATACAGCTAGGAAAAGTTATTCCAACTGAAGAGTATATCTCAGATACAAGGAGAGGCAGCTCTACTTCTGGCTCTTCCATCAGATGGTTTTGTGACCTTAGAGATCCATCTTTGTTTATCTGAACATGTTTCCTTCCCTGATAAAAAGAGCTCCATATCCCTAATGCAGTGTAGGATACTGGTTAGTTGTGGTGGTTAAACTTGCCTGCAGTCTTTAACCTACTTTGCTCCATAGTTACTGCTCATCCATATTTGCCATAGAAAAATAGAGGGAATGGGAGAAATATTGCTTGCTCTACTCTCCTGTCTGTCCATCTATTCATCCAGCATCTCTTTTTATCTACATAGAGAGGACCATGAATTTTAATAATTTTTGTATTTCAATATTATATTGGGTGTTATTAATATTTACCTTATTTAAAGCCTTTAGTAATATTATGCCGTCTTTAAAATTAGAAAAAATATAAATCTATAGTAGTCATGGTTTTCTAGAGAAACAGAACCAGTAGGATGTGTATGTGTGTCTGCACGTCTGGTGTGCGTGTGTGTGTGTTTTTTATATATATATATATCACACACACACACACACACACACACACAGATTTATTTTAAAGAATTGGTTCATATGAATTTGGAGGCTGGCAAGTCTAAATCTGCATGGTCAAGGTAGGCAGCAGACTGGAGACCCAGGAATAGTTGATGTGAGTCTGGAGGCCGTCTGCTGGCAGAATTCCTTCGCTCTTGGAATAGGTCCTTTTTCTTAAGACCTTCTACTGATTCATTGAGGTGCGCCCACATTTTGGAGAGTAATCTGCTTTACTCAACGCCTACTGATTTAAACTCTAATCTGAACTTAACAAAGCCTACCTTCACAGAAACATCCAGATGTTTTAAATAAAGTATCTGCTTACTGTGGTCCAGTCAAGGTGACATTTCAAATTATCCATCACAATATCTAAATCATAAAAATTCAATGCCGTTGGCTAAAGTGGGAGATAAAATTGTGGCAGGTAGACAGCATAGATTTGTTAGAAATTTCTTAAAATTTTAGAACAAAATTTAGTCAAGATGCTGCCTTTGACCATCCTTAAAACTTTTTAAATTGTATGTAAATTTTTTTTTTCCTCAGAATCATAAATACAGTCTAATGTGTTACCCTTTGTTTTAAAGGTCATTAAAAATGTGTGCATTGCATATGTGTAAAATGTTTATACTTCTTTATACAAATGAAATGTTGATAAAACAAGATTCATTAAATTCTTGATTCATCAAGATTCATCAAATTTTGAAAATTGTTGAGAAAATACATGGCCAACTAAATACTAAAGTAGTAATTTCTTTAAAAATTTTTAAGTTTCTTGAAGACGCTGATTTACTATTTCTGAATGTGCCCTCTATTCCTATGTATATATTTTTTGGAATAATATTTGGTAGAACTGCCAAATTTTTAAAGAGTAATTTGATTCTTTATACTGAAAGAAGTAGATGCATTGAATTCAGTTGGGAAGCTTTGCAATTTTTTTATTGTAAAAGAAAACTTACTTGGTAAGATGGAGTAAAAGCAACTCGGGATAAAATTAGGAAAGGGATCACAATGGATACATCTTTGAACTCTAAAAGTAATAAATCAAACTAAGATTTGATATTAGCTAGTTTATTTTTCAAATAATTCTGATAACGATATGTGCACTAACTGTTCCGAAGTTATACTACGCAAGTTCTTTTAATGCATCTATGTTGCTACTTTTGAATAACTGTATTACGTACTAGATGTAATTAGTGTTTAAAATTAGTTTCCTTGATGGTCTTGAAGTCAGTCCTTTATAATTTAGGTCAGCAAAGAAAATGCCAGTGTACTAAATTAGCACAGTTTTCACTGTTTTTATTCAGCAGCTGCAGGATAAGAAAAGTACAAGGTTTTTTTTTTTTTTTTTTTTTTTTTTTTTTTTGCCAGTGACAGAGCTGTATCCTGGATTTTTACATGGAATTTACATATTATAAAATTAAAAATCAAAAGATCAATTTTTCTGTGAGATAACTTTGTAATTTGCTATATGTAATTATTGTGTTCATTTGATTTATGGCTCAAAGATGAGAAACATTGATTTTTTGGATATAGCCTCTAGATATGCTCTAGAAATGTTTCTTGCATTCTTAATGTCATTTCACATTATCAAGTAGAAAGAGTTCAGTTTTGTAAAGGTAACCCACAGGTTCTCACCTATAGTGAGATTTTTTTTACTGGAGGTTGGGAGGTAGAGCCAAATAAATTGATTTGTCTGTAGAATTGTCTTCTATACCAGTGTTTCTAAGCATTTTTAAAAATTGTCTCCCCACTAAGGATTCTTCTCAGACTTTTGTTTTTCCTGAATATTCCCCAATGACACTTTAATATCACAGGTATACTGTATTCGGTTTATGTACTCTGGCCTAGGAAGGCCACAGATAATGATAGTATCTAAGATTTTTCATTCCCTACAAGAAATAATTCTTGTATTAACAGTGCATGACATGCTCTTTTTAGTTCTTATGTTTTCCATCAGATTTAGAAATGAATGGGCTTTTAAATTAAAATAATCTAAATTATTTTTTCTCAGAACCCTAATTTTCCAAGAAAACTTCAATTCCCCAACTTCCCTTAATATGGTTCAAAATTTCCTATTCCAAATGGTTTGATTTAACATAGATTTATTTATACCTAAAAACATTTTTAAAAGATTTTTCAGTATTTAGGACCCAGACGAATTCTTTTCAGGGTTTCAGGATGGTATAAATGCATTTTATATTGAAATTTTGACCAATGGAATTCAGATTTATATCAGTTTTATTGCAGAATGTTGCCCCGACTGTATCAGATGAAAATATATCAGTCATTTTGACAATACAAATACAGCATGTCTATAAATCATTCACCAAAATTACTGTGACTTACTTCAACCTTAATATAATTCCACTTGAAATCAGTGTATCTGGCTAAGTAAGACAAGACAAATTTACACTGATAACATTTTAAAAACTTATGAGTAATTGCATCATCATAGAAATACATCGTCTATTTACATCACCACAGAAATACAGAGCCAGCTTTTGACTTAATACCTTAGGGATAAATAACATTTAGTTATTAAATAAAACTTTTAATTTCAAAAGTTGTCAATAGCCAGATATTATATTTAAGTATTTTATTTTTAATGGGTAAAATTAGAAGAGGATATTTTATTGACTACACAATTTTAGGGAACAGGATTCAATAACTTTCTCATTTTCAGATTCATCCTGTGCTTAACACAAAATAGCTCAATTTAAGAATATTGAATTTCTTTAATTTGTGTTACATACACATATCCATATGCATATTTTCCACTGTCTATTGGGTCATTATATTTTAATAGTTTTATTGAGGTATAAATTGCATACAGTTAAATTCATTCATTTTAGTTGTATAATTCAATGATTTTATGTACATTTATAGGGTTACATAATCATCATTTCAATTTAGTTTTAAAACATTTTCTATCACTTCAAAAGAACATTTTATATCACTGTAAATCCTTTAGCCTATTTACAGTCAGTCAGTCTTCCTCCCCACCCCAAGCCCTAGGCAACCAGTAATCTGCTTTCTGTTGCAATAAATTTGCCTTTTCTGAAACTTTTCATAATAAAATCTGTTGGCTTTGGGTTTAGTTTGCCCTTCTGTTTCCAGTTTTTTAAGGTGGAAGCTTAGGGTACTGATTTCAGATTCTTCTTTTCTAATATTGCGGTGTAAAACTGTAAATTTTCTTCTTAGCGTTGCTTTACCTGCATCCCACAAGGTTTGATACACTGTGCATTTATTTTCATTCAGTTTGAAATCTAGGCTATTCACAAGGAATATTATTATTAATATTCACAAGGAAGATTAATTCCTTACGATTTCTTCCTTGACCCATGGAGGGTTTTGCTTATGCAAAAGAAATGAAATCATAACAACAAATCTCTTGAACCACAGCACAATCAAATGAGAAATCAAGACTAAGAAATTCACTCAAAACCATACAGTTACATGGAAATTGAATAACTTGCTCCTGAATGACTTTTGGGTAAATAATGAAATTAAGGCAGAAATCAAGAAGTTCTTTGAAATGAATGAGAACAAAGATACAATGTACCAGAATCACTGGGACACAGCTAAGGCAGTGTTAAGAGGGAAATGTGTAGCCCTAAATGCCCATATCAAAAAGATACCACGTTAACAACCTAACATCACAACAAAAATAACTAGAAAACCAACAGCAAACAAATCCCAAAGCTAGCAGAAGACATGAAGTATCCAAAATCAGAGTTGAACTGAAGGGGATTGAGACATGAAAAACCATTCAAAAGATCAACAAATCCAGGAGCTGGATTTTTGTTTAAAACTACACATTTTAAATAATATATGGCAGCAACTCGATTCTGGGTGCTCCCTCCTATGTTTTATTGCCATTACTGTTTGTTTCATTTCTTGTCTGAACTAATTCTATGAAGTCTGTATCCCCTGCAGTGTATACATATTGATGACTGTGCATCTTTAAAAATCTTAAGTCTGGTTTCCTGGAAGTTACCACTCACTGTGTTACGATAACTTAGTTATCCTGTGAATTATTGCAGTGTATGTTTAAACACCTTGAGCCAATGAGGCTTCCACCTTTTCCCAGGGATCCCTGTGTAGTTTGGGTAACATCAAGTTTAGTGACATTCTACCCCAGCTTTTTCTTTCCTGTGTCTCCCCTGTATATGTGCAAGCGCTCACATGCAGTCAGGGATGTGTAGATAGCCCTGGCCCTTCTTTGTCTTCCCTGTGTGCATGCAGCCTTGCCCATGTGTGCATATTTCCAGGCTTACATTTACATTTTTGATCCCCACAAGGAATGTCGGGGAGCTTATCAAGTCCACCATGGCCATTTCATTTCCTGAATCTCCCTGTAAATCTTAGGTCACTCTGCCAAGCCTGTTGCTTGCTCCAACTAGAATTGCAAACTCGGGCTAGCTGTGATGTTGGCTTTTCTGTTTTGTTTGCTATAGACATTGCTTCCAGTAATGCCAAGGGGATTGGGGTTTTCCTTGCTCCTCTCCAAGTCAAGTTGGCCCTCCAGCAGTGAAAGGGCTGTTTTTAATGGCTTGTCAGAGACTCCTGCTGTTCTTAGTCAAAGTTCAGTATTTTCTCTTGATTAAATGCCTTTCAATTGCTTGTATGTCTTTGTTTGATTTATAGCGTCCTGAAATTACTATTTTTGAACCTTTTCATCCAGTGTTTTTCATTATGGTAAAATACACATAACATATAATTTACTATCTTAAACATTTTTACCATTTACAGTTCAGTGGCATTGAGTACATTCATACTGTCGTGCAACCATCACCACCATCCATCTCTAGGGCTTTTTTCATCTTGCAAAACTGAAACTCTGTACCCATTAAACAGTAACTTTCCATTTCCCACATCTCCCCAGCCCCTGGACTCCACCATTCTACTTTCTGTGATTTTAAATACTCTAAGTACATCATATTAGTGGAATCATACAGCATTTGTCTTTTTTGTGACTGGCTTATTTCACTTAGTGTAATATCCTCAAGTTCCATTCATGTCAGAATTTTATTTCTTTTTAAGGCTGAATAATATTCCATCATATATCTATCCCACAGTTTGTTTATCCATTCATCCATCAATGGACACTTGGTTTACTTCCACATTTTAGCTATTGTGAATAATTCTGCTGTGAACACTGGTGTACAAATATCACTTCAAGACCCTGCCACCAGTTCTTTTGAGTATATGCCCAGAGGTTGGCTTGCTGGATCATAAAGGAATTCTATTTTTAATATTTTGAAGAACTACTACACTACTTTTTATAGCAGTTGTACCATTTTACATTCCCACCAACAGTGTATAAGTGTTCCACTTTCTCTACATCCTCACCAACACCTCTTATTTTATGTTATTTTGTATAGCCATCTTAATAGATGTGAGATGGTATCTCACTGTAATTTTGATTTGCATTTCCCTGCTGATTAGTGATGTTGACCATCTTTTCATCTGCCTTTTGATCATATGTATATCTTCTTTAGAGAAATGTCTATCTAAGTCCTTCAGATACTTTTAAATTGGGTCTTTTGGTTATTAGCTGTTGAATTTTAGGAGTTCTCTATACATTTCAGATATTAATCCCTTATAAATATATGATTTGTAAATGTTTTCTCCTGTTCTGTATGTTGCCATTTTTTCTCTGCTGTTACTGTCTTTTGACACACAATTTTTAAAATATTTTATAAATTTTTTTGTTGCCTGTGCCTTTTGTGTTAATCAAAAAAATAGTTGCCAAATTAAGTGTTTCGAAGCTTTTGTTTTATCGTTAAGGGTTTTATAATTTTAGATCCTACATTTACATCTTTGATCCATTTTGAATTAATTTTTGGATGTAACATTAGGTGAGGGTACACTTTCATTCTTTTGGTTTGTGGAAATCCATTTTTCCCAGAAGCATTTGTTTAAAAGACAGTCCAGTTTTCACTGAATAGTCTTGGCACCCTTGTCAAAAATTATTTGACCATTAACGTAAAGATTTATTTCTGAACTGTCTATTCTGTTCCATTGGCCTGTCTTCTGTCTTTATGCCAGTACCACAGTATTTTGATTACCGTAGCTTTACGGTGTTGAAATCAGGAAATGTGAGTTCTCCATATTTTTCTTCTTTTTAGATACTGTTTTGGCTATTCAGGGTTTCTTGAAAATTATTATTTTCTGCACAATGTGTTTAACTTCAAAGAAGATAATTTAATATTTTAGTCCATTTGCACATATCAATAAAATATATTGTTATTTCATAGAAACATTATTATTAAAATATTAATTTCTTAGGCACTCCCTGAAGACCTCTTCTGAAATTTTCTTCAGAAAGTTTCTTCCAAAATCTTGACAGAAAAACTATAATTTCTGTTGATTTCTTCTACAAAGAATGTATCTTTAGGTAACGTTTAGGTTTATCTTTGTCTCATCTTTTGACTCTTTTCATCAATAATAGGTAAGTATAAACACACTTTTTTTTTTTTTGAGATGAAATTTCACTTTTGTTGCCCAGGCTAAAGTGCAATGGCTGCCTCTTGGGTTCAAGCGATTCTCCTGCTTCAGCCTCCTGAGTAACGTAGATTACAGGTGCCTGCCACCGTGCCTGGCTAATTTTTTGTATTTTTAGTAGAGAGACAGTTTTGCCATGTTGGCTAGGCTAGTCTTGAACTCCTGACCTTAGGTGATCCACCCGCCGCAGCCTCCCAGAGTTCTGGGATTACAGGCTTGAGCCACTGCGCCCAGCCTAAACACACTTTTTTGATTCTCCTTTCATTCCATCAACATTCTCTGTTCCTTTTTACTCGCTGCAGCAAATCATTTTGACTACACAGTGCTATATTCATAACACTGTATTATAGACTTCACTTTTCTCACCAGCCTCTCCAAATTTGCTTTATTTATCTATGTTTATCAAAATTTATGTGTGTGTGAAAATATTCCATTTGCATAACTCCACTGAAGATGAAAGTCTTCACTTTCACTTTTGTGAGTTCCACCTTTTGATTCACATTTCTCTTCTATCTCCATTTGCTCTCACATTTTAGTTACTTAGCTTCTGCTGTGAGTCTGTTCTAGACACTCCTTTTGCTTTGTCTCACTTTTGTCCTTTTTCTAATATAACTCTATAAAATGAAATACATTAATTCCTGTTTTATAATTTTCTATTTTAATTTGCCCCCAAGTACACATATCCCATTCCACCCTGATGCCACAAAATTAAAATTTAGCACTTCTTGGATCTCTGTTCTCAGCCATCCTCTTTTTTCTGTCTATATTCTTCCCCTAAGTAATTTCATGGTGCCTAGTGGATTTAAACACCATCTGAAAACTCCCGAAGTTATATTATTTTCCCAGACCTCTCTGCTAGGCTCCATAATTGTCTACACAACTCTTTACATGAGAACTACACTTGGATAAGTCACTATTCTTACCTACAGCTACTCAAGACAGAACCTAGAAGTCATATTTTATGATCCCTACATCAGGTTTATAAATCCCTTTGGTTGACTTGTTTTTTTGCATGTATATTGTTGGCTTCCCTCCAACTTTCAAATATAGACTACATGGAATCAAGATTATTGACTATTTCGTTGCTTACTTTATCTCCAGTGTCTAGAACAGGGCCTGCTTCCAGGGCCTGCTTGAATGTATATTCCAGTTCTTTTTTTTTTTTGAGACGGAGTCTCGCTCTGTCGCCCAGGCTGGAGTGCAGTGGCTGGATCTCAGCTCAATGCAAGCTCCGCCTCCCGGGTTTACGCCATTTTCCTGCCTCAGCCTCACGAGTAGCTGGGAGTGCAGGCGCCCGCCACTTCTCTATCTACCATTATCAATCCTAGTCCAAGGCACCATCGTATCTGTCCTAAATAACTATAGTAGTCTCGTTCAGAGGTATTCTGCTGCTTTATCTTTTCCCCACCAATTGCTAGGTTCATGGCTGAGGCCCTTACAACAAAAGACATTAGCAAAAGAAAAGCATACACATTTATTTAATGTAAGTTTTATGTGACACGGGAGCCTTCAGAAATGAATATTTAAAGAAACAGGAAAGCCTGTGTATTTGTATGGTAAGTTTGATGAAGAGGTGTATAGTTGTGAAGAAGCATGACTGGAAAAAGGGGGTATGAGCTAATGAAGGGAATGTACAAGCCCTGTTTGTTTGGATTCGTCTCCATGTCCCTGTATCTTCAGCGATAAAGACGTTCCTTTCCTCCAGGCATAGAAAGGCCACCTCTCACGTGAGGGTCTTGTGACCTACTCCAGAGGAAGATCAGAAAATTATTTCTAGGTTTTATGAGCTGGTTCAGAGGAGAAGGAAGGAGAAGTCAGAGAGATCATCCCACTTCTGCATTGTTTTCAAATACCGAGGTGCCATATTTTAAGGGAGCATGTCCTGAACCCCATCACTCCTCACCAATATCTTTGCTTTTCATTTCCCTCTGTCTGTAATTCAGTCCCTAAATAAAAGCTAGAATGATCTGTTTAAAACATAAATTAGATCACTGTATTTCTTCTTCATAAAAGAAAAATTTTATACAAGCTTCCTTTTGGAGTTTGAGAGGGAAGGCTGTTAATTATAATTCCCTCCTCAGCACCAGCGTTTTAAAGCAGTAGAAGGAGACAAAGGAGTTAAACACATGGAGAATGGAGTGTCAGGTCTATTACTAACACAGCTCTTGGAGAATGTGGCAGAGTGAGTGCCAGCCCTGGGCTTCCTGCTGCTGCACCAGAATTAGATGAACTGACCCAGGAGTCACAGGAAACACCGAATACCTGCACAGCAGGTGCTACAGAGAGAAGCTGTGGCCACAAAGCTCAGCCCTAGGCCCAAAGCAGACAAGAGCCCTGCTCTCTGCAGGCAGGAGGAAGGGGCTGAGTCTTTCATGCCCAGCTCTTCCTACTAAACTCACCAAAGGCGTGAGAACAAGAGGGAGGCCCTAGGTTTCCCTTTGCATGAAGAAAACAATGGAGAGTGAGTATTCTGCAGTCACATCTGTAATGCCTTTGCATTTGGAATAAAGCACGAACTCCTTGCTTGAGGTCACTGGGATTGTCTACTTCTCTATCTTCATCTTTTCTAACTCCCTCTCACTCCCTGAGCGGCACACACACTGGTCTTCTTTCTTTCTCAAACATGCCATGCTAGTCCCAGAAGGCCTTTTAACTTTCTTTTCCTTCTTTAAGGACCATTCTGCCCTCAGGACTAATTATTTTTCATTATTCACATTTGTGCTCAAATGTCACCTCAGCGTAGTAAGATGATCACCCAATTTCAAAGAAATCTTTCAGTCATTTATCATCTTATTTTATTAGATTCACTGAACCAATCATTATCTGAAATTGTATTGTTCATCCATTTGTTTGCATGTATATTATTTGCTTCCTGCCAACTCTCAAATATCGACTTCACGGATCGCTATTACTGACTGTTTTGTTCCCTGCTTTATCTCCAGTGTCTAGAACAGGGCCTGCTTCCAGTAGGCCTTTTGTAAAGATTTATTGAGTGAACAGTTTATGCTCTCTGTTACTCCATCTGATCCTTCCAACAGGCAAAGCTTGAGTTTTAAGCTCCAGCCTTGGGCAAGTGCAGATGTAAATATTTATAATCTACGAACTCACAGTGCTGACTACACTGGGGCTCATATTTCAGATTTTCTGAGAAGCAGTGAGGAGCATAGGTAACTATCTTCCTGCCAGCTGCATTTCTTACTGCCATAGGGCTGTGGAATCCCTAAGACTAAGGTAGTACATGGGCCCTGCCCTCCAAAGGGGTGTGTTTGTTATTCAGTGGAGAGGCACTGCGAAGCACTGGCCCACTGACTGGCAGACCTTGCAGCAATGAGACGGTGTCAGCTGCTCTTGCCAGAGATGTCAGTCAATGGAGCAGATGGGCTACTCTGGTTTTTCAGAATTCTTGGGGTGTAGGCTACTCCAGCTACACCAACTCTTCTCTTATTTGGAAATAGAAAATTACTTGCGTAATTGGTTAAATAATGCATTCAGGCCACAATTACATATTGACTTATCTTCTGTGTTCCAGGCAACATTAAGACACTGGGAATACAGAGTGAAAACAAAAAGAAACAGACAAAAATCCTGTCCTATGAAGCTTACTTTTGAGTAGGAATCCACAGATAATAAAGAAATAAATGGTGGGAGTCCGAGGTGGGTGGATCATTTGAGGTCAGGAGTTTGAGACCAGCCTAATTAAAATGGTGAAACTCCATCTCTACTAAAAATACAAAAATTAGTCAGGTGTGGTGGCACACACCTATCTATCATCCCAGCTACTTGGGAGGCTGAGACAGGAGAATTGCTTGAACCTGGGAGGTGGAGGTTGCAGTGACAAACAGACAGATGATGAGTCCTGTGGAGAACAGCAAGGCAGTGGAAAGATCGGAATCCATCTATAAAGGTGTCATGTGGGCACCTGAATGGGGAAGGGAGAGTGTTATCCTTGTGGCTACCCATGCTGGAGGAACAACAAAGGCTAAGGTCCTGTGACGTGTATGTGGCACGTCCTAGAAAGAGCAAGGAGGCCAGTGGACTAGAGCAGAGCAAACAAAGGTGATGATAGGAAGGGATGAGGTTGGAAAAGTAACAAACAACAAAATGTATGGGATCTTTTTGGGCAGAGGAATGTCCTGCTCTAACTTGTGATTTAAGAGGAACACTTGGGTTACTGCACGGAGCAGGCATGTAGGGAGTGAGGGCAGAGTAGCAACATAGAAAACTATTTCAAGAATCCAGTCAAGAGATAATAGTGGACAAGAATAGGATGATAATAGTAAAGGTGGTGGGAAATGCTCAGATTCAGAATGTATTTTGAAAGTAGAGCCAACACAGGATTTTCTGATGGATTGGACATGATGCATGAGAGGAGAAATTCATGAGACCAATATTTTTGACTTGTGTTGCTAGAAATATAATATTATCCATTGTTGACAGAGGAAAAAACTGGGATGGGCAGGTTTGTTGGGGTATCTGGAGCTCAGTTTTGGTCATGTAAATTTTAAGGTGCCTACTGGTAATCTATGTAGAGATTTGCAGTGGCTGTTAGATACAAGTCTAAGATTCAGGGAAGAGACTGGACTAGAGATATAAAATTGGGAGTTATCAGTGTGTAGATAACTATTTAAGCCTAGGGGTCTGGATCGGTTTACCAAGGGAATGGTTCTCTGGGAAAAAGAGAAGAACCTCCACATGAGACCATGAAGGAGCCACTCATAAGGAAAAAAAAAAAAAAAAAACCCAGGAGAGTCCATGAAGTGAAGACAGAGTCCTCCTGAAGACAGAGTCCAACTGACTACGGTGCATTTCCTGCTGTCAGGGCAGTATTGGGCCTGGAGTGACAGATGTGCAATGGAGATGAACAGCTGACCTCTAGACAGGAACGTAGATGTCATTGGTGATTTTGACAAGGGCAGTTTCCTGGGAGCTGATGAAAGAATCAGAGCTGATTGGAGCAGATGCAAGGTAGCATAGGCGAGGTATTAAAGGCAGCAAACAGATAAATTTTGAGAAGTTTTCTGTAAAAAAAAGCAGAAGAGGAAGCAGCAGCAGCTAGTCTAGTATGGGAGACTCAGGAGAAGATTTCTCTTTTTTATTTTTATACTTCTTATTTTGAAATTATAGATTCACAAAAAAATTGCAAAAAAATAAAAGGATCCTGGATGGTCCCATGTAACTTTAACCCAGTTTTCTTCAATGATAACTTGTATAACTATAGTACAATATCACAATCAGGAAATGGATGTGGGCACCATTCACAGAAGTCACTACAGTTTCACCAATTACACATGCACTTGTGTGTATGTGAGTGTGGGTGAAACAGTGTGTATTACATTTCATTTTATCACGTGTGTAGATCTGTGTAACCACCAGCATAATCAAGATCCAGAACCTTCCATAACTACGTGGTGCCCTTGTTCTATTCCTTTAAAGTTACACATCCTTTATTCTTAACCCCTGGTGCCCAGTAATCTCTTCTCCGTCTCTATAATTTTGATATTCCAGTATTACATAAATGGAATCACACAATATGTAACCTTTGAAGGGATGACTTTTAACACTCAGTATAATTGCCTTGAGATTCATTCAAGCTGTTGTGTGTATCAACAGCTTCCTTTTATGGCTAGGTAGTAGTCCATGGTATGGATGGACCCGTTCAGGGACATCTGGACTGTTTCCAGTTTTTGGCTATTATGAGTAAAGCTGCCATGAACATTTGTGTACAGATTCTTGTGTGAACATAAATTTTCATTTCCCTGGGACAAATGCCCAAGAGTGTCATTGCTGAGTTATATGTCAAGAGTATGTTTAGTTTTAAAAGACACTGCCAAACTGTTTCCCAGAGCGGCTACATAATTTTACATTTTCACTAGCAATGTGTGAATGACCCAGGTTCTCTGCATCTTGGCGAGCATTTTGTGTTATCATTATCTTTTGTTTTAGCCATTCTGATGTGTGTGTAGAGAGGATTTTTTTTTTTTTTTTTTAGATGAGAGTAATTGTGGAAAAAGCCAGGAGGCTGCCTGTACCTCTAGTTTCTTCTTAGGTAGCTTGAATATTGTTCAAAATCCAGTCCATATTTAACAATATTGAGCGGCCGTTGAGTCACGTATATACAAAGATGAGTATTGTGTACCTTAGATATAGATATATGGAGATCATCTTGACCCATGAAGATGAGGAGCAGTGTAGGGGCAAAAAACATGTGATACCTTTCCTCCCTATCATGAGGCTCACAGCTGACACCCCTACAACAAAAGGCAGGTTAAGAAGAGAAAAGCATAGCAAATTCATTTAATCAAAGTTTTGCGTGATGTGGGAGCCTTCAGAACATGAAGAGGCAAAGACTTAAGGAAAACTGTCTATTTTTGTGCTTAGGTTCAATGAAGAATGTACAGCTGTGTAGAAATAGAATCAGACAAAAAGATATTCACCTAAGGGTAATAAACTAGGGTCTGTCCAGATTCTTCTGGTCCTTCTGTGTGGCATTCCCTCCTCATGGGTTCGGGCAGGGACCTCCTGGAAGGAGATAGGTCAGATTTCTCTATGACCATCTTCCATTCAGCAAGGTAGAGGAAGGTTAGAGTATCGTTCTAGGTTTTATGATTGGCTTTCGAGGAGAGGGGTTCTAGTTTCTATGGTCTGCCTTGTGGGAAAAAGGAAAGTAGGAGAAAGAAGAGCAGGAGAAGACCAGAAAGAGGCTTTGCTTTTGAGGCCCCTTCAGTATCTTACAGTTCCAAGTACTGAGTATGTCAAAATGCCATAATTCAGGGAGTCATTTTCCAAACCCCAGCAGCAGCAAGCATGTGCGAGTCGCAGAGACTCCAGACCTGTCAACGGCGGTAACAACAGCCAGTTCATGCTACTGTTTTGCCTCAGTCTGAAGTCTCATCCATCTCAGTTGTACACGTTTACCCACAAAACCTACTCAGCTTCTAGGGTGAAATGTACAGTAGCTCACAGCAACTTAGGCATTATAAATTTGAGTTCTTATGTTTATCTATTGATTTTTCAGAGGGACAGTGATTTCAAAGTACCTAAAAGTTCATATAACTGAGTAGCCCAACACTAAACTTCAGGATTAAGAGAACCTTTGAAAAACAGAGTGGAGGAAAAATATATATTTAAACATATATTATTATATACATAAATCATATATTTATATATCGTATGTATATGTTATATATCATATATATTTAAATATAAAATTTTAAATATCTTACACTAGTTTCACGGTTTTAAGACGTAAAATCCTTTTCCTTCTCAGTCTGAAAACGTTTTCTCTAAGCCAAATTTGCTCATTATAAAAAAGAGCCAAAAAGCAAAAGGCTGCAGAAAGCTTTTTACAATGAGGAGGAAATTATCCTGTGATGGAGAAAGCCAGACCTTAAATCTGCCAATCACACGGAGGTTGCAATCTCTTGGGAACGGAACGGAGCCGGTCTTATGGTTGTTTGCTCAGAATGCGGCTCACTCTCGAAGCTCCTTGTAATAACTTGACTGAACAGATGTAGCTACTTCAGGTCATTTGAAAGATGTCAGCCTGGGGTGGGTGATCGTCAAGGAATTGTGACTTGCTGCCCCGTGCTCAGTGGGAAGCCTTTACTGAGCCAATTTATCCCCTGGGACCTAGAGAGAAAGGAACAAAAACAAAAAGCAAAACAAAACAGGAGATAAGCAGCCAAGTGTTCTGAAGGCAGAGAGTGAACAGTTGAAGACACAAAAGCTTTGGTGTGTGAGGGCTTGTGTTTTAAATGCTATAAATTCTGGACTTATGATAGATCTTTTCAAGCAGAAGAGTTTGCTGAGCCAGGATTGTTGCCCAAATGTGGGCTTTCTTGCAGTTGGTAACTGTACTTGACTATAGCCTTTTGCCATGCAGTTCTGCCCAGAAGACTTTTCGGGAGTGAGGACCACCTGTAATCCAGGTGGATGATTGTCATACTCACCAAGGGCTCCAGTGCTTAAACATGCTCAGTGCTCCACAAGTTACAAGCAGTTCCTCCTCCCACATTTACAAAAGTAATGGAGATTCACATACAGAAAATCATTGGTAGAGAAGCATCAAGTCAGATAAGCATAAAGACTGAGACATTGCCATGAAATACTGGTCGTGAGTGTGTGTTTTAAGGGCATAAGGCAAGAGTGTGTACAGAATTCTGTGTTGTGGTTGTCCTGGGTGGGGAAATTAGCTTTTCTTAATTCAAACAGAAACATTATGAAAAAGACATGTTGTCACGTGTGGGTAAGTGGGTGAGAGATTGTTTGCTAGAAGATGAAGGAAATTCACGCATTAGGGGCTACTTTATATAACAAACAAAGGACATTTATGTTTGTTTACGGAAAGCCACTTCATGTCCTATGTATACCTCTATCCCCCACAACAAGCAGAACAGTGACTTTCATTGAGCAGGTGCTAAGTAAATGTCATTAGCTTGATCGATAGGACATTAAGAAGGCAGAGGGTTGCCTTACCAAGCCATGGTTAGAGAAAGCAGTATTAATGAGAATGCCGCCTACAGACATGAGGGGCAAGGTGCTGAGGAGAGGGAGATTTGAGAGCATTTTTCTCTGAAGGCGGGAGTTCTTGGCATCTATAATGAAATGTAGAAGCCAGATATGATGCTTCTATTTTAGGTTGAATGAGACAACAGTCAAAGTAAGGGAAGAAAGAAAACTGGCAGGAGATAGAAAGGTGTGCCCTTGTTTTGATAAAGTTGGCAAATGCCTCTGACTGATTCAAACAGGTGGCTTGATGCCATTTTGAAAGTTTGTGTGAGCTTTTCTGGAAATAGTGCTGTGAATATTTTTCTTCCATGATGATCTTACTCTGTTGCACCTCATGGTTTTATTCCGGATTTGTAAATTAAGTGTGATAAGGCAATCCATAAGGGACGATTATTATGGAAAAAACTACATGTTGCTTTTAACAGAAAGAAAAAAACACATTTAAGTGTTTGGAATATACCTAAACAAGTTTCTTACTAGACTAAGGTTATTAATTTTAAATCTTAGCATAGTGCAAACAAAATGTATAGAATAAAATGAATTAGAGCCTATTATGACTTTGATTAATGATTTAATTTGTAGCACCACATTTGTACAACAAATCTAAGCTATTCATGATGAAATTCATACTTTGATAGCTGATAACTGACTAGCTATTCAGATGTATCTGTGTTGGAAAGGAATCAGAGGAAACTGAAGCAGAAATGCATGGTTTTAGATATTGATTTTTTGCAGTTTATTTTCACGTGCCATGGTTTCAAAAACATTTTATTGTCCCATGTATGTATGTATATTTTAAATTAGAAACAGAAGTTAAGTCACCTAAGAGACCATTAGCTAGATTTCGAGTCAGAATAATCTAAGATTTTAGCATATGTACTAAAAAATTAAATTATTTATCTCGGGGCTACTAATAACTTACAAATATGACCCCAGAATAGATAAGTGTAGCTATTTTTATAAATTCTTACAAACTACAAAACTCCTCTTCCAAATATGTCAAGCTTAATTTTCTGCTCTGTGGAGCACAGCTAGTGAGGCAGCAAAGCCCAGTGACATTTTCCACAGTGTGAGCTGCCAACCACTAGAAGCCTGTGGCAGTGTTTAAATCTACAGCAAACACGCTAACAATTGGTTGAAGAAAGGATTATGTAATTCCACCTTGATATTCCTTTCTGTGGTGCTTACATCAGTGGCAAAGGATCATAAAGGCCGAACTGGGTGAATGCTAAGGTAGCGTTTTCTCAGTTATGAGCCAATTTAATCTTTATGCTTTCTGGAGATTACTTTAGCCAATCTCTCCATTTTCACTAAACTCCTAAAGAAATGAATCTTTGACTGTGGCTATTTCAGTGTATGCTGGGGCTCTCATTTCGGTGGTCACTGTTTCTGCAGAGTGGCCTGTATTAATTCCAAAGCCTCCTGCAGAGCATCAACTAGTAAAATAATAGCATTTCTCTACCTAGATTCTAATAATGTTTTGGTAATTAAATCAAATCTACTATTTGAAAAATTGGTACTGGCAGAAGAAAGAGTTAAATTCCGAGGACCTGGAAAGCTTCATTGTATGAATAGAATAGAATAAAAGTCAAAAGAAGACCTCTACAATGTGATGGAACAAAAATTTTTGTATGTCCTGAAATTCTTTTAAAGTTCTAGGGGAAATATGATTATCCAAATTTTCCTACTGCAGCACCCCAGCTTTGTTACCAGATCTGTAAATGACTTTACTTGGCAATATTGGTGAACAGAAGAGTCATAAATAAGTAAATTTTCCAGATAACTGGAACATATTCTCACTGCTAAACTTAATTTATTATTTTAAAGTGTTTGAATACATATTTATTTCTTAGCCTTCTTTTAACAGAAGATGTTGATCATATTTTTTATTCCTTAAAGGTATTACCTTTTGTAACTTAAAAAAAATTTATATTGACATCTGACTACGTTCAAGACATGTATTAAAGACCCTAATAGAGATATTGAATATCTCACATTCTATTGGCAGAAACCAATACTTGTGTGACTGGTATTCACATTTCATATGTTAATTACAGATGTAGTGAAATTGTAATTATCTGTCTTCCCCAATAGAATGTAAAATGCTCAAGTAAAGGGACTGTATGTTACTTATGTGCTTAAAAGTGGTACTTTCAGGAAGAAACTCATGGATGGTGTCTAAGAGATTTCAAATCAATTGATGTTGGCTAATTTGGAGTTACTGCAGATGAAAAATTCTGGAAATTTTACAATTAAGAGAAAATTATATTTACTTTTAGTGTTGAGGAAAAGTGAAATGCTCTGTTTTGCATTAGCACCTTTATATAGCTAGAGACATTTTGATAGTTTAGGAAAATATAATATCGCATTTAAAATTTGTTTTTTCTTTAAAAACAATCAGTTTTGGTACACATAGGCTAAAAATATTTCCCTAAGATATCTCAGGGTGCTGAACTTTATTGTATCCAATGACTAATATTTCCTTCCATTTTTCAAGAAGAAATAAACACTTTGAACAGATAGAATAATTAGCATTTATAGCAAAAAACAGAATATTTTCTTTTCTCATCATTGAAAGTGAAAAACAGATATCTAAACCATGCATTTTCAGCAAAGGAGTTGAAGAAGAAAACAATTCTGCTTTTCTTCTGTTGTTTTATGAAAAGTGCAATCTCAGAAGTTAATACTTAGTTTTAATTGCATCCTTTAGAAAGTTCTGTCTGATAAAATGGCACATTTAAACCATGAAAACTGAGACAAAAGAATATATTCAATAAATGATTTTTCATAATTTTCCACTAATTAAAACCTACCTATGATAAAGTACCTGGATCTTAAATGTACAGCTTGGTGAGTGTTATGGATTAATACACATGTGTAAGCCTCACAAATAGAAAGATACAGTGTATTATCATCCACCCAAAGGCCTTTCCTGTTACTTGTCCTAATTAATACCCCCAGAAGTACTCAATAGAATACATTTTTTCACTATAAATTCTTGGTATCAGTTTTTTAAATTTCATATAAATGGAATGGCACACTATGCACTCTTTTGATTTTCTTCCTCCGTATCGTCTCTGTGGGGCTGAGCCGTGTTGTATAATTCGTAATAACAGTTTGATCTGCTTTCCTGATGTAGAACAGTAAATTTTGTAAATATACCGTAGTTGTTTTTTTTTTTTTCATTTTTATTCTTTTACTTTTACCCTTTGACTAACATCTCCCCTTTCTTCTATCCCTCAGATCCTTGTATCCACCATTCTACCTTCCGCTAGTGTGAGTTTGTGCCACAGATGTCATTTTTCTGTGTTAAGATCCAATCCAGGATCACAGACCGCATTTACTTGTTATGTCTCTTTACTCTCTTTCGATTTGGGGTACTTCTTAGACTTTCCTTGTTTATTATGACTTTGACAATTTTGAAGAGTGCTGGCCAGTCATTTTGGAGAATGTCCTTCAGTTCTGGTTTGTCTGATGTTTCTTCATGATTAAATTCAGGTTTTTAAAATTTTTTGCATGAATACTGCAAAGGCTACACTGTGACCTTCTCAGTATGTCATACCAGGAGATACATGATGTCAACACGTCTCATTTCTGGTGATGTTAATTTTGATCACTTGATTGAGGTGGATTCTGTCATTTTTCTCCACTATAAATTTATATTTTTTCCCTTGTAGCTAATAAGGATCTTATGGGGAGAGAGTTTGAGACTATGTCAATGTCCTGTTTTCTCATAAACTTTTGCCCACAAATTTTAGCTTCCATCAATGATTCTTACCACTGTGTTTGTGAGATGATGATTTTCTATATCCATCACTCCTTTTGTATTTTGAATTTGAATTTCACTCTAAGGATTTTGTCCTTACCTATTGATCCAGTTACTTATTGGTGGTATGGACTCAAGGATCTTTTTTTTATTCCGTGAGATAGAATTCTTTATTATTATCATTTAGTTTGTTGCTCTCATTCTAGAATTGGCCACTGCGGACTCCTTCAGGGTGACTCTGATGCCGTGAAATTTTGAGCACATACTTACTCTGGCATTACAAGATCTTGCAGGCTTATCTTGCTCCATTTCCTTATCTTGCTAATCTCTACCCATTCCCAAAATCAACCTTTTCGTGAAGGATATTTGACTCTTTTTCTTAGCGAAAGATATTTGGAAAACAAAATCTGAGTGCTAGATGTGCTCATTGCTCTTCTGCCATTGCTTCTAGGTCACCTGACAGAGCTAGGAAATATGTGTACATATACATCCACATATGTGCACACGTCTCTCCTTTATGTCAGTTTGTACACACACACACACACACACACACACACACACACACACACTCCTGAGTTCATGCTGATTGCAGTCCAGCACTGCAGGGTTCATTCTAGCCAAATCCCTTCCATTACTTGTAACTCCTCTTTTTATCATTGAGAAACTTCACTCTCAGTATCATCAATTTATTTAATTATTTGCTTAATCTTCATATACGCACAATGTAGTCTCACAGTCGCAATTTCATACCACTCTGAAAAACAAACCTCTAACTGGAGTACAATATGTATGGATACTTTTCCTTGTGTTTAGGCTTGGAGTAAGCAGTCAAAACACTGTTTTCTAAAAGTTATTTAGCTTAGTTCTATTCTTTCCCATCCCCTTCACTGTGGTTATTTATTTATAATGCAATTTACATGAAGGATTAATATCTTAATTTATGAATATTAATTTTATAGCCTGTTGCCTTACTAAATTATGATTTGGGGATTAGCAATATTAATTATTATTGATTCTTAAGTGTTTTTCAGGTATCGTGTCATCTATAAGTGGGGATACTTTTACCTCTTCTGTAGCAGTTCTAATACCTTTAATAGATTTGTTTTGTCTAATTGCATTTGTTAACACTTTCAGTGAAATAATAAATAGTAATGGAGATAACTAGTATCTTCCCCTTGTTCCTGATGTGAATAGGAATGCTTCTAGTGCTGTCCAATTAAGATACCGATTTAGCATTAAGAAATATATATTTTTAATATGTTAAAAATCACATTCATTTTCTTGAATATTCTTATAATGAGTGAATGTTGAATTTCATTAAGGCCTTTCGGCATATAGGGAAAAATCATACTGCATATGATAATAATAGATTTCCTAGTAGGAACCAACCTTGAATTTCTGTAATAAATCCCACTTAGTTGTCTTCATTATTTTCTTAATATGACGTATAATACTATGCTCACCAAAATTTCTTTTAGTATTTTTGCATTGATATTCATGGACAATATAGGTCTATAGATTTATTTTCTTTTGAACAAAGTTTTTTAGGTTTAGGTATCAATGTTATTCTGGCTCAGTAAAAGGAAACATTGTCTCTTTCATTTTCAATGTTTTGCCACAATTTGTAGAGTCCTGAGACTATTTGATCTTCAAATGTTTTATAGATTTTTACCATGACACTATCTGGGCCTGTTTTTTTTTTTTTTTTTTATGATATTCATCCTTAATAACATTCTCTATTTCTTGTATGGAAATTGATCTCTTTAAACTTTCTCCATTAATGGAGTCAATTTTAGTACACATGATTCCCTGGAAAATTGTCTCTTTTATCTAAATTTTCGAACTTGTATACATAGATATCTGTAGTCACTTAAGCTACTTATTTCATTTTATCTTTTTTCAATAGCTAAATCTTCATGTTATTTCTTATTTTTGTAGTTTTACCTTCTCTCTTGTTTTCTGGTCAAGGTTACCAATGGTTTGTTTATTTTGTTAGAGTTTTTAAAAACTGAGGGTATTTATTTATAGAGTTACTGCTTTCTGATTCCCTGAGCATTAATTTTTACTTTAATCTTTATTATTTCCTCCTATATGCAATTATTTAGTTATTTAGCTGGAAACGTATTTTATTTTAATTCTTTCATTTCTGCTGACAAAAGCACTTAAATGATATACAGAAATAATGCAATGCTGTTGTATCACAAACAATGGTTTTGTGAAAAGTAGCCAACTGATTCTAAACTTTATTCTCCTCAAATGTGAAAAAGGCCAGAAGATCAGACAGACATGTCTTAAGTTCCAAATCCACTGTTTCCTTGTTTTCTGACTTCAGCAAATCTCTCATTCCCTGATTATCAGTTTCCTCGTTAGTAAAACAGAAATGATAACATCTCATCTGAAAAATTAAGTGAGATAATTTCTGGAAAACACCAACTCAGTGCTTAATATTGTGTACTCCATAAATGGGCCTTCTCTCTGTCTTTCTGAGTTAGGGATAAAATAACTGCTCTTTATTGAGCATTGTTAGAAACATTTTGTTAGTAATACCCTATTTCTTTTTTTCCACGTCCTTCTGCAGAGGATGTGCATAGCTTGCCCTTAAATACGAGTTGGTGACCAAACTTTGACATGAAGTCCATCCATCTGACTTGGATCTCATGCTCTTTAAAAAAAAAATTGATGTACTTTTATTTACTTATTTTAATTGACAAAGTTCATACTCTTGATGACTGTGCTAGCCTGCCTCTGAACTGTAAGTTAAAAGATTAAGACTGCTGTTCATAAGGTTTAACATGTATGAGTAACATTGCAAAAGTAATCATGGAGCTCCATTAACAGACTTGCCTTCCCTCTTTGTCGCCTTCTGCATTTCAGCACATCGTGAGTGGTGCTCTTGAGTCCCTTCAAGTGATTACTACTTAGATCTTCCCCTGGGACACCTTCTTGAAAGGACCAGCGTGCATCCACTTTGCTTAGATATAATCCCAGATTAGTGGAGTTGTTGCAAAGCAGACTTCGCTTGTCTCACTAACACTGGGTAAGTGTTTGAAAACTGTATTTACTGTTTGCAGATGATATTTGATGTCATGACCTGATCTGAAATATTTCTGCTTTCTTGTAAATTGAAAAGCTACATCAACTAACTAGACATATAGCAGAAGGGAAAAAGTAGGCTAGCACAAAAAGGCATTGAACATCGATTGAGGTGTTTATGATTAGCTAAGCATATGCTCACGTATTTGAAGATATTTTTCATACTTATGTAGAGGAAGTTAACATTTACTGCAAGTGGAATTTCATGACAAGTATTCTTATTTTTGAATATAACTGAAATACAGTTTTATGAAACCTATAATTACTACAATTTGTGTTGTTTCTGCTAGTGAAAAACCAATACCTATAAAATGGAGACACTAACTCCTTGAAACTGGTTATGATAAAGGTGTGCCTATTGTGATCATCTACATGCAAATCCTTCCCTAACTGTAAGGTTCCCTTACATGTACTGCCAGTGCATATCAGTTTACTTCCATGTATCTTTTCCTCAAACTTAAAAGTCTTCTGTTCCAAGATATTACATTGCCAGTTTTACTCTAGTTGGGATTATTATCAAAACAGAGTTGGAGCTGAGAAAAGACAATAGAGTTGAATCAAATGGCAGAATAGGAATAGTTAGTGTAGGGAATCCTTGGGAGAGATGAAGAAAAATGGGGGGAGGTATGAGACTGAGAAGACTTTATGTGTCTTAGAAGTGCATTCCAGTGACTTCTATAAGAGCAGATGCTAAGGGATGTAAATTGGCACTTGGGCCATGCCACAGACTTATCTTGGGTGGACAGATGTTGAGAAATAAAGGTCATCCAAAGTTTTTCCCTCTCAAGCACGCAGGTTATACTGCATCTCAAAGTCCTAAGATTCAAGAATGAGTCAGTATCTCTGATACAGAAATCAGAGAGATATTGAATATTAACATGGAGGACTAGGTCTCTTGAAATGCACATTTATCTAAAATGTGTAACAACTTCTGCAGTATTTTGTGTCCTGTGTAGGAAAAGGGTATCTCAAAAATGTCCTAGTGAAGAAGACTTGGTAAATGAAAACTGGGAAGACTGAAGGTATATAAATGCCCCAGGTCATAACACGATGGCTGAGAACATGGGCTCTGGGGACAGATTGGTTTCTCTGGTCTGAATCCTGACTCTGCCACCTTTTGGCCATGACTCTTGGGGTAGTTGGAAAAATTAGATGTCTAATTTATAGAGTGCTTAATACCAGACCTGGCGCATAATATGTGTTCAATAAATAGGTATTTTATGTTAAGTGATTGAACAAATATTTTAAAAGCTTTGTAGTCTCACCAGTGACCTTGACCTTAATACTTTTCTCTGTTTTCTCTATGAGGACTTAAATTTATCATCTGTAAACTCTTCTACTATGTTGAATTTTCCTTAATCTCACATAGCAAATTATAGTTGAGATGACATTACTATTATTTTCAAGAGTAGATTTTTTTGTCTTTAAGTCTGGCATGTTATATTTCTGAAAATAGTTGATATTTTAAATTTTATCATCTCAAATCTGTCATTTTCTAGCATCATGATATTGGGCAAATTACCTAATTTTTCTCAATCTCCTCATCTTTGAAATGGGAACAATAGAGTATCTGTCAGAATCATTATGGAGATTAAATAATATAATGCATAGTGCATGACAAAAAGTACCCAATACATGTTAGCTACTGCTAACATTGTTGCTACTGTCATCATTATAATTATTCTTCTTAAATGCATTCTTAACTACCTCTGGTATGATTGCTGATGTTGTCTGTCTTTAAATTGTGGAATTTGAAAAAGGACACTTTATAGAATTTTAAATAAAATATTAATATATTCAAAATCTCAGGACACCTTTTCGCTTTTGAAACCACAATTCATCATCATCCTTTTGTACTCTTATAATACAGTTTATTTAGCTTAAGCACAAGTCTCATGCCATGAGCTTACTAAATTATCTCCAAGGACAACTTCTTCTATAAACTTCCCAGGCTTGATCCTTTCCAGAGAAAATTTTACAACTTCTATTTTAATTTGAAATGAATTTTAATTTAAAAAGGGAAGTAACTTTAAAAACATTTATTATAGATTAAGTTCTGGGATACATGTGCAGAACGTGCAGGTTTGTTACATAGGTATACATGTGCCATGGTGGTTTGTTGCACCCATCAACCCGTCATCTGCATTAGATATTTCTCCTCATGGTCTCCCTTCCCTAGCCCCCAGCCCCCCAACAGGCCCCAGTGTGTGATGTTCCCCTTCTAAAAAGGGAAGTAACATTTTCATTTAGAAAGGAAAGTCACACTTATTTAGTGCTCACCATATGCCAAACTTTATACTTTGATGATTCTTAATGTCAGAGTTTGGCCGTTTTACCCTTATTTATAACTTTAAACTGCTGACCCAACCTAATAAATCTTAAAATTTATAAAATAAATATTAAGTAATCAGGATACTACCACTATTGACAACTCACTCTGTATAACTTGTCTGGATTTGTACTCAGGCTTATCTCCATGGTTCTGCATGCTTAGAACCAAGTTCCAGAATCCAAACTTAATGTTCAACTCTGATTTAGATTGTATTTATCCCAGTACAATCCTGGAGCTGAAATAATCTGTGAGTTTTAGGAAGCCAAACATTTTGGCTCAGTTTCTCATATTCAGATCTGATATTGTTTATGCAAAGATATTTACTAGGGTTGATAATAATGTTCTCTATGAATTGTTGTAAACAATTAAATCAAAAAATTTTTAAAGATTTTCTCTCTATTAAATATTCTTCATTTTGGGGGGTGTATGTCCAGTGTCTTTTAAAATAACTTAATTGCATCAGCAAGCAGGTATAAGAAAGGTATGTCAAATCTTTCAACATACATCTAGAGATTTGTGGCAAATATAGTGTTAACCAAACCAAAACAAATACATTTTCAATAGAGCTAATTTACCTCTTTATGTAATCTCAGCCCAAGCCAGATTCCTGGAAAGAATGATGTAATTAAATTATTTCATAGAAGCATTTACAAGTAAATGCACCATATGGTCTTTCAAAGTGGGCAATGAAGTAACATTAGACCATTTGATCAAAGTTAGAAATGACTTTTATTTAAAAGAAAGCAGTTTTAAAACCATTTAGTCTTAGTAGTGCAAGATATTTCTTAAAATGTAAGATATTTGGGAGTGTTTATCCATTTAACATATTCTATTTATATTCGTAAGTATAATATTTTATAGTTCAAAAATACAAATAACATCTAATTGAAAATATCCTTGCCTGCCATTAAAATGCAAGCAGAATCAAGTTCAGGGGCTCTGTTGTAGGTGATCCCAGTGTTACCATTTCTAGAAACACTCTACTGCCAAACTAGGTGTCAGAAGAGACTGCCACTTTGAGTCTACTGCATATTGCCAGGTATTGAATCTTGTGTCTTTTAAAATTCTATGGACTTGGGAAGGGAAGTAACATTTATTTAGTGCTCACCACATGCCAAGTACTTTATCCGCTCAGAAATTCTGAAGATGATACTGTGTGGCAGGTTCAGCTATTCATTTTTACTTGTGGATAAAATGAGATTCAAGGAATTCAGTAATTTGCTCAAAGTCACGCCACCAAGAAATACAGAGAAAGAGAGAGAGAAAGAGAGAGATCAGTTCAATTCACATCAGTTTAATTTCAAAGCTACCTTTCATCATTTTGTCATGCTTTTCACTTCACTATTCTTTCAAAGACTATTTGAGAACAAAAAATTCTTCCAAGTAAGAGCTAAAATGAATCCCTCGTATGTTTGATGTCTGACAAAAAATATGCAATATCCAGTATATCAAATACTATTTTTTAAAAATTCTAGACTATTATTCTTATTTCTTGATAGTCTGTAAGGACTGTTTTTCTTGTTTCTTGGGAAAGGCAGGTATAGGGTGGGGATAGGTTTATAGAAGCGGGAGACATAAAAAGAAACCCCAGATGTCTGAGAATACTCTTAGTGTACCCCAGGGCAGCTCCTGGGAAGAAATATTCTATCACTTCTCCACTGTTCTGAAGGAAATTAACTATTTGGTATTGATATTAGGGGTTAATGAAAATTTAAGGTCCACTGAAACATTATGTCCTTTCATTAGATCATTACCTAGTCATTTTGGTATTGATTACTATGGTGTTCATTGATAATCCAATTGTCTTGTTTTATTAATTTGTTAAGAGGTGTTAGGAAGGCTTCAGAGACAAAAATTTCTTAGTACATAAGCGATTTTTGTTTTCTAAAGTGCAAGATGTATTATTAGTACGGCACATTTCTGCTGCATCCTGTTTTTGCTTCATAAGAAAATAGATACTTTACCCCCTTCTTCACATTTTTCTTTTTTTAAATATTCCTCTATTCTTAAAGCAGATAGATAAAATAGTAGTAATTCATAGTTCTCAGTGTGAATTGAGAGGAAAGACTATGGAATTTCACTCAGGTCTAGTATTAAGTAGATTACATTTGTGAGATACTTAAGGGCTCCTTAACTCTTAAATAATATCAAAACCCACATTATTTTATATGTAATCTCTTACTTAAGTTTCTTTCTATAACATAATTGAAAAGATTATGGTCTCATGAATTTTCCTTATTTTTTTTTGTAAAAGTCTATTATTTAGTAATAGAAGTATTTTTAGTGCATTTCTTGGCAGATTTACTGAGACAGAGCTGCTTAGGTGTGTCAAAACCTGAAAGTGAACATTCATCATGTTGAAGCAGGGATGGCTGTCAAGCAAAGAGGACTAAATTGGATGCACAAATATCTTCCACATTCTTATATTCACCCTAAAACTAAATCTGTTTGTAAGAGAGAAAGGGTGCTGGACTTAAGGGCAGAGAACCAAGTTACTAACTGTGATTTTAGGCAACTCAATTTCTTGGTCTCTTCAGTTACAGTTTTTTGGGGTTTTTTTGTCTTAACAACAACTTACTGGGATGTTGTGGACATTAAATGAGATAGTGTTTGTGGAAGTGTTTTTGAACTTTAAGTCTTATAAAAATAATGCATGTGAATGTTGCTGTTACTAAGGGTATACAGCAATCCCCTTATCCATGGTTTCATTTTCCATGATTTCAGTTACCCATGGTAAACCGCAGTCTGAAAATATGAAATGGAAAATTCCAGAAATAAATCCTAGGTTTTAAATCGCATGCTGTTTTGAGTAGCGTGATGAAATCTCACTCTGTCCTTCTTTGTCCTTCTGGGATGTAAATCATCCCTGCGTCTAGCATCTTCACAGGGTCTGCACTCCCCACCCATGGGTCCCTCAGTTGCCATCTCCGTTATCATACCAACTATCAAGATACCACAATGCTTGTGTTCATATAACCCTTCTTTTATACTATGTCATTAATAATATTCAACTAATAACTTATTAGTTATTGTTGTTAATATCTTATTGTACCTATTTTATAAATTAAACTTTACTAAAAGTATATGCATAGGAAAAACATTGTGTATATAGGGTTTGGTGCTATACGTGGTTTCAGGCATCAGCTGGGGGTCTTGGAAGATATCCCCCATTGATAAAAGAGGACCGATGTAACATAAAACTTTGTTATAAGAGAGTTAAAGGTTTAAATATGTAAGTCTAAAATCTTGTAATTTAAAGAATTGAAACTTTAGTGTCTTCAGTAGACTTGACATTGTATTTGTTATATCCTATGTCAAAGCATAATATCTTCTTTCACTTTTTGAGCAAGAATTTGTGCTTTGTCATTGGCAGGACTTGTATAGTCAGGGTAAATGATAAGTATTGACATTCAATATTGTAATTTTGTTAAATATTAAATTCATCTTGGATAACTGAGTCTGGAACATTCAGAGTTCCTTGGCATTGGTTCCAGAGAAATTTTAAGTAAGGAATAATAGAATCTATAATTTTAGGGATTCTGATGAGGTCTATTAAAGTTATGAATATTTCATAATATAATTGGAAACTAGAGTGAACTCATTATTTTGTGATCAGGAAATACAAATAATCGATAGGCGGCATCAGTTTGTATAAACTGTATTTTTTACATTTAATTTAATTCTATTTTATTTTATTCTAAGTTCCAGGTTACATGTGCAGGATGTGCAGATTTGTTACATAGGTAAACATGTGCCATAGTGGTTTGCTGCACAGATCAGCACATCACCTAGGTATTAAGACTCGCATACATTAACTATCTGTCTTGATGCTCTCCCTCCCACTGCCTTCCCAACAGGCCCCAGTGTATGTTATTCCCCTCTCTGTGTCCATGTGTTCTCATTGTTCAGCTCCCACTTATAAGTGAGAACATGCAGTGTTTGGTTTTCTGATGAACTGTATTTTTTGACACCAGCAGAAACTTTTTATTAGATGAAAACTTAGTCCTGCCTTAGCTCAGTAGACTGAAAGAGTCAATAATTCATGGGAATGGAGTCAAAACCCAGTTTTGTGTGAGTCTAAAGTCAGGACTCTTTAGCTCTTAACTAATCTTCCACGTACATATTCTAAAAGAAATCATTGATCTGAAGTGTGTTAAATGACTATTTTGTCTCCATCAGTTTGACACAGTCTCAAAGCCATATAAATTGTAAACCACTTATATAATAAGTTATTTTCAATGAAATTTTTAATACATGAGCAAATAAGGTATTTTTGAAGGTCCACTATAATAATAGGCCATTTACATTGAATAAATGACTCTTTCAATGTCCTGATCAGTGCCTTGGTGGCCTATGAAATTATTCATAGATGATCACATAGGGGAAATAGATTATTTGCATAATGGAATCTGCAATTATACTTCTCAATCTATGTATTAAGAAACAAGCAGCTGCTTGCTGTAAATTTATTTAATGTCTTATTCATTCACCTTCTGTGTATTTATCATCTTGCCATACAAAGAACGTACACTCCTCTGTTTACCTTTTCATCATGAACTCCTAGAGAGAACTGTCTGTAAGCTATTCATCTTGGTATACTTTCTCTGAGCCACAGTTCCTGATAAATAATAGGCACTCAGAAAATATTTAGGAAATGAATGCCTGCAGGATCAATATAATCAGGTACATGCCCAGGGTCATTTCACAAACCTATGTTACAACGGATAATAAAAGGCCTTTAAAAATTTCCCAACTATTGATACTTTCTATGATTGATTTATTTACTCCAGAAATATTTTTGGACGTGTACTATGTACTCAGCGCTTTTCTGGATTTTGGAACTATCTCAATAAACAAAACTGACAAAAATCTTCTACTTTTAGGGATCTTACATTCCAGCTGATAAAACTGTGTCTGGCCAGACTTTTAAATCCTTTAAAAATAAAAATGTAATTTTTTCCCAAGAAATTATTTGTGATCATGATTTGAAAATGGATTGCCTTGACAATGAAAAATAGATGTGCAGTTCACAAAATACTCAAAGATCTACAAACTGAGACTGATTGGAAGTTTTTAATGGATGCTAAAATTAGTAGTAAGATTAGTTTCTACTCAACATCCATTATTATCTTAAACACAGCAGAGAGTTAAAAACTATGATTCACTCTGTTTTAAAATATGTGGTGTTTCAAATGCCACTGATAAGTTTTTAAAAGCAAAACACAGAAGTGAAGGGAAATGTTGAGACAATATGGAAAAAAAATGACCACTGACAAAGACTTCTGTGAAAAGAACATTGTAAAATACAGCACTGAAATAAAATTTCAGCTACGAAAGTATGAAATGAAAAGCTAAAATGGCTCCAGTATAAGAGTAGCAGTTTGATTCAAGTATTCCAATACTGCCAGTAGTGTTCTCAGTGATGTTTATGAGAAAGTTATGACTTTATATATGTGTCTATGTATTTTTTGGTTTGGACCGGTCAAGTATTTTTCTTATTCATCAGAATTGACAATTGGCTCCCAACACACAACTCTTGAGGAGATTTGTATGATTTTTATAGAATACTAGAGCCTAAAACATTTCTCTCTAAAATGTCATACATATGTAAATTGTTCTTAACGATCTCTTTTAAGGATATGAACTATAATTGTTTTAAAAAGCCATCTCTTTGCCAGGCACAGTGGCTCACACCTGTAATCCCAGCACTTTGAAAGGCTGAGGCAGGTGAATCATTTAAGATCAGTTCCAGACCAGCCTAAGCAGCATGGCAACCCCGTTTCTACAAAAAGTACGAAAAATTAGTTGGGCGTGGTGGCATGCACCTCTAGTCCCAGCTACTCTGCAAGCTGAGGTGGGAGGATCACCTGAACCTGGGAGGCAGGGGTTACAGCGAGCCAAGATTGCACCACTGCACTCCAACTTGGGTGACAAAGTGAGACCCCCATCTCAAAAAAAAAAAAAAAAGGCCAACTCTTGGCCTGTCCTATCAATGTATCAACTGACCTACTACTACTTGTGCTCTTTTTTTTTTTTTTTCTTTTTTTTGAGATGGAGTCTCTCTCTGTCACCCAGGCTGCAGTGGCATAATCTCGGCTCACTGCAAGCTCTGCCTCCCGGGTTCCCGCCATTCTCCTGCCTCAGCCTCCCAAGTAGCTGGGACTACAGGCGCACACCACCACGCCCAGCTAATTTTTTTTGTATTTTTAGTAGAGACGGAGTTTCACCATGTTAGCCAGGATGGTCTCTATCTCCTGACCTCGTGATTCGCCCGCCTCTAGATACCATGATGCTAACATGAACTAGATTAGATCTTATCGTCAAGGAGTTTACACTCTAATAGGAGAGAGACTCAATTCTATAAGCCTCTACAACAAACTAGAAAAGTTTTATTCACTGAAGCTCGTTTGTTCGATACATGTCCATATCAACTATTAATATTAAAAAGCCATCTATTAATTAAAGTAGAGTGGATGTTAGGCTTTGAATTAGCCACTGACCCAGCCCCTTACCTAAGATTAGATGTCATAGGACCATTTTGATAGAAGGAACAGCAGCTTTGGTGAAGGGCATTTACTGGGATGACACACTAGTATGTTATGTAGGTATGTCACAGGAGTTCATCCTGGCCTAGAAGTAGCCATTACTCTCCTTGGTTGCCAGCATCTGTGGGCCTCATTGCCTCTCTTTCATTCTTTCTGTGAATTCACTCATCTCTATTTTCTACCTTCAGACCGGCTTCCTCCACAGTTTTATGTGGCCAACACAGTGGTCCTCAAAGCATTGTTTCCACGAATTTTCCAGATCAGCTGTCTAGAGCTAACAGAGGCCATCTCTGTGGACCACATTAGATTTCTGGAAAAACTATAATTGGTCAACCTCGAATTATTCACTTATACCCCAATAAGCAGTAGTTAGAAGAATGGAGTTGTATGGTGCATATATAACTTTTTCTGTGCCAATGGGCAGCAACAGTACCTACGAATGGTATGTGGGTCAGGAGGCCATCATTGGCACCTGCATTGTAATAGACATATTACAGTGTGCTAATAGTGATACAGGCAGATTGGCATTGATAGTATATTTTGTGGCTTCTTGTGTCATAAATTGAAGCTTATATTTTGATATACCAATTTGTGCCCCAAGTGGCAATGGAAATCAACCAATAGTCTTGTATTTCTAAATCATAAAAATGTCACAAATAATTTATGGCATGTATTTCATATGCACACTTTAAATATCTGAATATGATAAATTGCTGATAGAATTTTCTATCTCAAAAGCCCAGTAGATTGCACACTTTTTTTCTAACACAGTCTTTCAATTCTGTGACATTGCTGATTGCTCCTTCAAAACACACTTTGCACCAAACATTTTAGAATATTTGATTCCTGAGGACTTAAAACAGGACATATATAATTTTACTTTTCTTTTTTTACATTCTCAGGTTTAGTGCATAAGCTTGGATGTGAAGGCCTGGAGTTAGCCTGTACATTGCTTTGAAAGAGGACCTTGTTTCCTCCAGACAGTACTGTCTTATGTTTCCTTCCTTTTCCAGAGCCAGGTGAAACCACAGGACTTCCCATTGCAATTGAAGTAATCTGAATTTTCAACTGACCGGTCAACCTAAAAAGTCAAGTCCTGATAAAACAAGCTTAAGCAGTCTGATGAGGCTTCTTGGCTTTTTGAACTATTAAATTATGTATTCATCAATTTTTATTACTGATATTGTGCAAGGCACTGAGTTAATTCCAGAGGACCTAGGAATGATCCTTGTCTTTTTTCTCTTGTAGTGGATCATGCTGTGGAAGGTGGGAGGGGAGATAAAAACAGCTTTATGATTAGCTATACTTTTATCATTTAGTCCACTGTTTCTGCTATTCTTTGGGATGGCTTTGATGCCAGCCACATAAATGTCTTTATTTCTGTTCTGGACATTCTCGCCCATAAGAAATATGCTCCTATTGGGATAATTGTTTATTGCTCAGTCAACTGTTTTTTAATTGTGATGAATTAACTGCTCACTGCCTTATTGTGTCTTTCTGCAGCCATTTGACCTATAATTCATAAAGAGAGAGATTCTTGAACCAACAATTTGTTTTTAATAGTATTAGTGTCACAATACAGCTATTGCATGAAATGATGTATACATTCACATTCAATGTTAACAATTGTTCAAAGCCAAATGCAAACACTACTAAGCTTGTAAAGATTTCTCTTGGCTTCCTTCACTGTACCTTTTATTTTCTCCAAAGACTTGAAGAACCATCAGGGTATATTACTATAGTCATGATTTCTATAATTTAAGTAAAGTCAAACTCAAAGGAATATATTGCTTCTATTTAAAATCATTCTTAAAACAGATGCAGGTGGAGGCAGGTTTGAGGTTGAGGAGTGGTATTAGTGTAGGAGTAGCCACTGTTGTTTCAAACCTCTTCCCACCCTGCCCTAAGAAGATTGGAAACCTCTCCTCTCTCTTGCATTTTGATTTCTGTGCAGTTGGTCCCTCAGTAGAATGCAAAAGTCATTTGCATGACATGTAGTGCTGAAGACACATGACCCATCCCTAAACTCAGACTAGGACATTTTTACAAACACTTTTGCAAATTGAAGTCAGGAATCTTCCAGCCATCATTAGGGCTGTAGGATTTCAGTCTGCTATGGCAATACAGAGATACTTCTGCAGGACCAGGAAGGATATTCATAGTAATTTACAGATTTCATGTTGCCCAATTAAGAAGTTGAGTCATCCCATTTCTTTTGACCAATGTGTATGCAAATGACACTAAAGTATTAACCACAAAAAAAGTCGAAGTACTTACTTTGTCATAGAGACTAGACTAACATGAAATAAACTGAGGTGAGGGTTTTTTGTTTCTGTTTTTGTTTTTTTTTGTTTTGTTTTGTTTTTACGGAGTTTCACTCTTGTTGCCCAGGCTGGAGTGCAATGGAGCGATCTCGGCTCACCACAACCTCCACCTCCCGGGTTCAAGCGATTCTCCTGCCTCAGCTTCCCATGTACCTGGGATTCCAGGCATGTGCCACCACCCCCAGCTAATTTTGTGTTTTTAGTAGAGACAGGATTTCCCCATGTTGGTCAGGCTGGTCTCGAACTCCTGGCCTCAGGTGACCCACCTGCCTTGGCCACCCAAAATGCTGGGATTACAAGCGTGAGCCACCATGCCTGGCCTGAGGTGAGGGTCTTTTATCCGCTTGTTCATTTAGTTAAGCATTCAGTTAAAAATCTATTTTGAGTACCTTTCATACATGCATGGCACAGATATAGGTTTCCAAAGAAAATGCGTCTTTTTTTTTTTTTTTAATCTAAAGATATGGTCCAGTATAAAAAGTGACCACGAATTAATTCTCTCTCTGTATTGATAGTGACATTATATGTCTTCCTATCCAAAAGTGGCTTGCTTTGATCACTGAGACAGTTGCAAAAATGATTTGAGTAGAATCGTGAAAAGCACTTGTATAGTAGAGCTTACCCTCTGGATGCTTTTAGTACCCAGTACCCATGGAAAGAAGCACAGGCTAACCTGCTAGATGATGAACAGAGCGTGACCCAGTCACCAGCCAACTGCCAAACCTGTGAGTGAGGCCATCTGGGATGAGCAGCCCCTGGCTGACTCTCAAACTGACTTCAAATTCGTAAGCTGACCTAGCCGAGATTAGCAGAACCCAACCAGGCCAGACAAAGTGCTCAGCAGAATCGTGAGCTAAGTAAATGGTCAGAGTTTTTAACCATTGAATTTTGGAGTCATTTATTAAACATCAATGGCTAACTGATTTGAGAGATGCAAGTAGCGCACCTATAAAACAGTGACACAGGAAAGCAGGATAATATGTAGCTAACTCTCACCAAGATTAGATTAGCAGAACTTGCCGACAGAGAAACTTTTATAAAGGTGAGAATTGAGGGAGAAGAGTTTAGTTTTAAGCTCGGTTTTTTAAAATAAATAGAGTTTGCATAAATAACAGGTAGGCAGAAATAACATTTATAGGTAAAGAAGATATTAATTAATTTCAGCATAGCTGAGAGGCCAGAAGGAAAATGGAGCTTAAATGTAAAATCACACTTTGAAGTCAATTTGGAGGAATATGTGAAGTGATGTGAAGTATGGCACCATTTGGTCCATTAGATGACTAACTTTACCTCCAACCCAGGCCATCTGAGATATCAGCCCCAGAAACAAACGTGAAATATTCAGATGTCTCTGCCCTTTATATTGGTCCATTCTGCCTCTAATTTTAAGACCACATCAAATGAAGAGTTGAATTCTTTTGGCATCTTTGGATGAGGCCTAAGGAATGCAGTTTTGGAAATGCAAGTATTTCTTGTTTTTACTAATCTTTACTATCATTAGCATGTGTTTTTTTAACTAAATTTACTAGTTAGGAATCAGTTTATTTTTTTAAAAAATACCTTATTATTACTCTTAAAAAATCTTTTCAATCTCATAATGCACAAAATATTATTCCTTTTTACTGAAATAATAAACCCATAATTTTACTTTAAGATGATATGACAAGATTGAGCCACATTGAGGCTGTTGTAACTAATTACTAATCATGATTTGCCTGATCAAAATTATCATACCGTATCTTGTTAACCGTACATGTATATGAACTAAAGTTTCAATTAATATGATTTTCCTCACCACTGAATTCACAGTATGCTGGTTAACTCCTACTCCCCTTTCCAATCGTGGTCAAAGAATCCGTCCTCAAGAAAGCCTTATTTACAGCCTCAGTTGATTTGCATTTTATTATTGGTTTCCATAGAGCTGAGCTCTCTTTCTTTTTTTTTTTTTTTTTTTTGAGACGGAGTCTGGCTCTGTCGCCCAGCTCAGGCTGGAGTGCAGTGGCGCGATCTCGGCTCACTGCAAGCTCCGCCTCCCGGGTTCACGCCATTCTCCTGCCTCAGCCTCCCGAGTAGCTGGGACTACAGGCGCCCACAACCGCGCCCGGCTAATTTTTTGTATTTTTAGTGGAGACGGGGTTTCACCGTGGTCTCGATCTCCTGACCTTGTGATCCGCCCGCCTCAGCCTCCCAAAGTGCTGGGATTACAGGTGTGAGCCACCGCGCCCGGCCTGAGCTCTCTTTCTTTATGTGACTTCTTTTAGTGCATATTTGCACTTTCCTGGAGTGATGCCTGTCTTCCCCATTGAATTGTAAACTCCTTGAGAGCAAGGACCAAATACCTTTAGGCTCACCATTTCATTCTCAGCATGAAGCTTAGTGTCTGACATCTTATATGCATTGAACAAATATTTGTTGAGAGAATGAATGAATAAAGTGATAACACTTTTGCATGCTTGCAGTCTCAGTTTAAATGCTAGTAATGGAAAGTACTCAGGTGAATTTATTCCAGGCAGAGGCAATAGCTGAGGCTCTAGATGAGGAAGAATTTAATAGAATCAAGAAACCGAAAGACCGGGAGGAACCAAAGTGTGGTGGTCCACGAGGAGAAATAGACTGAGAGAGGAAATAGGGCACCAGTCATCTAGGGCCTTCTTGGTCATGGGAAGGAATTTACATTTTGTTCTAAGTGCAATGGGAATGGACCAGAGGACTTAAAGCAGGGTGATAATGTCATATATGTTAAGATCATCCTTGCTGCTGGTACGAGAAATGGCATGGAGGTGGGTTACAGAGGGAGCCCAGGTAGGTCAAGAGCTCTAGAGTCATGAAGATCTTGACCTCTTTTAGGTTTGTACTGTGGACATGGAGACAAGTAAATAGTTTTTTGTGTTTTCTGAAGAATCATTAGGATCCCTTTGATGGGGGGGAGAAAAGAGGAATGGAGTTGTTTCCTAAGTTTCTGTCCTGAACGCTGAGTGTCTTGTGTCCCATTCACTGACACAGAGAGAGCTTGAGAATGAGAGTGATGCACACTGGTGGAGGGGTGGAGAAAGCACAGTCCTGTGATACATTTAAGCAAGACATTAAAAGTAAAAAGATGAAAATGGGTGTGCCACACAAGCAGTAATCAAAAGAGAGCTAGAATGGCTTTGCTAATGTCAAATGAAGTAGATCTTAGACAAGGAATATTACTGGGGAAAATAGGGACATTTTGTAATAATAAAGAGATCACTTTATCAAGTGGACATTACAGTCCTAAACATGCCTGCACTTAATGAGAGCCTCACATCATAAGAAGCAAAACTTGAAGCAAAACTTGATAGAACTACAAAGAAAAAGAGACAAGTCCACAACTACAGTTATATATTTCAACACTCTACTCCCAGTAACTGATAGAACAAGTGGAGAAAATTGGAAAGAGTATAGAAGACTTGAACAAACTATGATGTAACATGATCTACTTGAGTATTTCTCTCATCAACAGAAAATATACACCAAGCACATAACCCAGAAGAGACCTCATGCTGAGCCACAAGACAAATCTTCATGAATTAAAGAGGATTGAAATCATGTGAAGTACAATCTCTGACCACAAAGAAATTAAACTATAAATCAATAACAAAAGAGTATCTTGAAATTTGGCAACTATTTAAAAACAGAAGAAGACATTTATATATAGCCCACATTTCGAAGAAGAAATCATGAGAGAAATTAGAAAATATTTTGAACTGACTGAAAATGAAGTTACCATGGAACAAAATGGGTGAAAAACGGCTGAACAATAATTAGAGAAATATTTTTGCACTAATAGCTTATATTAGAAAAGAAGAAAGTATCAAATCAATGGTCTAGGTTCCTACCTAAAGAGACTATATGGCAAGAAAAGAAAATTAAAACCAAAGCAAACAGAAAAAAGGAAATAGTATAAGTCAAGGACTTAATTAAATAGAAACAGAAAACAGTAAAAAATAAATTTAAAGAAAACAAAAGGCAGTTCTTGGAAAACATTAATAAAATTGACACATCCTTAGCCAGTCCAATCAGAAAATGAAAAGAGAATACAAATTAATAATATCAAGAAAATTATGTGAGTATCACTACAGATTCTACAGAAATGAAAAGATGATAAAGAAGATTAGCATCTTTAAGCCAATAAAATTGACAACTAAGATGAAATGCAAAATTTTTTTGAAAAACACAAACTATCAAAGTTCTGTCAAGAAGAAAGTGGTAAATGTCAAAATCTCAATGTCTATCAAAGATCTGAATCTATTGTTTAAAATATCTACCCCCCCCCCAAAAAAAAAAATCAAACCCAGGTAGCTTCACTGATGATTTCTATGAAACATTCAGGCAAAAATATTTCCAATTCTATAGGAACCCTTCCAGAAAATAGAAGAGGTAATTCTCCGAACCTCATTTTATGGGGTCAACAATATCCTGCTACCAAAACCAAAGACATTATAACAAAAGAAAACTAAAGACCAGTACCTCTTGTGAACATTAATTGCATTTCTCTATACTAACACTAGTCACTAAAAATTGAAATTTTAACAATGCAATTTATAATAGCATAAAAGCCTTAAAGACAGAAATAGATGTAACCCATGTTTTCAAAATCTGTATACTGAAAACATAACTGAGAAATTTAAAAATAACTCAATGATGGAGAGATATTCCCTTTTCACAGATTAGATAACTCAGTCATGTTGAGATATTATTTTCAAAGTGATTGATAGTTTCAATGTAATCCTAGTGAAATCCTATGAAATATTTTAGTAGATTGACCACTTAATTCTGGAAAGTACACGAGACTACAAAAAAACAGAGTAATTAAACAAAATTTTAAACAGAAAACAAAGCTGGAGAACTTACAATATTTGATTTCAAGTCGTACTCTACTGCTAAAATAGTCAAGACAGTGTGATATTGAAATAAGAATACATATTAGATCATTAGAAAAAATAAAAAATTCAGGAATATGGTTAATTGGCTTTTAACAAAGGACCCAAGGCAATTCAATGTAGAAATGCTCTTTTTTTCAACAAATGATGCTGGAACAATTAGAAATCCTTGTGGAAAAAATAAACCTCAACTTCACATCCTTCATACAAAACAATTCAAACTGGTTTATAGAGCTATAAACTATATAGAGAGCAATGAACTATACAATGAAGAAGAAAAAAAATAAGAATATCTTTGTGACTTTCGGTGAGGCAAAAAGCACAAGTCATAAAAGAAAATATTGATACATTGGACATTTTAAAGTTAAAATATTTGTTCTTCACAATACACTACTCACAAAATTAAAAGACAAGCTGCAGACTGGGAGAATATATTTGAAGAGCATGTATGATAAGAAATTTATATCTAGTAGACATAAGAACTCTTATGACTTAATAAGACAACCTGATTTTTTATTAAAAATACGTGCACTTTATTTGAAGAGAGACTTCACGAGAGAAGATAAATGAATGCCAAATAAGTACCTAAGTAGATGCTCAACATCGTTAGTAATTAGAGAAATGCAAATGGAAATCACAATGAGACACTACTTCACACTCACTGGGGTGGCTAAGATGAAAAGGTCTGGCAGTAATAAATGATGGTGAGGATGCAAAGCAATTGGAAATATACATTATTGGTGGAAATGCACAATGGTACAACTTGTTGGAAAATAATTTTACAGTTTCTCAATAAGGAAAGTAGACGCTATGTGGCCCAGTAATCTCACTACTAGATATCTCTCCAAGCGAAATGAAAACATACGTTTATGCAAAGACTTGTTTTCAGATGTTCTTGCAAGCTTTGTTTATAGCAGTCAAAAACTGGAAACAACTCTAAGTGCCCATCAACTGATGAATAGGCAAGCAAATTATGGAATACAGATACAATGGCACGCTATCCATTATGAAAAGGGACAGATTATTGACTCATACGACAACATGGATGCATTTCAAAATCATTTTGCTAAGTGAAAAAAGACGTAGGAAAGGAAAAAATTTTCTTTTTTCTTTAGTTCATTGGCTGAGCCCCTGTAAATTAGACTGACAAAACACAGCTTAAAGAGAGAGAGGGGGCGGGAAGAAAACCAAGCTGATTAACATATGCGTTGCTCATATACTTGGGAGTTCTCAGTGACGAGTAACTCAAGAGGTGATTGAATTTGGGGTCTAAATATCTAAGTTAGTAGGGGAAGCCGGGGAGGAGAGAAAGGGCACTTTTGGAAAAGAAAAGAATTTTGGAAAGATAAATGAGCTCTTAAGAAAATAGATAAGAGAGATGGTAGTTGCTCTGGGGTGGGGGATTTACGACAGTTCAGGCTTTTCGTATTGTATTAGGAGGCTCTGCTTTAAGGCAGATAAGGGATTTCAGGAACTCAAATGTCTTCAGCTCAAAATAATTTTTATACTAATATGACGCATGTCAGCGTGGTATATACTGATTCTCATCAAAGCAAAACACGAACATTGCATCCTGTACGATTCTGTTGATATGAAATTCTAGGAAAGGAAAACTATAGTGACAAAAAGCATAACAATGGTTTTCAGGAGCTGGAATTGGGGTGAGACTATTGAATACTAATGGATGCAAGAGAGCTTTCTAGGGTACAAAAATATTCTATGTTCTGAGTATAAAACCTGAGTACATCCGGAGTATACCTAATATGCAAGATTATATTTTACAAATTAAGACATGTGCACAATTGATAAATTTTATTGCGTGCAACATACATTTCAATAGAAGAATAAGTTTATATAATTCATACAGAAATATTTGATCTTCTACAGAGACCTCAAAGCTTGATCCATTATACTTCAACATTGAATAATTTCTAGTTCCACTAAAATTGACTTTTTAAATTCTAGAGTCTAAAAGCTCCTGATTACTTATAACTTCATTAAGTGAAAAACATTGAGCAAGTATAATTGCTTCTTTTAAATTTAAATTTTTATTTTAATTGGCACATAATTGATATGTGTGATGTTTTGATATGTGTGTACCTTGTGTAATGATTAAGTTAAGCTAATTAGCATATCCATTACCTCATATACTATCTTTTTTTGGTAATGAAATGAGAACTTTTAAAATCTACCATTTTAGCAGTTTTGAAATACACAATACATTATTATTAATTATGGTCAACATGCTGTGCAGTACATCTCAAAAACTTATTTCTATGTAACTGAAAATTTGTATTCTTTAATTAACATTTTTTCATTCCTTCATTCCCATCTGCATGCCTTTGGTGACCACCATTCTACACTATTTCTATAAATTTGACTTTAGGTTCAGGGGTACATGTGCAGCTGTCATATAGGTAAACTGTGCACCACGGGGGTTTGATGTATGGGTAATTTTGTCAAGTGAGTAATAAGTATAGTACTCAATAGGTGTCTTTTCTGATCCTCTCCTTTCTCCTACCCTCCACCCACAAGTAGGCCCACTGTTTGTTGTTCTCCTCCTAGTAACCATGTATTCTCATTGTTTAGCTCCCATTTATAAGTGAGCACATGCAGTATTTGGTTTTCTGTCCGTATGTTAGTTTGCTTGGGATAATGGCCTCCCACTGATGCAGCGCCATCCTTGCTGCAAAGGACATGAATTCATTCTTTTTTATGGCTGCATAGTAGTCCATGGTGTCTATGTACCACATTTTCCTTATCCAGTCAACTGTTCATGGGCATTTAGTTTGATTCCATGCCTTTGCTATTGTGAATATTTCTGCAATGAACATATGTGTGCATGTGTCTTTATGGTAGAATGTTTTACATTCCTTTGGGTATACTCAATAATGGGATTTCTGTGTTGAATGCTAATTCTGTGTTCAGTTCTTTCAGGATGTGCCACACTGCTTTCCACAATGACTGAACTAATTTACCTTCCTTGTATATAAGTGTATAAGTGTTCCTTTTTCTCCATAACCTTGCCAGGATCTGTTACTTTTATTGTCTTTTTAATAATAGACATTTTGACATCTGTGAGACAGTATCTCATCGTGGTTTTGATTTGCACTTGTGTAATGATGAATGATGTTAGCATTTTTTCATGTTTATTGGCTGCACATGTGTCTTTTGTAAAGTGTTTGTTCATATTCTTTGCCCACTTATTAGTGGGGTTGCTTGTTTTTTGTTTATAAATTTGTTGGTTTCTTATAGATTCTG
The DNA here is from genome assembly GCF_037993035.2 of Macaca fascicularis. Classification (NCBI taxonomy): domain Eukaryota; kingdom Metazoa; phylum Chordata; class Mammalia; order Primates; family Cercopithecidae; genus Macaca; species Macaca fascicularis. The sequence continues at coordinate 72,918,785 of NC_088392.1, read as the reverse complement.
GATATTAGATCTTTGTGGGATCCATAGTTTGCAAATATTTTCTCCCATTCTGTAGGTTGTCTGTTTACTGTATTGATAGTTTCTTTGTAATGTAGAAACTGTTTAGTTTAATTAAATCCCATTTATCAATTTTTGTTTTTGTTGCAATTGCTTTTGTCATCTTCATCATGAAATCTTTACCAAGTTCTATGTCTAGAATGGTGTTTCCTAGGTTATCTTCCAGGGTTTTTATAGTTTTAGGTTTTACATTTAAGTCTTTAATCCATCTTGCATTTATTTTTATATGTGGCATAAGGTAGGGGTTCAGTTTCAATCTAATGCATATGGTTAGCCAGTTATCCTAACACTTTGTTGAATGGAGGCTCCTTTCCCCATTGCTTGTTTTTGTTAGCTTTGTCAAAGATCAGATATTTATAGGGGTGTGGCATTCTTTCTGTGCTCCCCATTATGTTCCATTGGTCTACGTGTCTGTTTTTGTACCAATACCATGCTATTTTGGTTACTCTAGCCCTATAGTATAGTTTGAAGTTGGGTAGTATGATACCTCCAGCTTTGTTTGTTTTGCTTAGGATTGCCTTGGCTATTTGGGCTTTCTGTTTGTTTGTTTCATATTAATTTTTATAGTTTTTTTCCTAGTTATATGAGGAATGTCATTGGTAGTTTGATAAGAATAGCATTGAATCTGCAAATTGCTTTTGGCCATATGGCCATTATAATGATACTGATTCTTCCTATCCATGAGCATGGGATGTTTTTTCATTTGTTTGTATCATCTTTTATTTCTTTCAGCAGTATTTTATAGTTATAATTGTATAGATCTTTCACCTCCATGGTTAGGTGTATTACTAGGTATTTGATTCATTTTGCGACAATTATAAATGGGATTGTGTTCCTGATTTGGCTCTCAGCTTGGCTGTTGGCGTATACAAATGCTAGTGATTTTTATAGATTGATTTAGTTTCCTGAAACTCTGCTAAAGTTGTATATCAGATCAAGGAACTTTTGGGCCAAGACTGTGGGTTTTTCTAGATATAGAATCATGTTATCTGCAAACAGGGATAGTTTGACTTTCTCTGTTCGTAATTGGATTTCTTTTCTTTCTCTTGCCTGATTGAGCTTGCCAGGACTTCTATTACCGTGTTGAATAGGAGTAATAAGAAAGGGCATCCTTGCCTTGTGCCAGTATTCAAAGAGAATGCTTCCAGCTTTTGCCCATTCAGTATGATATTGTCTGTGGGTATGTCATAGATAGCTCTTAATATTTTGAAATATGTTCCTTCAATGCCTAGTTTGTTGATGGTTTTAACATGAAAGTATGTTGAATTTTATCAAAAGCCTTTTCTGTGTCAATTAAGATAATCATGTGGTTTTTATTTTTAGTTGTTAATGTGATTAATCACATTTATTGATTTGTGTGAACCAACGTTGCTTCCCAGGGATAAAGCTTACTTGATTACAGGGGAATTAGCTTTTTGCTATGCTGCTGGATTTGGTTTGGCAGTATTTTGTTGAGGATTTTTGCACCTATGTTCATCAAGGTTATTGCCTGAAGTGTTTTTGTTGTTGTGTCTCTGCCAGGTTTTGGTATCTAGATGATACTGGCCTGATAGAATGAGTTGGGGAGGAGTCCCTGCTCCTCAATTTTTTGGAATAGTTTTAATGGGAATGGCATCAGCTCCTCTTTATACATTGGACAGAATTTGGCTGTGAATCCATCTGGCCTTGGGCTTTTTTTTGGTTGGTAGGCTTTTTATGACTGATTTAATTTCAGAGCTTATTATTGGTCTATTCAAGGATTCAATTTTTTCATGGTTCAGTCATACAAGGTTCTATGTGTCCAAGAATTTATCCATTTCTTCTAAATTTTCTAGTTGCAGTGCATAAAGGTGTTTATAGTAGTCTCTGATTGTTGGTTGTATTTCTGTGCAGTCAGTGTTAACATCTTGTTTGTCGTTTCTAATTGTGTTTACTTGGATCTTATCTTTTTTTCTTTATATGTCTAGTAGTGGTCTATCTTACTAATTTTTTTCAAAGAACCAGCTCGTGAATTCATTGATCTTTTGTATGGTTTTTCAATCTTAATTTCCTTCAGTTTCATTCTGATTTTGCATTTATTGTCTTCTGCTTCCTTTGGGGTTGGTTTGTTCTTGCTTCTCTAGTTCTTCCAGTTGTTATGTTAGGTTGTTAATTTCAGATCTATCTACTTTTTGAGGTGAACATTAGGTGCTATAAACTTCACTGTTAATACTGCCTTAGTTATGTCCCAGAGATTCTGGTATGTTGTATCTTTCTTCTCATTAGATTCAAAAATTTTCTTGATTCCTGCCTTAATTTCATTGTTAACCCGAAAGTCATTCAGGTGCAACTTGTTCAATTTCCATGTAATTTTATGGTTTGAGTGATTTTTTAAGTATTGGTTTTTATTTTTATTTTGCCATGGTCGAAAAGTGTGGTTGGTATGATTTGTTTTTGTTTTGTTTAATTTGCTGAGTCCTGTTTTATATCTGATTGTATGGTTGATTTTGGAGTATGAGCCATGAACCACATTTTCTCTATTAATTTATTTGTTGATGGACAATAAAGTTGTTTCCTGATTCCCTACCTTAGCTATTGTGAATAATGCTGCAAAGAACATGAGGATACAAATGCCTCTTCAGCACACTGATTTCAATTCCTTTAGATATATAGCCAGGAGTAGGAATGTTGGATTATATATTAATTCTATTTTTGTCTTTTAAGAAACCTACATACTGGTTTCCATAATAGCTGTGCTAATTTTTATTCTAATCGTGTACAGGGTTCCCTTTTCTTCCTGTTATTTCTCACATTTATGTTTGTCTTTTAGATAATACCCATTTTTACATGTATAGTGTGATATCTCACTGCAGTTTTATTAGCCTCTTCCTGATGAAAGTGATGATGAGCATTTCTTCATATATCTGTTGACTAGAGGAATGTCTTCTTTTGACAATTGTCCGTTCAAATCCTTTGTTCACTTTTTAATCAGATTATTTGTTTTCATGCTATTGAGTTGTTTCAGTTCCTTATGTATTTTGGATATAAACCTTTCATCAGATGTGTGGTTTGCAAATATTTTCTCCCAATCTGTGACTTGTTTCTGCAGCCTCTTGTTTCCTTTTCTGTGCGGTAGTTTTTTACTTTATACAATGCTATTTGTCTGTTTTTATTATTGTTGCTTGAAATTTCAGAGAGTGAGATCCAAAAATAATTGCCCAGATTACTGTTGTGGAGCTTTTGCCCATGTTTTCTTCTAACAGTTCTACAGTTTCGGGTCCTTTGTTTAAGTATTTTAATCCGTTTTAGTTTATTTTTGCATATGGCAAGAGATAAAGAGTCCAGTTTTATTCTTCTGCATGTGGATATCTACTTGGGTTCCCAACATCATTAAGTGAAAAGACTGACCTTTTTTCATTATGTATTCTTGGCACTCTTGTTGGAAAGCAATTAACTGTAAATGTGTGAGTTTATTTCTGGCCTCTCCTATTCTGCTCCATTTGTTGATGGTTCTCTTTTTATGCCACTACTAGGCTGCTTTTATTATTATAGTTTTGTAATTCTTTTCCCTTTTTCTTTCTTCCTTTTTTTTTTTTTTTTTTTTCTGAGATGGAGCTTTGCCGTGTTGCCCAGGCTGGAGTGCAAAGGCATGGTCTTGGTTCACTGCAACCTCAGCCTCCCAGGTTCAAGCCATTCTCGTGCCTCAGCCTCCCATGTAGCTGGGATTACTGGTTCCTGCCACCACACCTGGATCAATTTTGTATTTTTAGTAGAGACAGGGTTTCACCACATTGACCAGGCTGGTCTCAAACTCCTGACCTCATGTGATCCACCTCCCTAGGCCTCCCAAACTGCTGAGTTTACAGGGGTGAGCCACCTGCACCCAGCCTGTAATATATTTTGAAGTCAGGTAGTAGGATGCCGCCAGCTTTGTTCTTTTTGCTTGAGACAACATTGGGCCTCATGCAAAAAGAAAATTTTATAAAAATTGTTTCAAGGTGTACACTTAATTTACCTCTCCTGCCTCATTTTATTACATGATCCCTAGAAATAAGAAATGTCTTAACTGATGAAATATAGTAAGTTCGTGTAACCATTTCTAAATTCTTATTATTTTATATTATTTAACCAAATTGGTTTAGTATTTGTTTCAGATGGTCTGCTCTGAATTTTCTAGGAGTGTTCAAAGGCTGTTTTCAGTATCTGTATGGATACTTCAAGTATGGAAATCATTAGTGTCCTTATAGTTGGATTTTAATGTGAATGGGATCTGTGGGGTGGGGTCTACTTTTAAGTTGGAAGTTGCTAGAGATAAACTCTCCAGTAATATGTGGAGCCACGCTGGTGTTTTTCACTCTAGTAGAGAATAAATGACAAACTACCCTCATGCTCAGCCTTGAAGCTGTTGAGTAATTTTCTGTAGTAACATTCTTTGTCAATGATTGAGTACTTTCACTATGATCATAAAATCTAGTAACAGGTAAAATAATAATGACAATGTATCATAATACTTGTAATTAATGTTTTATGACTAATTCAGATTGGTTCTGTGTAAATCATTTTTACTAACTTATTTTATGTTAACATTAATCTTATATATTTATACATTTATAGTGAATATTAGGTGCTGACAATATCCAGGAGTCTCTCCTCTCATTCTGCTTATGGAAAATGATGTTTTTGTTATCTGCAGGAGACTGCAGAGTCCTCAAACTAAGAGATGAGAAAAAGGGGATTAATAACAGTGCTTTTCAAAATATTTTTCTTTTATGAATGATGACAAAGTTAATAAGTGTTTTTCACCTGTACTTAGAGATTTTTACTCAAAAATGTCTATTTCTCCATCCTGAAATTTTGGAATTAAAAGTGTTATGGAGGTTATTTTAATGTCAGCACCCCGAAAGGCTTTATTAAATTTCACAACACACAATAAATACTAGGGCAGCATTGGCCTTTAGTAATTTTTCATTTTCATTAAACATCTCAGAATTGTGAGTTATTCTTTTTTAATCTTATGGGCTTTCTTTTTGCATTGGTATTTGTGTGTGTGTGTGTGTGTGTGTGTGTGTGTGTGTGTGTGTGTGTGTTTGTAAGTAAAACTGTAATTAGGGTTTCCACCACAGATGTTTTAAAGCTTGGAAAGGGCAACTGTAATTCCTTATGCATGAGGGCAAGAACGAATGAAAATCAGCGCTTTTGATTGTGTTTACAGGAGAGTGTATGAGGGGACTCAGGCACATTGATTACACAGTTCCACATTTCACATCTTGCCTGTTGGCTTTCTGTATTTGCCTCCTACTCAGTTTTGCTACTGCTTTGGCTAAGAAGAGTCACAGTGTACTGTGGGGGTGTGTTAAGAGAACAAGAGATTATAACTCATGAGACAATGACAGAATATATCATTTATGGAGCTATAATAAAAAATATATATATATTTAATTCAAATAACTTTAAACAGTAACTCCAATTTACCTGTTCAGCTTGAATGCATCTAGAAACAAAAAGGGAACTCATCAAATAGGCATCTCTTTCCATATTTGGAGTTGTTATGGTCACTTCCCTTAGCCCACCAGCTAAAATGACGCAAGCAGCTGTGAAGATCGTGGGAGGAAGAAACAGGGAATGAGCAGTTAACCAGTATCTCACTCTGTCTTTCTCATAATTGCCTCCTTTCAGAGCATGAGGTTTAGGGGGAAATACCCCTAGGACCTTCTACTCTGCTCTCATTACCTTTCTGAATGGAATTCTTCTGAAATTGAATTAACATTGGATGATTAAATTCTCACAAGAAGGTTATAACAGCAAAGACCTGGTTGGAGGGAGAACGGAGGGAAGACCAGTGATGGATGGCATTCCCTCCCAGAGTAGGAGGGCTGAGACCCCAGAATGAGTGGATGGAGAGGCCTCAGAATTGAGGAGAGAAAAGGCAAATGTGTATATGAAGGAAAGAGGGAGACTGGAATTTCCTCTAAATATTGCTGAGTTCTATTCCCAAAATTCAAAAGTGATTTTCCTGTTTAGAAACGTCCAATGACTATTGCCTAAGCCAAACGGGGATTTAATGACACAAAATGCCAATCAGTCTCATCTCTTACTAGTTTTTCATTCTCACTTTAGTACTATCCCTTGAAATGCTGAATCCTGGGCACAGTAAGTAGATTTGAGACTTTTCAACAGTCACCTTCTGTGCCTCTGTTCTTGTCAATTTTTATGAAAATCTTCTGGACCCACTTAAAATGTCTCCACCTTTCTATATTATTCTACAATAATCATCTTCAAGAATTGAAGTTAATTTCTCCTCCTAGGATCCCCCTTCTAATGATTAATATGACCCTAATGGAGCTTGTCTCATATACTAGTTTTATTTGTTTGGTCCCAAAACTAGACTGAGTATGCCTTTGTTCAGCCCTCATGTTGTTTAGCATAATTAGACATCCACTAAATGTTTAAATTAGGATATACAGAAGAAAATAATTTAGGACAATATAATCATCACATTAAAAACCACAAAAAGCATGAAGGGCTATATAAGATAGTGTTACTATCCTTTTGTTCCAGAGATGATACATTTATACATTTTTAAACTGTTACCACAAAGGTAGCTGTTAGTAAAACAAGCAGATGCTAGAAATTTTGTTTTAAAAAAGCCACAGATATATCGTTTTAAACTAATTTATTTTTTACCTCGCAGATAACAATTGTATTTCTTTATGGTGTGAAACATGATGCTTTGATATATGTATACATTGTGGAATGCTAAATCAAACCAATTAAAATATCCATTACCTCACATTGTTATAATTTTTTGTGTTATGAAAATATTTAAAAATCCACTCTCATAGCAACATTTAGGTATATAATACATTGTTATGAACCATAGTCACCTTGTTGTACAGTAGATCTTTTGAACATATTCCTCCTATCCAACTGAAAGTTTGTGTCTTTAGATTAAAACATCTACATTATCTTAATCAGAGCCCTGTAAAATGTTTTTAATATTAATAATGATAAACATAAGACAACTTCAGTACCTGGATCTAAAAGATTATCTTCAGTGTATCTACCTTATTTAGACAGATGAGTACAGAGTTTTTTTAATTGAAATATGGTAGCCTATGACACACATTCTTAATGAAGTTGCAAATAGAAAATGACATTTTCTGAAAAATACATAAAGGAGACCTTGCTATTCCAGATTTTCTTTTTCTCAAGATGGAACTCCTGCGTCGTCTCCAGAAAAGCCTTTGTGTGTATATCCTACCAATACTTACCCCGATCTATTCTTTCATGCATTAAAAGGGATTCCAAGCAGGTCCACATTGTAAGCAAAGGCCTAATGCATTGTTCTAGATTCAGCCTGCACTTGAATTAGTCTTTGATTTTTATATCATGTTATAACTTTCAGATTTCCTACCATTTTTCAAGCAGGGCAGTTTCATGGTTCAACAGCTCACATCTTAGTAATTCTTATTCTCTGTATGTATTTGTAAATTTTGCTGTGTCAAGCAGTAGAAATGCACTGAAGTTTCTTTCAAGTTATGAATAGTAAAGCCACAGAGGAAAGTTTTAATGATGTTGGAAATAAAAAGTTTCCTAGGAAGTATTTGAGCCATTTGCTATATTTAGGTATTATGGTATGTCTTTCTTTTTTAATATCACTTTCTCATAGCTGGGAAATATTTCTTTTAAAAGGAAAGCTTTTATGGCTGGGCGCCATAGTTCATGCCTGTAATCCCAGCACTTTGGGAGGCTGAGGCAGGCCTGACCAACATGGTAAAACCCTCTCTTCTAAAAAATTAGCTGGGCGTGGTGGCACGTACCTGTAATCCCAGCTACTCGGGAGGCTGAGGCAGGAGAATTGTTTGAACTCACGAGGCAAAGTTTGCAGTGAGCCGAGATCATACCACTGCACTCCAGTCTGGGTGACAGAGTGAGATTCCATTTCAAAAAGAGAGAGAAAGAATAGGAAAGCTTTTAGCTCTTTTTTTATATTTTACTTGTTCTATACCTGCCCAATGGCAACAGCTGTTAAGGTTTGTGTTTGATCATCTTGGGGATCAATTTCCAATTATGCTTCGGCTCTATTCCTTTCTTCCCCATCCTGTATTTCATCTGCACTTGAGATTCGAGAGGAAAACAAAAGAGATACTTAAGTAGAAACAAGTTTCTGTGTAAATAGGGAGTATGCAAACTTTTTAATATCAGTGAATTCAGTGAAAGTTATTTGTGAAAGAGTGACTGTACAGCCCGGGAAAACATATTTTTCCTTCAGTCCTTTCATTGCCAACTTCAGAAACAGAAACAGAAAATAGAGCAAGAAGTAGACTCCTTTACTGTGACAGTGTACAAGAAACTACGTGGAATAGAATTTCAAAGGTAATTCTATGTCATGATACCTTAAAATTATCATGGATCTGATTTTTTTTTTCTATGTCATGGCCTGTCAGGTGGTACTAGGGCAGCAAACATGTTATAAGTCCAGCTCAGTGAGCAGAGCATATCATTTGAAAAAGATGGTAATAGATGAAGAATTATATTAGCTGGTAACTATGTCAGTAACACGGATGTGACAGCACGAACATGAATAGGTGTCCCAACAGGTGGTAAAGCCATGCAGTGAGGAATCTAAGGTCATCAGTAGGACTGTGAATATGGATGTGAAATAGGAAGGCATATGGCGCTCTCCTTTCTCCCCTACATTTTCAAATTTTGCATGGAAATGTTAAAACCTGGCCTGATTTCAAACTAGGCAAGTGACATCTCTGCTGATGGTATCTCATGTCTAGGGTGTCTCCGGCAGGGACCTCACCAGTAGACGTGGGTCATGAGGGAAGGAGGGCAGAAGTAGAGGAGGGACTGCTGGTAGAAAAAGCCAGCGAAGCCCCTAAATTCCTGCAAGGCAGGGGGCAACCACAAATTGATGTCCCTATCCTAAATCAGCTGGAGAGCTCAGCAGGGATATGGACATGGGAAAAAAAATATAAATCTGGTGGCCAGATTGTGGCATGAGGTTGGTAACCGGACTCAGGAAGAGATTGATCCTGCTAATTTAATCATATCGGGGCACAGTGCAGTGTGAAAACAAAGCATCAAGTGTTCAGCTCCAGGGCCTTAAGTCCTCCCTGCACATAGTCAGGATATGGCTGCAACCGTGCAGAGAGAGAATGTGCAGTGGCAGGAAACTGTACAGAGTACAACACTGTTCTCAGAGGCCTCCATCATTGATGTCTTCTGTACTTGGGGTCCCCTCTACTCTTACATGTCTCTCCAGGGCACACATGGAGCCATAGGAGAGGACTGTGGTTTTCTGGGGTATCTCTGAGTAAGACTGTGTCAGAGTGGCAGTTGCATTTCAGCAGCTTGCTAACTACAACTGTGCCGCCCAACCCTGCCTGATTCCCATCTTCCCCATCAAACGTGTGACAGCACTTCGCTACAGGATGGAGAGTAGAGGTAGAGCCACTTGTTTTCTATAGTGTATGCCTGTGCATGGCAACAAGAACTTGTGGTGTTTTCATATCCAATATAGAGTTTAAACAGTTAATAGGCTATTACTCTCATTATTACTTTCAGCCTACACGGTGCCATGTAACACATGGATAAATAGGCATTAGCCGCTCAAAGTTAATGAGAGAGATTTAGGGAAGAATTTTATGATGGATTCAGCTGGGCTTAAGAAATATGCTTCCGGTTTCCCTTTTAATCCATCATATTTTCAACTGGTAGTTAAAGAAGGCATAGATAGCAATGAAACCAGATTGTAAAAAATGTATTCATTCTTCTATTAGTTCTGTTTGTGTTTATACCTTGTTTTTCTTTGTGTTTATAGCAAGAACCTGTGGTACAGTTTTTGCTAGCATTTTTAATAGTGATAAAACCCAACGATCCTATTAACTCCTTAGGCCATCTCATTGGAAATACCATCAGTTCAGCCATTCATTCAGTCGGTATTTTTCGAGCACTTACTATGTGCTGAATATTGTGCTTTTTCACTCATTTCTGCTTCAGAGACAAAAAAATTACTATGATGTATCATGCAAATGTTAGAGGCAAATAATCTGAATATTTAGGAAGTCTATTTCAAAGGTTTGTGTCATTTTACCAGTCTTTAAAATATCTGATACCTGGGCTGAATTAGCTCTCATTAGTTTAAGTTTGCAAAACACTTTATTTTAAAATTAATTGACCTTCAGACTAATTTAGAAGGGATAATTGTAATGAATTTGGTAATTATAAGCATAATAAATTACATTCAATGTATAATACTTAAAAGGTTGTAACTTTTTACTTGTCTACTTCTAGAAAGCAATTGAGGTAATTTAGAGTTTTAAAAGTTGTATAAGTCAATATAATTAGATCGTGGTTAAAATATAAATCAAAAGCTAATTAGCAGGAGAAAGAGAATTGCCAGGTACCCAGGGATGTTTGCTGTGGCAAGCAAGCATTTAATTCTTTCCAAAATGTCTAGGTAATAACATGGCTGCCTGTATAGTCCATATTACCAGTTAAAAGTGTATAGATAGTAACAATAATAATCAATTTACATCCCACCTGCCATATGCTAGGCACTGTTATAAACACTTTAAATGTATTGTACAACCACCTTCTTTCAACCCTAGGGCTCACTTAGCAGTTGCTATCCCAGTTTGGCAGATGAGGAAATTGAGGTCAAGCATCTTACTCACCTAGTGAGGGACAGAAACGGGAGGCCACCCGAGCAGTTTGACTCCAGGGTCTGTGCTCACAAACCTTCCCTTACATTATAAGTTAATACCTATGTAATAGGTAATGTTTTAAATATTCTAAGTAATACATTTCATAAGTCCCAAAGTTTAATTTTGGGGAAAAACATAGATATTCTTTAGATAAATGTTTCTCATATTGTCCCTCGGTAAACCTGGTAGCAATAACAGTGCTTTAAATGATTGAAGTCAGCACATATTCTCTGTATCTGTAGACTCCGGGTATTTCATTTATCTCTTCTTGTCAACTGCCTTTCTACCAATTAGACTTTTTTTATTACTCTTCACCACACCCTTATGCACCATCCTATGAAAATAACTGAGTACATTTCATGTCATAACCCCTCCCGAGGTCCTGTTTGCTGGATGTCTTCACTGATTATTTAGAGGAATGTTTGTTGTGTGACTCCTTCAGGCACTGGGCTAGGCGTTAGGGAAACAAGCAACAGTAAGACCAACAAACCTGGTTCTTACCTTTTTTATAAAACATGTTTTAGAGAGATACATGCTGTAAATCACTATTATAGAATTAATTATATAATATTCTATTAAAAATTGTTCAATATAATTGTAATTATATTTTAATTACCATTGTAGAAATCCCATGAGATTGCAAAGCCAGGCAAGTTTACATAGTAGGGGATTTGAGAAGGCTTCTTTGAGGAAGTAATATTTGAGTCAAGGAATAAATAAGAATAATAAAAATTACAAATTTGTGATTAGGGAAATTACAGAGGTTCATAAAATCTTATTGAGTCTTCAGAGCAGTTATTGCTTGGTTTATACTTCCAGACTTCCTTTCTCAGATCGTGGGGCCTTAAGAAGTAGCAGCTGGTGTCCTCCAGTCAAAGTTCCTAGACTTCAGAATCTGCTTACCCAGCTCTGAATCAGTGTGCTGCCAAGTTGCTCAGAATATAGATAAAGCTCAATCATTTGGAAAATGGGCTTCCAAAATTTTTTTTTCTAGATGCAAGTCCCTCGGCTTTGCCCCATTTACATCTGCATGAGGAAGGGGGTCTTTCTTTAGCCCACAAAGATGCCTCGCCTCTCTCCACTCTTGTGGGGCTTCAATATTTGCAGTCAAAGGTCTCTGATTTTTGCTTCTGAAACTCCTGTGCTTATCCTTGTCCCCATGGCAAAGGAGGATAGTTCACCATATGACCTGCAGACATTTCCCCTGGACTGCATTTAGCTAAGAGTCTCGGCTTTATCCATCCAAGTCTTGTTGAGCACTGATCTGGGCCAGTTCTAGTCATTTCTTTGTTAACAATTTCTTTATTCATTGCTTCTGCAGCATGCTTACTAGCCATTTTTTAGGTCCTAATCTTTAGTGAAGTTCAACTTGTTATCTATTCTTTTTCATTGTATCACAACAGTAAGCACCATCATTTCAGAAGGTTCTCTTTTTATTCAGAGGATGTCCAGGGGAGTTTTAGTTTTTTTATCTCAGGAATGCTGCTAAGCCAGAGCCTATTTGCAGGACAGAAACGATGAGTGTCCTGTGTTTGTTCATTGTCAATCTAGCCCTTTACAGCTCATTTTCACCCTCAATGAACTGTCAAAGTTTTGTCTAACACCACATTTGGGTCTTCCTATTCACAAGAATAAGCATTTAAAAGCAGTTTTAAGTAATAAAAATATTCTTGACTGACCAGGTTGCACTCCCCTCATATAGCTGCATGGCTAACTCCATCTCTTTCTTCTCTTCTCCTTGCACAGATAGCCGTTTCTCAACAGTACCAACCAGGATCACCCTATTTAAGGTGATCTCTAACCCTATCTCTATTCCCATTACGCAGGTCTCTCCATCCACCCAACCCACATCTACTTTTTCTTTATTCCGTAGCACATATCCCCTTCTAACCTACTATAAAAGTTCCTTATTTAGTGCTTCTATTATTTATTGTCTTCATGCCCGGACATTTTTCTGTTTGTTTCCCAATATATGCCAAGCACCATAAACATTGTAAGCAGTAAACATTTGTTGGATGACTGAATATGACTTGCAGAAAACATTACAAGCATAATTTTTTTAGGAGAGGAAAATGTGGGTCACTTTCTGCTATTCTTAATAAGGTTAAGAAGTAAGTAAAATGAAGACACAATATGGAAAAGCAAAGCTTAAATGAGTTTGTGTGTGCATATACTGGCACACATGTTTGCAAAACTCACACTAAGATATTACCATAGAGAGTTAATAAATGACTTTCATTTTCCCTAAACAAATTTTCTAAGGCTATGATTATATTTTAAAGTCATTTAAATTATACTAAAACTTAGTAATAACAAAAATCTGTTATTTCTGTACTTTGGCATAGAAATGATTCTATCATAAAATTATTCAATAAATATATTAGAAATAAAATGTGTTAAAATAAAGCTGACAGATAAATGTAATGCTAACATGCTACAATTATGTTTAATAGTTTTTGTCAGAAATTTTATGATTCAAGTCAATGTTTCCAAATTGAAGTACAGATGCCCCTCATCTTGCAGTGAGGTCACATCCCAGTAAATCACTGTAAGTCAAAAATATCAATCAAAAAGACATTTCATACCCTGACAAACTTATAGTAAAGTCAAAAATTATAAGTTTAATTATTGTTAGTTCAGATGCTCTTCCACTTATGATGGGGTTCTGTCCTGATAAACTCATCATAAAATTGAAAAATTGTAAGTGGAACCATCGTAAATTGGGAACCATCTGTACCACCTTGTTTAGTATTGTATAATCTTGGTGTAGGATGTAGTGGTAAGACCGTGTTCGAATTCTAGACCTGTGTATAAATTGTAGGCATTGCTTCTTGGTTGTGAGACACTGAATAAGTTTTAAAATACTTTTCAATTTTTGTGTATATATAATCACTGAGAACAGTGCATGGGCAGCTCTTATTACTGAATTATCCCTTAGAAAAATTTTAATGAAATTATTGGCATTGTGCCAGGCGCAGTGGCTCATGCCTATAGTCCCAGCACTTTGGAAGGCCAAAGTGGGCAGATCACTTGAGGCCAGGAGTTTGAGACCAGCCTGGCCAACATGGTGAAACCTTGTCTCTACTAAAAATGCAAAAATTAGCCGGTCGTGGTAGCAGGCACCTGTAATCTCAGCTACTCAGGAGGCTGAGACAGGAGAATTGCTTGAACCCGGAAAGTGGAGGTTGCAGTGAGCCGAGATTGTACCACTGCGCTCCAGCCTGGGCGACAGAGCAAGATGCCATCTCTCTCTCTCTCTCTCCCTCTCTCTCTCTATATATATAGGTTTGTGTGTGTGTATATATATGTATATATATAATTTGTATTTATATATATTAAATTTATATATATATGTATACATATATATAATTGGCATTGGATATAGGGGAGCACATATCTAGATTAAATTTAGAATTAAGTATCAATAGTGCACTACTGAAAATGTTCACGAAGAGAAAATGCTCAATGATCCACTAATGGCCTATAATTTCTAGCATTGGAATCAATATAAAAATCTCAAGAAGAAAATAAATAAAACTTGACTCCAGTATAGCCTCTAGACAATTCAGAAGGATTTGTTACTAAAAGATATTAAAAACCTGGTATTAACATTTCACAAATGTTATTCTCATATATTGTATTCAGTGCTAAAGATAGAAACTGCTAAGGCATCCCTGGCCTTTGCGCTTATTATCTAAATAAAGCCGACATGAGTGAAACAACCACTGTAATTATCCCAGTGGGCACTCTTAAAAAGTAAGGCTGATGAGTAAATGAGGAGGCCTTATGAATTAGAGGGTAAAAAGATTTTGCCTTTGTCAAAGTCAAGCTGTCTGCAATAAAATGTTTATAGTTGTGTCCAAATCAGTATCCAGTAGCACTGATAACAGATGAATTTTGCCCTAATGGAGAACGCATCTTATCAAGTAGGCCTAAGGTGTTGGAATTGGACTTTGACTAATACCTGGGGTTAGTTTGTATAATGCTGCAGAATTGTTTTAGTTGTTTTCTCTTTAGACCTAGGCTTTGAAAGGAAAAATAAGTCAGCATCCTTTACATGCAAGCATAGAGTAAATGTGCATTTAGTGGGCTAACAATTTGAAAGAATCAAACCCAGCAGAGAGAATTACTAAAGTGTTCTGTAAGGCCTTTTAACAATCGGAGAATTGCTAAGATGATGTAAAGAACTGGGCTAGGGAGGCTGTGTCTTATATATGAGAATGATGTGAAGAAGCATTGAAGCAAGAATGAATGAACCTTCTGGCATACAGAATAATGTTTACTATTTAAATGGGAAGGGACAGGGTGACATTTCTGTTGCTTCTAGATGAGTATCTTGTGTTCTTACCAACTGAGTGCATCGTTACGTACCAGACAACTAAACACAGGATACAAAGAGGAATAAGAGAGTTCTTTTTCCCAAAGAACTCACAGCCTAGAGTCAGAAAATGTATGTAATCCTGTACAGTATGACAAAGCACAGTGCTAAAGATGTGTTCAAAGTTGTAGGAAATCACATAAAAGGGGTACCTAACCTAACGGGAGGAGAGGAGCAAATCAGGAAAGCAGTGGATGATTCCAGCCTTCTTGAAGAAGTAGAAATTGAACTCACCTTAAAAAATGAAATGGGAAAGTTCCTGAGGAAGATGGCAATTGGAATTTTATTGTAGATTTTTAACTTTTTCAAAACACCAGTTGTTTTGTGTTTCAAAACAACATACGCATGCATTGAGCATATGCACACACGCAAGCTGACTAATGTTAACAGTAAAAACCACAAAAAAAGGAAAATGTGTAATCTAATGTGATTTTAAAAACTCACAGCCAAGAAAAATGGAAAGTACCTTCTGAATGAGGAGTCTCATTTCCCACAGGAACGATTCTAACTCAACCAAAAACTGGTATAAGTCCTTCAGAGAAGTGTCTCCTAGGTGAGGACAGAGCCTAGGTATTCTAACAAAATGTGTCAACTGAAGCTTTCCTACTTCTCCTGCAATTGAATTAGCTACAAAAATATGGCTAGATCACACAATATTTAGTCCTCAAGTCTAACTTGGAGCGGGAAAAATGATTTTGTAATATCACCAGTGTCCAAGAGGTCACTTACACTGAACCAGAGCAGATACTCAGGCCCTTCTCTAGACGTGGAGAAGAGATGGTATAAGAGAAAGAAGCTAAATGAAATTTATCTCACATGAATTGCATTTTCAAAAAGCCCGCAGAGTCTTTTTTCCTCTTTGACTCTTAATGCTCCCTTTTGATACATAAGAAAACTGAGGTTTAGAAATGCTAAATAAGTTGCCGTAGGTCACAAGGGTAGGAAACTTCCGAAGTGAGAATTTGACCTCATTCCTAGAAATCCAAAGCTGTCGCTCTTTTTCTAAGACATCATGTTGCTTCCTTGGCTTTCATAAAATTACGGCATCTTTCCTTCTCCACTAACAGTGGGCATTGGACTACGGAAGAAAAAAAAATGGGCTAAATGATTTTTTATTTATCTTTGTATTTCAGTTCTGTGATTAAAGTTTTGGGGAAGATAGAGGCTGTTCTTAGTGCTTAGTTCATCCTGACTCAGCCTTCCAGAGCTGACGTCCTCATCCATGTCCCCTCCTTCTCCCATTCCAAATCCCATCAAATCTGCAATCTCTGCAAATTCTCTTGCACTCTCTTGCTTTTGAAACCTCCCTCAGCATTTTAAAACTTTTCTCACCCGACCCACAAAATTCAGCACTGGCTTATCTTGTGCCGTATATTTAGTACTATTGCTGTGTACGCTGTTTCCATTTCCCCAAGCGGTCTGAAGGCCTGTAGTACATGTATTATACTGTAAATTTTTCCTTTGAACCCCAAAGCACAATGCTGAACAAAGTGTATATTCTCAGTGGATGCTATCACCAGAAACCATACAGGTAACCAAGCCCTGAGTTGAAAACAAAGCCACGTGTTTTCATATCTTACCTAACTACCTACATCTTACCTGATGACTGTAGAGGCCTACAGTGTATGGAATGTTTCCATATGCGTTATTTTATTTTACATTGCATCACATATATTTGTATGACTTAGTTGTTATAATGATCACAAGGTGTTTACTTTTCAATCCACTTGTTAATGAATGAAGTAATTACGTTTTGTTATTCTGGCCTCTGTATCTTTAGAGGGCTTGGATTTCACACGTCTTACCATTTAGTAACTTATTTTAGCTTGGCTGGAGCTTTTAAAAGATGAAGTTCATTTTATTTGGCAAAGGGTAGAATAGCAGCTTCTTCGCCTGAGGCTTTGTGTTCTGTTAATTAGATTTGCTGCCAGCTCTTCACATAGAAATTGAAGTTGTTCCATTTTTTTTTCCCCTTTCCTACTTGAGTCTCGAACATAGACCTACTACCATTTGTACAAGTTTAAACCTTTTAATTTGATTCTTTGTCAGGTAAGTTTGGAGGTAGAGTCCTTGTATTTTTGTTGTTAATCTGATGGCGGTTTTATGAGTTTCCTATGTCTGAATAAAATTGGATATTTAAAGTTATATGTATGGTACAAAAATAATTCTTTCCATAATTGGAGTTTTCTAGTTCAATTTATCCTCCATAAAGTTGAAAATGTCACTGGAGCTAACTATTACAGCTTATAATACACAAATTATTTTAAAGAGCAGCCATTAGATACCGTAGTTTTGATCACTATTTCATGATTCTAGCATATTTATTTATTAGATATTTTTATGTAGCTCAGAATAAGTTTACGTTTATTAAGTACTGGTAGAAATCAGGGCAGTTATAGAGTACCTCTGCATGGCTGCAGATATTTGGTAAAGCAACGGCAGCAGAGGGCAGTGAGTAGAAACTTGGGTTCTAGGGCAGGAGAGTCTTTGGGTCACCCAGTCACCAATTATCAGACAAGCAGTCTTCCTCAAGTGACTTAGTCTCTATGAGCCTCAATTTCCTCTTGTGCATAGGTGAATAACAGTGGTGCCTTGCTCATCAGTTTGTGGTAACATTCAGATGGGATGGCAGGTGTGCAATGTAGTACAGGGACAGGTATAAAGCAAACCCTCAGCCAGGCACGGTGGCTCATGCCTGTAATCCCAGTTCTTTGGGAGGCTGAGGCAGGTGGATCACCTGAGGTCAGGAGTTCGAGACCAGCCTGGCCAACATAGTGAAACCCCATCTCTACTAAAATACAAAAATTGACCAGGCGTGATGGCACATACCTGTAAGTCCAGCTACTAGAGAGGCTGAGGCAGGAGAATAACTTGAACTCGGGAGATGGAGGTTACAATGAGCCGAGATCGTGCCTTTGTACTCCAGCCTGGGTGACACAGAAAGACTCTGCTTCAAAAAAAGAAAAAAAGGAAACCCTCAAGTTTGCTACCTGTGGGACAGGGTGCTGGGGGGCAGAGTGTGGAGACTGCATGCCCTGCAGTTCTATTTCTGTGGCTGGTGCACTGCTTCTCTAAGCCTTAGTTTCTTCCTCTGTTGAAAGAGAGCATATTACACTGGAGTATTGTTACATATACATGAAATAATTTATGTAAAGCATCTAGAATATTGTGTGGCATTTAGCACGCTTTGGACAGATGGTGGCTGTGTATCTTTGTGTGTGAAGAAATACTTACCAAATGAATAAATCAATGCATTTCAAAGGTGGAAACCAGAGATGGCATTTGAGAGGCTCTGGTAGAACAGAGTTTTTGGTTGAGGTGACGTAAAAGAGGCGAGGAGTCTGTCACCTAGCAATGAGTATCCAAGCAGAAGGGACAAGAACCTTCTGGAATGTCTTCAATATGCATCTCTTCACTATTCAACGCGAAGACTTTCAATTCTATTGGATTAAGTTTGTCTTTCGGGAAGCATTTCTTTCAGGACAACCTGGATACACACAGTGCCCTCTCCTATGGTACATTAACACATTCTAAAGGGATTTTGGTGCTCAAAGAAAGCCTCACTGTGTAAATCTAAAATTTCCCAGGTATGAATTTGGGTGATTTATTTATTAGCACCAAACTTTCGATAGCTTTGTATTTGTGTTTCTTGTGCAAATTGCATGCCTTTTAAAGTTAAAATTAACGTACTGTTGAAAAGGACAAACAAAACAAAAGCTCAATGATTCTCTGAAGAATTTTTATACCATTTACTTACAATCTAAGAACATAAATGATCTGCTTCACTGGAATAAACAAGGTTAATAGACTCAATAAATTCTTGTGAAAATTACGCAACTTGCCTTTGGATAGATAACGCGAGTCCTAGGTTTTAAGGTAGCAAATGTCATTAGAAACAGGCACCACATCCCTCAGAGAGGCTTTAGAAGAGAATGTCAGTTAACTGAATCCCTAAAAGTAGTAGTCTAAAACTTCTCTATCATTTGGGAAATTTATTATAAAATGTAATAGTAAGTTATAATACCTTTAAAATTAGATTTTATTTTTGCAAAGCTATACAAGGAAATAGTTTAAAGCATAACAGTATTACAGGGCTTCTGTTTTCCTCTCCTCCTCCAACCCCCTCCCCCACTCCTTCCCCTTTCCCTCCCTTCTTTATTTTCTTCTCTCTCTCTCTCTCTCTCTCTCTCTCACACACACACACACACACACACACACACACTCTTACTTTCTCTTTTTTTTTATTCTCATGTCCTTCTAATATGATCATATTAAACTTTTTGGAGGGACAGCAGTATGATAGTTTGACAAAGCAAACCATGGATCTTCCTGCTTCTAATATAGGCTTTCTGTCAATCCTTCTACTTGTGTCCCCTTTGTAGCCAACTTTCCTAGCAATGTAGAAGATCTGACATGTGAATCAACCTGCCAGTAATCTTTCTTCATTCAGAGTTCAGGCAGTTACCTTCCTGGGATCTGGTTAAGCAGTCATTCGTTATCCATCAGTTTTCCAAATATCATCTATCTGCTGTTCTTTAATTTTCTCTCTCTCTTTCTCTCTCTCCCTGTGTGTGTGTGTGTGTGTGTGTGTGTGTGTGTGTGTGTGTGAGAGATGTTTTGGGAGTTGTTTCATTAATAAGACTGATAGCATTCTACTCAATAACTTCCCCAAAACTAAAACCTAAAATTCCTCTGACCAAAAAAAAATAATAATAATCGTGCCAAATTTTGTTGTACTGTTTTCCCAGGTTCCACACAGTATCTTTTCTCACCTCGTGTAGATTTTCTTGTTTTGTTTTAACATTAGAAGGGATAGGTAATATCATAAAGTGATTTAAAACATAGGCTTTGAAGTAAAATGACCAGAGATGGATACCTCAAATTACTAATTTTCTGATATTAAGAATGGTATTAAATAGACTCTCTGAGCATGATTTTATCTTTTGTAAAGGTGAAATAACAATAGTACTTCACTTAGAAAATTGTTGGAAGGATCATCTGAGACAGCATGCATGTAAAGGTCGTGTCTTCATGGACTGAATGTGACCTGTGGTTTTCCTTTTTTATTGATTGATTGATTGATTGATTGAGACAGAGTTTTGCTCTTGTTTCCCAGGCTGGAGTGCAGTGCCATGATCTCGGCTCACTGCAGCCTCCACCTCCCAGGTTCAAGTGATTCTTCTGCCTCATCCTCCCGAGTAGCTGGGACTACAGGCACCCGCCACCATGCCCAGCTAATTTTGTATTTTTAGTAGAGACAGGGTTTCGGCATGTTGGTCAAGCTGGTCTTGAACTCCCCACCTCCGCCTCCCAAAGTGCTGGGATTACAGGCGCGAACCACCGTGCCCAGTTGGGTTTTCATGTTATTGTTCATTCTTATTGTCATTATGCTTTGTCTCCCTTTCCTTTTGCATCCCTACTCTTCCTTCACCACATATGCACACCCAGATCAGGAGTTTTGAACTCAGGGTCTGTTCCTTTTTCTGTGTTCCCACCACAGGGCCTGGCACATGGTAGGAACAGAAATACTGATTTAATTAATTCCATGAATGAGTTAATATTTAATAATGTCAAGACTAAAAGGAGTGGGTGAGGAGAGTAACATACAATGTTAGGAATGACTTTTAATGAATAATGTTAGCAAAGTTCACCATGACTACTGTTTTTTTTTGTTTGTTTGTTTGTTTGTTTGTTTTTTAGACAGAGTTTTGCTCTTGTCACCCAGGCTCTAGTGCAGTGGTATGATCTCAGTTTACTGCAACTTCCGCCTCCCAGGTTCAAGCGATTCTCCTGCCTCAGCCTCCCAAGTAGCTGGGATTATAGGCACCCACCACCACGCCCAGCTAAATTTTGTATTTTTAGTAGAGATGGGGTTTCACCATGTTGGCCAGGCTGGTCTCGAATTCCTGACCTCAGGTGATCCACCCGCCTCAGCCTCCCAAAGTGCTGGGATTACAGGCATGAGCCACCACGCCTGGCCAATGACTATATTTTAGTTAGTATTATTTTAAATACTAAGATAGTAACTTTAGAATACATTTTCTTAAAGAAGCTTCTGCAATATTAATGGTATGTAAAATCTGCAATAGTGACAAGGCATCAGTAACTAATTACATCTTTCCGAAATGTGTTCACAGAATCAGCTAGCAGTTGTTTTTCAAGTGGAATTGAATTATGTATATAATACTAACAACTGCAAACATTAAGATGAAAAAACACAAATAGGTGTTTAAAACTTTTTAAGTACTGGTTTCTAATTATTGAGGGCTCCCCACCCAAGGTAGGCACTGGGATCACTATTTATTTTATTTTGGTTTAGTGTACATAACATAAAATTTACTATTTAACAATCTTAAAGTGTACGGTTCTATAGTATTAAGTACATTCACATTGTTCTACAACCATTACCACCATCGATCTCCAGAACTTTTTATCTTCCTCCACTTAAAATCTGTACCCACTAAACACTAACTTCTCATGACATATTCATAACCAACTTTTCATTTCTGCACAGTTTTATGAATTCAAACTAAAAAATGTACATGCCAAGATCAACAACTGCTTACCACACATCCACAAGTATGTCTGACAGGGGAAAGCATATGTCCTCAATTGGGAAATAGTTAACATATTTATAATTTGGCTTAGGAATAACACATGGGTTTTCCTTTTTTGTCAGTATTATACTAAGTCATCTTTTCTTGAGCACTTTTCAAAACCAGTTCTAACAACCAGTCAAGAATAGAATTAGAAAGGAACTAGGATTTTCAGGACCAATAAGGTATTCTAAGCCCATTTGCATTTCTTCTTCTTCTCATACACTTCAGATACACTCAACTAAAATAATAAGGACCATTTCTCTAGTAGGCACAGAAATCAGGGAACATTACTCTTCGCATAATTAAAGTTCATTCGGGTTGTGGAAGGAAATGAAGTGGGTGCCACACCAGGGTTCATTCCCTGCAAGGGTTGAGATGATGAGTTAGGGAGGAGTCCCAGCCTTGCTATGCCACTTTTTCTAAATTAACATCGGCCAATTTGGAGAAAAAAAATTTGAATGGCCAATGCCATCAAAATGTGATGGTGCTCTAGCTTCTCACAGGGCACTGCTGTTCTTGGGGACTAGCATCCTGGGGCCCTCACTGCTCTGAGAGAGGCCAGGCTGACTACAGAGGGAGGTTTGTGGTGGTTGCTTCTTGCCAGATTCTGCTCTCAGCTGCGGCTGCTACTGCATGCAAGAGAGATAGGCTGCCCTCATGAACGGAGGTGCCTACATGCAGCTGTGACTCTCAGCTGTGGCTGCTACTGCACACAAGAGAGATCGGCTGCCCTCATGAACGGAGGTGCCTACATGCAGCTGTGATGTTCTGCCTACATTTTGGTTCTTTCTCCACATTAACCTGGACTCCCAACATTGCTTAAAAAAAAAAAATAGAATAATACCTTTCTTTTCTTTTGGCTCAGATAGAAAGAAATGAACAGAAGCCGCACATTCTTTTCCAGACCTCAACCAAGCTACCAATATCAGACTAACTAGATTTCATTCATTCATTCACTCATTCATTTAATCAACAATTGTTTCAGTGGCCTCTATGTGCCAGTCACTATTTTGGGAACTGGGAGCCCAGCAGTCAACAGAGAAATTTCCAGCTTAAGTATTAGTGGAAGGAAATAGACTAGTAGAAGGAAAGTGTCACAAATAAAATTATACAGAGAATCCCATCTGCAATAGCTACAAAAATTAAAATACGTAGGAATAAAGTTAACCAAAAAAGTAAAAGAACTAAACACTGGAAACTCTAAAATATTAAGGAAAGAAATTGAATAAGACATAAATAAATGGAAAGATAGCCTGTGTTCATATATTGGAAGAATTAATATTGTTAAAGTGTTCATGCTACCCAATGTGACCTATAGATTCAGTGCAGTCTCTATCAAAATTTCAATGTCATTTTTCATAGAAATTAGAAAAATTTCTAAAATTCATATGGAACCACAAAAATTCCCAAATAGCCAAGGCAATACTAAGCCAAAAGAACAAAGCTGGAGGTATCACACTACCTAATTCCAAATTATACTACAAATACTAATTTAAAAATATGGTTCTGGCATAAAAATAAACTTATTGACCAGTGGAACAGAATAGAGACCCAGAAATAAACTCATGTACGTACGTTGATTTTTCAACAAAGGTGCCAACAACACACAATGGGAAAAGAAAAGTCTCTTCAATACATGATGTCGGGAAAACTGGATATCCACATGCAGAACAATGAAACTGGACCCGTCTCAAAGCATATACAAAAATCAACTCAAAGTGGATTAAAGAATTAAACGTAAGACCTCAAACTCTAAAACTACTAGAAGAAAATATAGGGGGGAAACTACATACACAACCTTGATCTGAACTGTGATTTTTCTTTTATTTGACTCCAAAAATGCAGGCAACAAAAGCAATAAAATAGACAAATGGGACTGCATCAAACTAAACAGCTTCTGTACAACAAATGAAACAATATACAGACTGAGGAGATATCCTAGACATTGGGAGAAATTATTTGTAAGCCACACATCTGATAAGTGGTTAATATCCAAAATATATAAGAAACTCAACTCAATAGCGAGAAAACAAA
Organism: Macaca fascicularis; assembly: GCF_037993035.2. Lineage (NCBI taxonomy): Eukaryota > Metazoa > Chordata > Mammalia > Primates > Cercopithecidae > Macaca > Macaca fascicularis. Next base: position 72,895,044 of record NC_088392.1, on the reverse strand, counting down.
TGACCTGATTAAAAAGTAGGCAAGGGACCTGAACAGATATTTCTCAAACGAAGTCATACAGATGACCAACAGATAAATGAAAAAGAAATACTCAATTTCATTGATCATTAGATAAATGAAATCAAAACCACAATGAGTTGTTACCTCACACCTGTTAAAATGGGTAATATCAAAAAGACAAAAGGCAACAAGTGTTGGCAAGGATATGGAGAAAAGGGAAGCCTTGTACACTGTTAGTGAGATTGTAAATTAGTCTAACCAAACTAGATGTAAGTTCCTCAAAAAATTTAAAACTAGAATTATATGATCCAGCAATCCCACTTTTTGGGATTTACCCAGAAGATTTGAAATCAGCATGTCAAAGGGATATCTGCATATCCATGTTCACTGCAGCATTGTTAACAATAGCCAAGTTATGGAATCAACCTGTGTGTCTGCCAACCGACGAATGGATGAAAAAAATTGTGAGATATATATACACACACACACACACACACACACACACACACACACAATGGAGTACTATTCCGTTTTAAAAAGAAATAAATTTAATTGTTTGTGACAACATGAATAGAACTGGAGAATATTATGTTAAGTGAAATAAGTCAGAAACAGGAAGACAAATACTACACATTCTCACTTAGTATGGAATCTCAAACAATCTAACTTACACAAGTAGAGAGTGGAATGATGGTTACCTGAGGCCGAGAGGTGGGGGAATGGGGAATTGATGGTCAAAGGGCACAAAGCCTCAGTTAGATAGGAGGAATATGGGTTGTTGTTGGGTTTTTTTTTTTGAGATGTATTGCATAGCATTGTGAATATAATTAATAATAATGTATTGTACATTTCAAAATCACTAAAGAAGTGAATTTCAAATGTTCTCACCATGAAAAATGATAAGAATTTGACTTGGTAGATATGTTAATTGGTCTGATTTAATTATTCCACATTTTATTCATATATCATAATATAACTTTGTGTCCCATAAACATATACAACTATAATTTGTCAATTTATAATAAATCTTTTAATTAAAAAATTAAAGAGGATAAAATGATCAGAAGTCAAGTGAATATTTTTGGACTGGGTTGTTTGCAAAGGAGATAACCTTTGATCTAAGAATTGAAATGACCACTGGAAGCAGGGGAGAGATCTTTTCTTTTTTTTTTTTTTTTTTTTTTTGAGACAGAGTCTTGCTGTCGCCCAGGCTGGAGTACTGTGGCCAGATCTCAGCTCACTGCAAGCTCCGCCTCCCGGGTTCCCGCCATTCTCCTGCCTCAGCCTCCCGAGTAGCTGGGACTACAGGCGCCCGCCACCTCGCCCAGCTAGTTTTTTGTATTTCTTAGTAGAGACGGGGTTTCACCGTGTTAGCCAGGATGGTCTCGATCTCCTGACCTTGTGATCCGCCCGTCTCAGCCTCCCAAAGTGCTGGGATTACAGGCTTGAGCCACCGCGCCCGGCCAAGAGAGACCTTTTCTTAAAAGAGAACGGCAGAAAGTCCCTGACGTGCAAGAGTATATCACCAATTCTTACAAGTCAATAATAAACCCATTATTCTGGAGGCAATGACAGAAAAATGTTTTTACATGTGAGAACTCAAAGTGTTTAACCATGTACACATAAAATCATGAAAAAGACACTGTGCCATCTAGACATACTCAGAGAGGGAAGACATTTTCAGAGCAGAAAGAGGGATGATCAGTAATACCAGTAGAGCTCAGAATCAAGCCTAAATTATTATTGCTGTTAGTGTGGCTGTAAGGCTTAATACAAATATAAAAAAATTCTAGAGTAGTGCAAGTGTTTTTTTAAAATCAGAAGAGGCATGTATTTGTGTTTGATGGGAGAATGAGCATTTCGGTATGTCTGTACATAGAGTGGGAATAGGTTTTAGGGCAAAGCGATCAGTAAAATTTTGCGTAAAATTTTGCTCAACATTTTGTCTTGCATGTGATATTAGTAGAGATTCAAATATTTTACAATTTACACATAAACCATAGTAGAATATATTTTGTGTGCATAATTTATAAGTGTCAGGAAAACTTAAACACTATTGTTTTATCAAAATAAGACAAAATATGTATTAAAACCATAATCACATGGTATTAAATAAGGTAAAATAATAAGATTAAATATTGTTATTGTCGTGGATTATCATTGTGGATTAAATTCCTTTACTAAAAGACAACACTGGTAAATTGAATCAAGAAGCAGTATTATCTATAAACTTTTGTATAAAATGCTCAAACTAAAGGACACATTATTTACAAATAAAGACATGGGCAAAGCTTTATCACACAAACAAGAAACAAAATGTTGTTAGTACAGATGAGATTGCTTATTTTTTAGGTATTCTAAATAGGTTTTGGTGGTACATAGGAAAGCTGCTGATTATTTGAAAGTATGAATTTGCAGATTTCTTATTAGTTTTAATAATTTTCCAATTGATTTGATTCTAGGGATTCCTTAGAATGCCATGTAACCTTTTATTGAGATAAATAGTTAAAAATATAAACTTTTATACATCATACTGTAGATGATAAATTGGCTAAATAAATTATAGTTTATGGGAATACTTTATAGCCATTAAGACCTGATATTTGATATTGTCCTAAGGTAACCTTTTGATTCTTTTTGTTTTTTGTGTGTGTGTTTATTTTAAGTAAAATCTTGCAGGGAGAAATACAGAACATGTATCAATAACTTTTAATGTTTTCACTCTCTTTTATATTTGCTAAGTAATTTTTATGACAAGCACAATTTGAAAAAGCAAGACATTTCTACTTAGTGACAGTGTGATGAAATGGGCTATTTATTTTCATGGATGCTCAGTACAGATTATTATTTTTGGCTCAACCAAGTAATGTAGCATTTGAAATTGAGGAAACTCTTCTGATTTACACTAAATTATGGTTATGAGTGCAGAGTTTGTACTACTATTAAATATATGAATAAAAAACTCAAACACCTGGAAGTAATTTCTTGAAAGAAATCTTAATTCTTTTAGAGATAGATCTGTTGACTGTTCTTTCAAAATGAATTTGTGTTAGCAGGGCACTGTTAAATGGAGCTACTGTCACTAGAAATATATGAACAGAGTATATTTTGTGGTTTGTAAATTCGGTGTGCACCAGAATTACATGAATGGCTTATTAAAACATAAATTGCTGAGTTCCATCCCAGAACTTCGGATTCAGTGGATCTGGGCTGGGGCACAAGAATTTGCTTCTTTTTTTTTTTTTTTTTTTTCCTTGAGATGGAGTCTTGCTCTGTTTCCCAGGCTGGAATGCAGTGGCATGATCTCGGCTCACTGCAACCTCTGCCTCTTGGGTTGAAGCGATTTTCCCACCTCAGCCTTCTGAGTAGCTGGGACTACAGGCACCCGCCACCATGCCCGGCTAATTTTTGTATTTTTAGTAGAGACGGGCTTTCACTGTGTTGGTCCCAGTGGTCTCGATCTCTTGACCTCATGATCTGCCCACCTTGGCCTCCCAAAAGTGCTGGGATTACAGGCGTGAACCACCACACCAGGCCCAAGAATTTGCTTCTTTAACCATTCCCCGGGGCTGATATGGGAACACACTTTGAGAACTTCTGATGTTAATTTAGAAACTGAGGAAGGTCTCAGATTACAGTTCACCCTTGAACAACATGGGTTTGAACTACACAGATTTGTATATACGTAAATTTTCTTTCAGGCAAACACGGATTGGAAATGCAGTATTTGAAAGGGATGCAAACCTCGCATCTAGGAAGGACTGACTTTTAGTATATTCCGGTGCCTTAAGACAGACTGTGGGACATGGGTAGGCACAGATTTTGGTATAGGTGAGGGTCATGGAGCCAGTTGCCCACGTATAACTGACGTCTACTTGCAAGCTAACACAGTTTTATGCGTATACTGACAGAAGACACCAGAGCTCGGGGCAGAGACACAGAGCCTTATGACTCACAGCAAAGCAGCAGCCAGAGAACAGTCTTCCCTCTGGCTTGTGGTTCCAGTTCCCAGTCCTTACATAGCAATGCTGTAAGAGTTAAAAGTTTACCTGCATTTGCATTAGGTTTGCATCATGGGAGAGGAACCCCCAAATTAGGACAGACTAAACTTTTATGGGCTGCTGGCACTTCTGCATTGCCTGAGAAAGAGCAACAGCGATAGATCAAGAGAGAGAGAGAGAGAGAGAGATTGAGAGAGAGAGAGAGAGAGAGAGAAAGGAGAGATTAATTACCCATTGTACCAGAATGTAAGCAAATCTTATCCAGAGAATAGGAAGGAGAGAGCCTTGTCTCCAGATCTCTCCTGTGCTGTCTATATTAATGGAGACATTACTCTCGGCTTCCAAGGCTGTCTGTTAAGCAAACATCCTTGCAGTACCCTTTGCTCAGAAGGCTCAGGATCATACTGAAATGTGAAAATAACCAAGGATAATAAAATAACCTGGGATAATTGCTTCCCGACAATGAGTATAGAAGATGTGTTACAATGTCAGCTATTTTAAAATTCTAATTAAGTATCTTTACCGTTGTCTCTTCATGAATAAGTTTTAGTCATAAAGTTTTGTTGATTTTTCCATGTGAATATTATATTTAAATAAATTTTTTTCCATGGCATGGAGCGTCTTAGGCAACCCCAGACATCGATGGTTTTCTACAGGTCATGGCTCAGTGTGGTGGGAAGCGAGCATGTCTTCAGATTCACCTTTATGGGACTCCCTTCTCTGCCCTTTGTTGGCATCTTACCTTGATACTAATCCTTACCTAAATCTCTCTGAGCCCCAGGTTCCTCATTTATAAAATTGGCATACCTTCCTTATACTGTTGTTGAAGATAAAAACAAAATTTATCCAGTATTTTGTATAGCATCTACTATGTAAAGGGTATTCAAAAATTATAGTTATAGTTATTATGAGATGCGTAACAGTCATAGGTCTTTTGCACAGACCTGTTCCACTCTTAATTTAGGTGAAGTACCTGTCAGGTTCAAGTGCCATTACCAGAAAAATCACTCCAGATGATGCACCACTTTTGGGGAAGTGCTATTTGGTGATGAAAGATGTTGGAAGTTTAAATCCATCCATTGCCTGCGCAGGAAGTGGCTACTTTTCCAAGCATAGGATAACTGCTTGGACAGATGCCACCCGCTCTTTCAGTGCACAGGTAATGAGAGAAGACAGGAAAATATGGTTTCTGATGGCAATAGCCTGGCCTCAGGAAGACAGTTTCAAGTGGTTATTTATTCTTTTGATGCTGAAATTGCCAGCATCTAGAGGTAAAGAATTACTTTGAAACAAAAAATATTTTGTCCACTGGAGAATGTAGACATTACAGAGCTATTAATCAAAACAGCCAAGCTGAAAGTGGTTTTAGCAACAGGATTTAGGAGAGAAGGAAAACTGGAATTAAACTTTAAAATGAATCAAGGTTGAAGGAGGATGAACTAACTGAATTACAGATGTTAGAAATTCAACAAATTGTACAGGTATAGCACTGTGAATGTAAGCATGTGGTTCATTTGAGTGATCTAGTGTTTCTGTTTATTGCTAAAATGTTTCTGAGATTGGCCTTCCTTTAACCTGCTGTGTCTTTTCCAACAATGTGAATCTACTTTGTCACTTCTCCTCTTTATTTGTGTGTGTGTATGTGCTTCTGTGTGTGTGAACCTGTGTGTACACCAGCTTCAGGCTGTGAGAGTTGTAAAGGTGAGTTACACAATCTCGGTCTTCAGAAAATATAGTATTTACTAGAAGGTAAAGGAAGGCAATGTGCTTAATTGTAATAAGGCAAGTTCTAACAAAATTAAGACACGGGGTGGTGGGGCCATAATGTGTGACTAGATTCATAGAAGGTTGCTTGAATGTTGTATATTTGCTAAGATTCCAGATTATGAAATGAGAAGCACAGTTTTGATGCTTTCTCCTTACTAACCTTGTGCTGGTTATACTTTTAAAAAACTGTTTCCTTGATGTTGCTATGGTGTAATACAGTGAGAATAGATGACTGGCCCAAAGTAAGCACTGAATAAATATTGACTCTATTGACTCTCATTACTTTAATCGTTAGTATCTTTAAATACAATTAATAAAAGCCTTTCTTAACAAGCGTAGCTGGAGGCCTTTCAGGAAACAATAAGATGATAATAACTAACACTTATCGAGTACACATTTGTGTTTTACACACTCTGCTAAGCACTGTACTTACTTTTATTTGATTTTATAAACAGTGCTAAGAGCTAGGTATTATTTTTGTGTCCACTTTACAGATAATGAAATAGAAGATCGGAGAGTATATGTGATTTGTCTCAGGTTGCATAGCTAGGAAGTAGCACAGCCAGATGAAATGGTGCTAGCTCATTTAGTATTATAGGTCCTTGACCTCCATTTATTTGTGTGTGTGTTCGTTTTACTGCTCTGTTCCCACCCATGAACACTGCTAGAAAAATTAAACTTTTGGTTCATCTATTCATTTAGTATCTCGACAATTTTTTTTTTGTAGCTTCTAAGTACTAGACATTGTGCCCTGGGGGAAGTAAGACATGATACCTACTTTAGAAACGCAATTCAGTGCAGCTCAACCATTTTATTGAGGCCTATATAAGAATCTTGCACAGGGAACACTATTAGTCTACTGGAAAAACCAGACATATAACCAAATACCCCAATGTGGTGTGGTGAGCACTAGAATGCAGGCAAATATGGACCCTTTTAGAGCAAAGGGAGAAAACATAAACAGATGAATTTCATGTCTGCACCAACTGGGTACCACACATCTTTATGATGCAGAAAGGAGACAGGGAAATACTGGGTAGAAGAGGGCAGTTCCCCAGCAAAGGCCCCACCCTCTAGCCTGGATACAGGACAGGCATTCCTGTTTTGGTGCCCAAAAAGTTGCCTTTTGACCCACCACGCACCCTGTCCTGTACCCATATAAACTCTGAACCCCAGGCTCCAGGGGCAGATGAGGAGACAGGAAACAAGGAGATGAGGAGATGAGCAAATTGAATGGCAGAACAATGCAGCAGAGAAGGAGAGAAGAGAAGGACTGTCAGGAGGATTTCAGCTGGGGATGGTCAGAGAATCAGCTGGTGGATGGCCAAGCTCCAGGGGAAGATGATCTTCTCACTCCATCCCCTGTCCAGCTCCCCATCTATCCTGCTGAGTACCACCTCCACCACCCAATAAAACCCCCACATTCATCCTTCAAGTCCCTGTGTCACCTGATTCTTCCTGGATGCTGGACAAGAGCTTGGAATACAGAAAGCTGTCACATTGGCCCTCTGCCCTTGCAAAAAGGCAGAGGGTTCACTAAGCCGGTTAACATTTGGACAACAACACTAAAAGAGCACACTGTAACATGTGCCCACTTGGGTTTTGGGAATCACAGAAACTCACCCCTAGACACTGCTGTGGGGTGGGAGCCCAAAAGCTCTTGCTCTGGTTCCCGCACCTGTTCATTTGCATGCTCCACCTCTGACCAGGGAACTGTCCCATTTCACTTATATCCACCTCTGAATGATGTGTGGTCTTCCCACGCCTCCCTGACTCTTACCCTGTGGAATCGGGTGCTCTCAGGGAGGTGGTGACATTGGGGTTGTATCTAGAAGGATAAGTAGTAAATGTCAGGGAAGGCATTTAGCTGGGAATATAACATAACAAATGTGGTCAGCTCTGGGAAGAAAGTATAGTTTGGCCTGACTAGAAAATAGCATATTTTCAGAAGAATGAGGAGGCAATATGGTGGTGAAAGTTATTTAGAACCAGCTGATAAAAGGTATTGAATCATGCCAAGATAGATTCTTGAGTCACAAGTGGGAAACAAAGGTTATGTCCCAAAAGAAAAAAAAGAGGAGGGGATACAAAATACCCCAACTTTCTGTTCAATTAAACCCATTGGAATTTCTAACGCACTGATTTGCTTGTAGTTTGAGATTGGAGAAAGAAATAGAATACCAAGTTTAAAAGATATGAAGTTTTTGGCAGGTAGGAAAGTCTAAACATGGATTAAAGACATAAAGTAAAAATATATTACTTTTAAGTGATCTATCTCATTCTTAAAAGCTTAATTATCTCTTTGGTGGAGGTTGGATGGAGGTGAGGAAGGAGTGTGGGGACAGGGACAGGGTAGATGGGAAATGGGCTACAGAAAACCCTTGAATTATACATTATGCACTATAGTTGTTAATTATTTTAAATGCGATAAGGATTCTTCTGAGCTAAAGCTTTTTGTCATAAAGATATTGATTCCAAATTCAGGAAAACACAGATAAACATAACCTTTTTACCAAATACCACATCGTCTTGTACATATCTGAATGAAAATGAGACTCCATAAGGACATAGTCTCAAGAACATGGTATTCTGTGACCTAATTGTTTTGTCTTTGCATACAGAAATCTCTGAGAGGAAGTTCTGCTTTTACATGATTCAGTATTGTTTTGGAGTGCAGTTTAATCTGATTTTGCAAAAAGCAGTGTTCTTATTTTGATCATTGTATCTATGATCTCTACTAATATCATTGAATTAATCACATAAACTGGGTCTTCTCTGTCCTTTCTCTGAGAAATGAGGAGACTTGCTACAGAGCCAAACTTGACCATCCACTGAGTCTGCCACAGATATTTTTAGAGATATTGCTGCAGGCAGTCTTTTCTGTGTTCCAGAATGGCGAACCTGGAATCATCACATTCTTCATTATTGGAACCAGATCCCACCTTTGTTCATTTGCTTCTATCTTCTTGCTCTGTGAGAGAAAGCAGACGTTTCTGTGGTCATTTCCAGACACAGAATCATAATCACCTTTGTCCTTAAACAGCTCCTTGAACTTCCACTGATTTCATCTCCATTTCCTTGTGTTCTTTGGAACACTGTGCGTATTGTAATCACAGCCTTAGCTAAATAGGTCAGTAATTGTCAACCTTTCAAAGTTATCACCTATAAAGAAATCCTCAAGAGAACTATAATGGACCTTCTGTGTCCACTCATGTTGTTGGCAGTTCCTAGGAAGATTGGGACAGGGATCAGCTAGGTATCAATCAGGTATTGATTTTGTATTCAACTTCTTTGAGAAGTTGTTTGGTCCCATCTCACACGTTTCTTACCAACTTTCTAACTTGTTTCTCCTGTCTGATTTCTGTTTCCCAGTGGAGAGAAAAGACTGTCCTTGAAGTTCTATCTGGCGTAATTTTTAGTTGCAAGAAAATGTAATATACATTTGTTTGTGTGTGCATGTATTTAACTTCAAGCCACATTCCTGGAAATATATTGCTTTAAAGATGTAGAGATTGGCCGGGCGCGGTGGCTCAAGCCTGTAATCCCAGCACTTTGGGAGGCCGAGGCGGGCGGATCACAAGGTCAGGAGATCGAGACCACAGTGAAACCCCGTCTCTACTAAAAATACAAAAAATTAGCCGGGCGCGGTGGCGGGCACCTGTAGTCCCAGCTACTCAGGAGGCTGAGGCAGGAGAATGGCGGGAACCCGGGAGGCGGAGCTTGCAGTGAGCCGAGATCGCGCCACTGCACTCCAGCCTGGGTGACAGCGTGAGACTCCGTCTCAAAAAAAAAAAAAAAAAAAAAGATGTAGAGATTATTTATTTCAAAGATGTAATTAAAGAACCATCTTTGTAACAGATAATTTTCTTCTAATTTCTCAAATAAAAATTAGTAAAATATAGCGCGGGCAAAGATAAATTTTAAAATGTAATGTAAGAGATTATCCAACAACATAGGAAATGCTCATATTTTACTACATAAAAAATCTGCTAAAATGCAATCTGGTGATCTGACTTTAAAATATACATATTTTCAAATAAAAAAAACTTTGGTAGCTGTGGCAACCACGGAACATTTTGATTATGGCTGATTCTATCTGCTTTTGGTTTTTATCTCTGTTTTCCAAAAATAGCTATATTTTGCTTATATAAAACAAACAATGATAAAATTGAATATTTTTTGTAAACAGATTCATTTTTTATTACTCTGGACCATTTTTATGGTTGCTAATGCTGCCTAATTAGGGCAATTCCTTATTGCTTATGCTATTCGATTCTGAACAATTGAGTTCATTGATGGCAGAATACAGATTGGAAATATCTATTTTTAATGTCTTAAATGAAAGTCATCTAGCAGTGATTCCTGTAGATTGCTGGATTTCTAGTTAAAAATAGTTATTGGGCATCTACTGATTCACGGTGTGTATGTGAGAATCTGACAAATGTAAACAGTGCCCCAGAGAACTCTAATGTAGAGCCCAGATTTGCAGCTTCTAGTCTATAAGCATATTTGACAAAACAGTTTCCCTTTCTAACTTCGTTTTATGCAATTCAAACATTTTTTCTTTTCTAGTGCACTTCCTTCATGATCAATGCTTCATGCTTTTTCTCGCATTTATAATTATCAATATTCATTAAATTTGTAAGTGTGTATAGGATTGGCACCTTAGTAGATCATAGGCTTCCTTTGCCAGCTGAAATTTACCAACAAACATAATATAAATTAATAGTGAGACATAAAGTATTCTATAGCATCATATTTCTCATGGTAGCTACAACTGTACCTACTTTATTGTCATAAATGAGACCTACTGATAATAAAAATATGTGTATGTATGTATAAAATAATCCAGATGTGTGTATGTATGTATGTATATATAAAAGAATCCAAAATTTATGATTTAAGAAATTGCCATATATGTATACATGACATACCTGGTAACAATTGGAATTTGGAAAGATAGTTTTCACTGGGCTGTCTTGTTGTGGAAAGTTCTGTAAACAATATGCTTAATGAATATTTAATTGAGTGAATATTTAATAGTGTTTTGTGATAAAGACCACACCTATATACATAACACCATAAAACCAAGCAGGAAAAGCCACGGTGGTGCAGGGTTACCCCTCTCTGGACAAAACCAGAGAAATGCCAGTAGCTCTGTACTTATTTGTACAAAGTCCTTCCACTCGTTTTCTAATGAATCTTGACATCCACTCAGTCTGTATTATGGTTTCCATTTATATTATGTGCCTGAACTGCACCAAGAGCAGGAAGCCCAGATGTCATCATAAATACCATCACCCATAATATAAATATTCCAATTAGATTCCTTGTATTTTCAACATCTACCATTCTGAGGCAACAGGAAATATTTATATGAGAACGAAACCTAGATTCTCAGGTCTTCCTATTCCTCCCCTTACTATGCTTTTGATTTTTAAAAAGATTAATAATATTCAACTGCATTTCAGTTTGTATTATCAAATGCTCATTTTCTCATTCACACAAATAAGAACTGTCAAAACGCGCTGAGCACTCCATGCAGGGCACTTCACGTCAGGGTGGCCAGAAGTTCGTTACAGATTGAAAAAGGTAGACCCCATGTGGGTTTGGTTTTTCTTTTCATGTTTTTTAGAAAAGTTTCATTTGTCCCTCCCGTTTCAATACTCATAACTTGATATTAAATCAAAATACTGTAAACTGTAACCCCCCAAAAATCTGAGTAATCATTGACAGCTTAAGCATATGGCCTTTTCTTGTTTTGCTGTTATTGGACTTTAATCAACAATTTAAATCTTCACAATTGGGAAACTGAAATATAGTTCTTAGACTGTCTGTCCTTGATGCGTTCTAAAAGATGACTCGAGACAGACTGAACTTCTCCCCGACAGAGTCCGTGCACCTTCTATCTGTACACTTAAGAGCAGTTGTCTGCCTTGCCATTTGGAGTCCACCTTGCCATTTGGAGTCCACCTTACCTTTCATTGGCGCATACATGTGCACAGCTATTTTCTCCTGGTAACCAAGAAAGAAGGGCTGATAGTTAGATTTTACAGATTATCTCAACTAACATTAAAGTTTTATAGGATGTTCCATTCTCTGTTTTACACCCAAATTCTTTTTTTTTTTTTTTTTTTTTTTTTTGAGACGGAGTCTCACTCTGTCGCCCAGGCTGGAGTGTAGTGGCCGGATCTCAGCTCACTGCAAGCTCCGCCTCCCGGGTTTACGCCATTCTCCTGCCTCAGCCTCCGGAGTAGCTGGGACTACAGGCGCCTGCCACCACGTCCGGCTAGTTTTATGTATTTTTTAGTAGAGACGGGGTTTCACCGAGTTAGCCAGGATGGTCTCGATTTCCTGACCTCGTGATCCGCAGTTAGCCAGGATGGTCTCGATCTCCTAACCTCGTGATCCGCCGGTCTCGGCCTCCCAAAATGCTGGGATTACAGGCTTGAGCCACCATGCCTGGCCTACACCCATATTCATTAAACTGCACCTGCAGAATGCATTCTCACTTGAGTTGTTTTTAATAATCTAAGTATTTCTCCTGATGCTTATTGTTTTTCTACTGATTTTGAAACCGTGTGCATAATACCTAGTATATCAATGCTAACAAATAGAAAGTATTTTTTGCAAGATTTGAAATGGTCACATTGATCTTTCTGGTGACAAGCACAGAGACAGTAAATATCTAACAGCAGTTCAAGCTACTGTGTTTGAAAAGCTTGCAGGGGGAATGAAATATACAAAATTTAGCAGATGTAGTGACACTTCTGTAAAATAACTTCTGACATAGAATTTTTTTTTTACATAGAATGTTATATAAGAACAAACTAAGAAAAACAGAATATGCTTTTCAAAAGATAAAGAGTCTCAAAGATAAAAATTGAGACAGAAAAATTCTCTTAATACATGAATGTTGTAATTGGGTGCATAAATGATTTATACCATTTAGTGTACAGAGCTTTTATAATTATGCAAAAGCTAGGTTTCAAAACAAGTACAGTTGTTTCTAAGTTCAGGAATGACTAAGAGGGATTTAAACTCGTAATTCTAGGGCAAATGCATTGCCACCTTAAAAATTTAAAAATTAAACACTAAAATTAGGTTTACACATTTCCTCATTTTGCTTCCTAATTTTTTGTTTAATTTTTCATGAAAAAAAGTTTTCTTTCTTTTAAAATCTGTTGAAGGAAATACCTCCACTCCTACTAGCTTCCTACCACCTCCATTGAAAATCTCCATGAGGAACATTTTAACAGTTACGGAATCAAATTTGGCTACTTGGGTATTCACATGGATGTTGGAAGAGTTGACACAGTCAGAATTCGTGGAACAATCTGTGATTTTGACCATATTTTCAGCAGCACTTTCATCATGCTTTATTTCTCTGATTTCAAACAACTCCTGTCATTCTTCAGAAAACAGAAAACTGCCCAACACATGCTCATCTCTGGCCACACAAGCTTTTCCATTTTGTCACTTACTTTTCCGTACATCTTCCTGCTTCCTGCTGCAAACATAGGTAGAGAATGGGTCACGGTTTGCAGAATGCTACCATAACCCTCCCTTCTACCCTAGACAAATACTCAAGAAAGAACAATGGCACATAAGAAAAATCTGCCCCCATCTTCATTCAGCCAGTCCTTCTTTGTTCCTGGGAGAGTGAACAGCTTGCCCTCAGAAGGCTCTGAAATAGGTCAGAACAGGGCAATATTTCAGTCATCTCCGAGAACACCCCTGCCCTGGGCTGAAGATTTATCTGTTATTCCGTTTTCGTTTTCCTGTTTGCCCAGACACTTAACACAATAGAGTAAGACAGGAGAAGTTTTATAACAGGCGCCACATGACAGAACAGAGGTCAAAATACCCAGCCTCCACATCCAACTCCCCAGATTGGAAGACAGACCTCCCTCTAGCATCATTTTATCCCCCCCCAAAGAAATTAATGTTAAAAATGAAACCTGTTATGCAAATCAAATTCCAATTACACCAAAAACTAAAATTCTGCCCTCCCAATTTATTTTTCTACTTAGTCTGAGGCAGATGATGAGCTGAGCAGCAAGTGGATTGATTTTAAGCTGTCTTCTAGTGTGCCCTACATCAAAATGATTCTAACCCCTAAAACATTCATGTGTCTCCCTCTTTCTCCTTTTTCCCCCCCTCCAAGAGCTGTGCAACACATGAAAATATGGCATAGCCAGACCCACCCACGAAACTGCAAAAACACAAGCAAATCCTCAGAGCCTAGAGCAGTCATCCGGGAAAATAGATATACATTTGAATTAATACATATTATTAACTGGAGCTACCGTTCAGATAACAATCATGGAGCCAAGTAGAGCTTTTGAGTTCTTTGAAGAAAAGAACATATAACAGCCATAAAGGAAAAGCTGAATTTCCAATTTTCTGGAGTCTGTGACTTGTTAATTGAAACTCCTTTGGGAGAATTTTTCCATTAAAAATTAATTGTGACACTATGCCTCCCATATCCTTAGAGAAAATCCCCAATGCACAGTGCTACTTTCTCGTAGAGTGGAAATTAAACCTTACCTGCCTTGTTGCAAAATTTAACATTTGTCAAGTTGCCACTTTTATTCTCCTGACCTGACTCAGTTTCTCTCTTTGCCTTAATTCTTAACACAGGCCTCTCTTCTCAGTACCCCCAGGTGACATGTGTACTGAGGCAGCCGCCTCTGCCTTTGTTAGCAGGGTATCCGCTCTTTTAACAGGCACCTCTTCATGGCCTCGAATTTGTCCTGCTCTTGAGTCTGAAGGGGATAGATTCCCAAATATCGATGTGGTTCACTGCCCCAATTATCATTAAAAAGTCATCTCTTTCCCTGGCCACTGTATTTCAGCCCTCAACCCCAATACTTCATATTCTTCTCTATTTACCTTTTTTCTTTTAAGATCCACCCTAACAAAATTATTTCCCTGGTTTGTCTTGCTTGTTTTCTGTAACCTTCCTGAGAATGTGAGTCCGGAAAAGGCAGAGGTGTCTGCCTCTCTTGTTCCTCCACAATCAGTACTAACTAGTTCCATCATGAACACTTCCTGGCTGTCACTAAATATTTCTGAAATGAGTGACTGAAGGGTCAGTCCCAAACTCTGCTCTTCTCTCTGTATTTCCCCATCCCCAGCAAGACCCTCTGACACTTTTAATCCTGTGCTAAATGGCTGCTGTATTCCTTCTGCTCTGAAATTCTGGAGTTCTGAAAGTCCTGTGCCCTGGGGGCGGTTTCCTCCCAGGCATTAGTGTCATCCTCCATGCTTGAAATGAGTCACGTGTTGATGCTTTTCACTGCTTGTGCCCTGAGGGACCCCAAACCTTGAACATTCTAGCCTGGGAGGACAGCCCTGTTTGGAATAGTTCTCCTTGTAGTGAGGGGTCTGCCTCTGGTGTTCTGTTTCCTTTCAAATAGGCTCAGCTGGATTTGCTTGGTTGGTTTCATGTTTGTGTGTTTGATTTTATTACTTGCTGCTTAATTTGGCCCGTATCTCCTCTATCATATAATACTGGTTTGTTCAGTCATTTCTTCATCCTTCTTTTTTGGCTTCTGGATCTCAAAATTGTATCTGAACATTTTTTCCCAGACTCAGTCCTTTGACATTGTCCCTGAGGAAGAGACATAAGTTGTTGTAGTCTGAGTTTGCCGGAGCGACATTTTGTTTTTCAAATAAATTTTGTCCACATTCCTCTCTCTCTCCGAGTAGGGTAATTTTGCTGTCAGTCCAGGACCAAGCTACTTTAAAACTCTGCAGGAGGTTAAAGCAAACTAAATATGGCCTGAGAAAAACTCCGTGCTTCTGTATTTGAGTCCTTGTGGATGAACTGTAACCTGGATTAATATGTAGACAAGACAAGATTGAAAACCTGACTTAGGAGTTTGCACCTGTAACGAAAGCTGAATCTTGGCCAATCTCAGCTGCCATATTTCAACCACTCATAGACTGCTAAGTGTTCAAACTGTGTTCAAATAAGGCAAACGCCAACCTGTAACCAATCCAGCTATTTCTGTACCTAACTGCCAGTTTCCATATGTCATTTCCCTTTGTCTATAAATCTTCTTCCACTATGTGGCTGCCCTGGAGTCTGTGAATCTGCTGTGATTCTGGGGACTGCTTGATTCACAAATCGTTCGCTGCTCAATTAAACTCCTTTTAATTTAATTTGGCTGAAGTTTTTCTTTTATTAAGATACATAGTTCCTTTTCCCTTAAAAATCTGTCTGACCTGCCCTATATGTTCTTGAACATTCTCCTCAGGTAAATTTTCTTTTCCTTGCACTCTGACAACATTCTATTTTCCTTTCAGTTCCATTTTCTGCCCCTTTTCTTACTTTAGATACTTGTTTTTAACCAGTTCATTTCTCCTTGAGTCTCATTTTGGGATTCTAGATAGAAAGATATCTCTGGGCATGAGAGTTTTCCATCCCCCCTTTAGCTTCAGGTTTGTAATAATTGTAGTGAACTTTTCTCTGTGTGTGCTTGCATAAAAAGCATTAATAAGATTTCCCCTCATTCTATGTTTTAGCAACTAGATCTTCCACCTATGGGCCTGGGTCCCTGATATCCAAATGATGAACAGGATGTATAGGGATTGCCAACTCTGGTGGGGAAAAAAAAAATGTCTTTGCAAAAAGTAAAAATTATTACTTTCTGCATTATTTTTGTAAAGAAAAAATAGTTTTACAAAAAGTAAATAACATCCTCCCTTTCTTTATCTTTCCTAGTGCAAACTTTCAGGAGCATTTACTTTATTGTGAAAGCACTTTAACTCATCGGTATTTCTTTTGAAAAGTGACTCTCAGAAATCACCATTATATGTTAGATAGGGTCCAATTTGCACAGAATACAATGGGATTATTACCCTCCTTGTTGCATGCCTTACCTCAGTTCTTCAGCCTAATATTTTATTAGCTTCTTTTGATAGCCACACATACAATAGACCGATTGAGCCTGCAATCCACTTCCTATAGCTTGTCACCTGAGACCTGCGAAGACTTCACTCCAGAAGGCCATGGGTCCGACCCCACCTCCTTAGTTGTACCCTACTGAAAGCAGAGCGAGGTAGCCGATCGGGTGTGTGGGACATCAGTTCCTAGTGACTAAGTATGTAAAACTTAGGAGTACCAGCTTCAGCATCACCTGTAATAATTCTGCTACTACCATACATCAAAGGCCACAGTGGTGCCTATGACACACCTTCTAAAACTAGAAACCACAACTTTTTCCCCGCAGGCTCTTTGACACTACATTTTAGCCTTAGTGCTCGAACTCAAGATCTCCTTGTTCATAGGCCTTTGATGGGATAAAGTGTTTGATGCATTCACTGATTTCCTTTCCCGCTATTGTATTTCCTTTCCTCTGTGTCTTCCCATTCCACCTTCCCACCCTGCCAGTGTTCGGCTTGTACTTTCTAGGCCTGTTTACCTCAAGGAAGAGCTGACATTATACCTCTGATGCTGAAAGGCTTCGCCCTGCTTGCAGGGCCGCGCCTGATTTTTTTTTTTTTTTTTTCAGTAGAGACAGAGTCTCGCGATGTTGCCCAGGCTGGAGTGCAGTGGCTACTCACAGGTGGATCATAGTGCACCTATAATCATAGTGCATTGCTTGAGTCTCAAACTCCTGGGGTCAAGCCATCCTCCCACCTCCACCTCCTCAGTACCAAGAACTACAGACACACACCATGCTGGGCAGGCACACTTGATATTTAATGCTCTTACGTGTGTTTCCTTTGGGGAAAGAATCATCTGTTTGTTCCTGCCTCCAAGCCCTTGTCTTTTATTTAACCCTGTTTGACTGTCAGGACTGAGCCTCAGATTTCTTGATCAGGCAAAAGCATATTCATTCACCAGTTTAAATACAGCTGTATGTTGTTTGAAGTTACAGTTATACACAGTTTTATAAAAAAGAATGCTTTTCTAATTACTTGTTAACTGTATTGAATAAAACTTTTGTGCGAGTACATGGATAACTTCTTGGCAAAATCTGTTTATGAATTTGATCTTCATTAGCATGTTCAGTATTTTCAAAAAAATGTTTATCCCAAACTATTTGATCCCTTCAAAACCTTCTTTATAAACTCTGTAGATGAGGAAATTTTTCACACTCTCCCTTTATAAGTTACACACAGGTTTCTTGAAGAAAAGGGTGTGTGGAGTGAAAAGTAAAGAAATGATTTTCACCAGAGTTGGCAATCCCTGTCAGTTATTGTTTATATATATATATATATATATATATATATATATATATATATATCTCTCTCTCTCTCTCTCTCTTACAGGGCCCTTTACCCATTGGTGGTAACTAGTATATTTTTGTGTTTGTACTAACTAGTTCAGGATGTCAAAATAAATCTCATCCTTTTGCTACTTAATATTGCCTAAAATATTCAAAGACAAATATTCTCTAACTCTCCCATGTTACTTAAGAAATGTCTTCCATTTCTTTATCATTCCTGGTACAAACCTTCGGGAGTATTTATTCTGAAAGCACTTTAACTCATCAATTTTTTTTTGAAAAGTGACTCTCAGAAATCAGCATTACACATCAGATAAGGTTCGATTTGCATAGAGTACAATGGGAGTATTACTTTCTTTGTTGCATTCGTTACTTCAGCCTTATATTTTATTAGCTTCTTTTGACAGACATGGACACAATAGACCAATATTGAGCCGGCAATCTACTTCCTATAGCCTGTCCCATTTATTTTGTCATTTTTCACACGGCATAATGTCAAAACAAATTTTCCCCATCCTGTATGGCTAAAGTTGACACTTTGAACAGACTGATTACTACTTTTGAAACTAAATAGGATAAAATGACATGACTGAGACAAAACAGTCCAGACAGTTTATTACAGTGTCTGCTAATTTATGACATATTTCCTAGAATTATTTGCTATGATCACATCCATATTTTAAAAAATTGAACTTTAAGTCAGAGGCATGCTGCTGTGTCATAACTGGTAAAGCAGGCTCTTCTCTCGCAATGTCAGCCCCCAGTTATGTGATCACAGAAAAGGTTGCTTCTATTTTTTATGTGCATAAATTTAGCAAGGCTTTGTCAACAAATATAAAAATTTGTTAATGCTTCTATGGCAAACTCTTCAGATCTAAAGCATTTCATTATTTACTGAAATGTTGTCAGTGCTAAACATACATCAGATGTATTACTTTACTTGCATTGGAATGGAAATTGATGTTTATTTAAGATTAATTCATGGCTTTGTACATACTTACTATTTCATTTATATAAGGGACTTATGTATTATAATATGTGTTTTTCTTCAGCACCGTATCTGTACCAGCTTTATTCACAAATCATTTTGTTTTAACATCAGAAAATTTATTATTTTTACTCTTTTAATGAAAATATTATCATAGACATTGATTGCAATTGGGAATATTGATCACATTGATTATTAATTGAACATTTTAAAATATTTCTTAAAGATACAAGTACTTGTAACAAAGTGGAATGCATTTAGAATTCTTTATAGACTACTCTTCTTACATTATAGATGTTTCACACAGAAAGTCTCTTCTTTGATACACAGAATCATAAACATAGGAAGTATATAGGTATAAATATTTATAATATGTGTACATCTTATGCATTTTATGTATGTATGTGTCTCTGTGCATGCGTATGTCTATAAGTGACTGTTTATATAACCCCTGAAGGAAATTAAGAAGTGAGCTCAACTTTGTATTTTTGAGGGAAAGCCTGAATATTTTTGACCCTACAGAAAAGTGGCCATATTCTATTCATTTGGTGATGTGGGAACCAACAGAAAACAACTGGAGCAAAGCGAATTATTGCAGATATAACCAATATCAATGCAAATTTTCTAGATGGACCACTTTTTTTTGAGGTGGAGTTTCGCTCTTGTTTCCCAGGTTGGAGTGCAGTGGCGCAATCTCGGTTCACTGCAACCTATGCCTCCTTGGTTTAAGCAGTTCTTCTGTCTCAACCTCCCAAGTAGCTGAGATTACAGGCACCCACCACCATGCCTGGCTAAGTTTTTGTATTTTTTTAGTAGAGATGGAGTTTCATCATGTTGGCCAGGCTGATCGCAAACTCCTTACCTCAGGTGTTCCAACCACCTCGGCCTCCCAAAGTGCTGGAAATACAGGCGTGAGCCACCACGCCCAGCCCCACATTTTAAGAAACTTGAAAACAAACAATAAACAAAATACAACTTTAGACTGTAACATTTCTCCAACTTTTCTCAAACATATCCCAAAAGCAGCTACCTTCAGATCATTGACATAAAATATATATAAATGTTAGTACTCAACAAGTATTACTTTTCTGGAATTTCATATGATGGAAGATGGAACTAGAAAGACATTAAACTGATAGTTTGTTCCAAAATTAGCAGGCATGATTAATCTATTTCTCACAGGATAGCTCAAGTTATAAGTCCAAGACAATTTTAGGGTTAAAAAGAAATTTATATTTCTACCAAGGTCATGAAGAGAAAGACAAATAATCTCACTTTTGAAACAATGCTGAGGGTGGGATTAGTAACAATAGCATAAAAAGTATCTCAGAATTCTTTATCAAAGCTAATCAGTCATCAAGTATTTCACACCAATTATCTATGCCCAACCACTTTTAGATTCACGAGTTTAAGAGGTCATCGTTGCTTCATAATTGGGAAGGTAAGACCATGGAGCCTCCTCCCTAGATAGGAACCAAAAGGGAAATCATCACTGCAAATGGTAAAAATTGTATTGTTTTTATCAGACTGTAGAAAAGTCTAATTGCAGCAATTGTTAAATTACTGTTCAGAAATCATTACAAACACGTGTGAGGTGGTGTGGTAGGAAGAGAAAAAGGGACGGTGTGGAATTGTGGGAATATTTCTAGAGTTGACAGACATGGATTTTAAGCCCATCTCTACCATTAACTGGCTATATCGTGATATGAAGTCAGGGAGTAAATACTTAGCACTATACTAGTTATGTGCTTTTGATCAATAATTTATTCACTCTGTGCTTCAGTTTCTTCATTTAAGTAAGACCATGAAGACAGGGATTAATTTTTTTGTTATGTTCATCCATGTATCCCAGACACTAAGAACAGTGCCTGGCAAGATTATTTCCAATAAATATTTCTCAAATATATGAATAAATTAGTAATTGCCAAGGTGGGTAGATTTATTAAAATTATATCATGATTAATTGGCCCTTTGAAGGGTTGCCAGGAGTTATACATGCTTACATTTTTTAAATCAACTTATACAGATATTAAGATTTCATCAAATGTCAGAAATGTGAAGTTCATGTTGAAGCTAAATAGCAACCAATAGCCAGTATGTCATATTTAACAAAATCAATGAAAAAAATGTAAATGTCAGAAAAATGTTAGTAATACTGCAAGAAAATAGCTTAAGATGACAACTTGTTTTTATTCATTATAAATTGAAAATAAATTGGGTACACTATGATTTGATGACTATTTAATGAATAAATCAGATTTTTAGTTCAAAAACAGCCATGAGTATACTTCAATGCTTAGGATAGTAAGATGAAATAACATCAATAAAATTCGTTGGCATGGTTAATGCAATGTATGTAATTAATGAAAACGAAAACATTGAAATGATATGCTTTTGTCATTCTTTAAATAATTGAAGAAATGATTTGTTAGTAAATTTAATATAAAAGTTTATCTGCTTTACAATAAATATTCGCTTTAGTTAAAAATAGCAAATTATTTAGAGTTATCTTACTAATAATATTCAATATGTTAGACACATTTAAATCATTGTTGTAATTGGACATATAGGCACGCAGGTGTTTGTTGAGCTAGAGGGAAAACAGATCGTTTGTTTTACCTACAGCTTTGTCTGAATCTTACACATCGGGCGCTTCCCCACCGGCACCAAGATTCAGCCAATGGTTTATTTTTTAAAGTCCATGTGGTTTTTCTCAAAGAAGCAGGAGCTTTATTACTTTACTTTAACCCAAATACTCACAGTCTTTCAAAATCACTGCAAAAACACATTACTTGGTGTATCTAAAATGCCCAAGGCAAGAGATACTAGCCAAATAAAAATTAATAGATATCAGTGCTTCTTCTTAATCTAATGTTAAAAAAAATATTTGGATGTTTAACAATTTCTATTTTATAATACACTTTCCTATATGTTACTTAAAGTGAAGTGAGGTGTTACTGTCCCTGTTTCATGTTAGAAGAAACACAGAAAATTAAAGTGACCTAAATAGAATTATACAACTACTAAGAAATAGTAAGAATTGAACCCCAGGTCTGCCACTTCCACTCCAGCACTTGTTCTGCATGTTACTATTGCCTATGCAACCATTGCCTTTGCAGAAGGCTGCTTCCAGCATGATTCTTGCTTCTCTGAGCCAGCAAATAGACACAGTCCACTAATGTTTACACCTGCCTCCACGGTCAGGAATATTTTTTGTTTGCTTTGTAGAGGAAGAGGTATTTTAAGGTTTTTGTTGTTTGCTTCAAAATAGATCAAGCAGTCCCACTAATGGGTATCTACCCAAAGGAAAAGAAATCATTATATCACAAAGATACCTGTCTTCCTATGTTTATCGCTGCAATGTTCACAGTAGCAAGGATGCGGTATCAGTCTCAGTGTCTATCAACAGATGATTAGATAAAGCAAATATATATGCATGTGTGTGTGTGTGCGTGTATAACATTTTTATACACGCACACACACACACACACACACACACACACACCATGGAATACTATCCAGCCATAAAAAACAATGAAATCATGTTCTTTGCACCAACATGGATGAAACTGGAGATCATTATCTTAAGTGAAACAACTCAGAAACAAAGTCAGATACTGCCTGATCTCACTTAAAAGTGTGAGCTAATGTGTACACATGGACATAGAGTATGAACTAATAATCACTGGAGACTGGGAAGAGTAGGAGAGTGGGAGGACTGAGGGCTGAGAAATTACTTAGTGGGTACAACGTACACTAGTTAGGTGATGGTTACACTAGAAGCCCAGACTGCACCATTACTTAATGTATCCATGTAACAAAATTGCACTTGTACCTCTTAAATTATACAAATAAGTAAAATAAAATAAAAGGCAAATGTAAGCAAACTTTCTTTAAAAATAAAAGACCATAATACTCATTTAGCTTATCATTCTGAGAACAGAAGTACTATATAAATGCGAAAATAAGCCCCATAGCCTTTTTGTGTACATATTTAACTCATATAACATGCCGTATTTTAAAAACTAGAGATTTGTAACAAAAATATTGTTACCAAATACAAAACAACAACAATACAAAAGAATAAAAAAGAGCCAAAGGTAAGTAGCTTTTCTCTTCTAAATCCATTTGAACATGTCCAGTGGTCTAAGAAAAAAAAATGCAATCTCTTTCCCACTTATCAGGTTCCTAAGTAAAGGACTGCTCAACAGTAGGTTTTTAGGGTAAGAAGGTGGGAGAAAAGGCTTTTAAAGTGGAGCAGACATTGTATTTCCAAGGGCTGAAATTCCATGAAGAATAAAATTGAATGCAGTATTACCGATATTCGGACAAATAAAAATTCGCACAGCCAAAATACATAAAGTGAAAGTGGGAGATAGCTTTGCGCTACCCCTGCTGAGTTCTATCACGGTAGTATCTCTGGAAACTGTCTGGGCTACAGTAATGTGGGATAACAATCCACCAAAAATCATTCGCACTAAATAACCCAAAAAAGAGAATTAGAACAAGTGCAGTTTCATAGTGGTTTTCATACAAAGGAATATTAAAGGGAACTTTAAAGTTTCCTTTTAAAATAAAAAATAAAGAATAAACCCACAACATTCTACGGTTCCTAATCTCATAGACATCCTTCATGGAACCTATGACATATATCTTACCCCACATACAACCCCCACAAACTATTCTTACTTTCAGAATGCTGACATACCTTAGGTTCAAAGTAACCATGACATCCTAAAATTATCAGAATAGATATTACAGTGAAACAGTGCACATAAGCTTACACGCACACATATTCTCCATTTGTAAAACTGGATTTTAAATAAAAATTCAAGAATTCTTTAAGCATGTTTTAGATTAAGTAACATTATGCAATTCCATGTATTCCTTAAGGCTATTTCTGATAGAAATTTGCAGCATTATTGGATCATAAGGGCATCCTTTGCACACAGTCCTCAGTTGGAACACGCCTATTTCTCACAGTCGTCTATATCACCTATATACACAGGAAAATCATCAAATGCCATTATCCTAGTAGGGAAAAAAGCCTCCCACTGTTTTGGTGATGAGGTTTTATTTAAACATTCTCTTCTTTTTAAAAATCAGCATGAGCTAAGTTACTACAAAAATTTATTTATGGTTTAGAAAATATATTCAATAAAGTCTAGCAAGCAAATGAAATGTGTAATGAGGCTAGAACCAATATTTATGCGTATTTAACAAATAGTTTAAGATACACTTTTTAAAAATCTTACATATGTATTACTGTTTCTATTTATACTTACAGTTGTAACTCTAGTCAGACACACAGAAATCTGTATTTCTTATTTAAACTTCACTTAAGAATCACACAAAATTTAGAGTACCAGATATTCATTTCTTGAGTTTCTCTGACCTTATGCATAAAAAAATAGACTTTGAAAATTACCTGTTGGTAGAATTATACTATAAGACATTTTACTTTTACCATGAAATACTCCTATGAGAAAATATATTTATTTTTTTTTTCAAGCTAGAGTCTTGCTCTGTATTCCAGGCTGGAGTGCAGTGGCAAGATCTCAGCTCACTGCAACTTCTACCTTCCAGGTTAAAGCGAGTCTCCCGCCTCAGCCTCCCAAGTAGCTGGGATTACAGGTGCATGCCACCACACCTGGCTAATTTTTGTATTTTTAGTAGAGACAGGGTTTCACCATGTTGGCCAGGCTGGTCTTGAACTCCTGACCTCGAGTGATCCGCCTGCCTCAGCCTCCCAGAGTGCTAGGATTACAAGGATAAGCCACTGCGCCCAGCCTTGTTTAATTTATTTTAACCTCCATCTATAAACAGAAATTCTGAAAAGATCCTGAATAATCAGAGCTCATTATAATTCTCCACACTATAGCCAAAGTCAAAGTCAGCTCATCAAAACATAATTGTGATCCTATTTCTTATGCCTTCCCCTGTCTCCTGCCCTGCATACAAAAAGATCAAGCCCCCGCCCCCCTCCAAAAAAAAGAGACACATCAGTGGTTTCCCATTTTTCTTGGACAATAGACAAAACTATCATTCAGTCCATAAGGTCTTTTCCGGCTGAACCCTCGTACCCTCCTGCTACCCCATACAGTCCTCTTTTTTCTGCTCCTCCGAGCCACAGAATATTTGCATGTTCTCTTTACCTTGTAAACTCCTGCTTACAGTTCATATCCCAGTTCAAGAATAATTTTCTGGTATTTGAGCAAAGACTTTTCTAACCAATGAACTAACTTCTAAATATATTTTCTTTGTTATATTTTCACAAGACTTTATTTTCTTCAGAATAAATATGTATCTCAATTTTATATTTTATTGTATATGATTATTACTTAGCCTCCATCTCTCCCACTCAGAGATAAACTCCATGAGAGCAGTGAACACATACATTTTAACACATCATCTAACAGTATACCTAGCACAATAGTTAGCATTTAGTAAGTGCTCAGTAAATTTTTCTTGCAAGAATGAGCTATGCTTAGTTTTGGGCATTTATGATATTCTAGAGAGAGGGAAAAAAACAGCTAAAATCCTTGCTTTGTTAGGATTTACATTCTAGCATGGGGAGAAGGACCAAAATGTATGCATAATAAACAAGTAAATTATGCAGGGTGTTAGAAAATGATAAATGTTATTCAACATAGAAAAATTTATATTAGAGTAAGGGGATCAAGATTGCCAGCAGTGGGAGAGACACGGGGGCAGGTTGAATTTCAAATAGGATTTTAAACACATGGATACGTGTTTCAGAAAGTAACATTTGAGCATACTTGAAGGAAATAAGGGAATTCACCATAAGGATCTCTAAGGGAAGAGCATTCCTGTGAGAGAGAACACTCAGTGAAAAGATGGAAGAGCTCCTAGAATAGCAAGTAGCCATTGTGGCTGGAGTGGAGTGAGCAAATGGGACGGTACTGGTCAAAGTCATTAGAGACATCATGGGGACCAGACACCTTAATGGAAATAATGAGAAGTATATGATTTTTAAATGCATTTTGATACTCTCTCATTACCAGTAACCATAATTTATAATGCTGATTACAATTTGCTAGCAGATAGATGTATGATTATTATATATTCCCATATTAATTCACCAATTTCCCAAATTAGAAGTCAGTCCCATTTTGCTACATTCTTTGAAAGATTGTTTCTTAAATTTCAAAACTATTATTTAGTAACATCTTACCAGTTTGTTCTCATTAATGATCAATGGAGTCTATTTTTTCTTAGAACGTTCATGGTCAGAACTGGTTTTGTCTCCCACTACTGTATAGTAAGTCCAGTCAAATATTACTTATGCAGTTATTTAAATGGTTTAGTGTGTTCATTTATGACAAAATAAACATCATTTCTACTTGTTATCTACTAAAAGTGGGGTGTTCAAATACTCAATTGTGGTTTTCTCAATTATAGCTGTCAGAATTATGATGCTATTAAATTATAAGTGCAAGTTTCTGCAGTGATTTAAATGAAGGAGGCCTGCATTGATGGGTAGTGCCTGTCTACCTGTATTGACATTTGAGTGAACATAGCCTGATTATAATATCAAAGCTCTCTGTCAGATTCCAGTGAATAATTGGTTATATATTATTTCTATTTTAAGTTAGAATTAAAAATATTGAGTAAATTCTCAACTGTCCAAAGTGAGAGGGAAGATGACTGTTTTCCAGAATGGACCATATGCTAGTCTATAAAGCAAACCTCAACAACTTTAAAAGGAAAGAAATAATACAAAGTACATTTTCTGAACACAATGGAATGAAGTTAGAAATCAATAGCAGGAAAACATTTGGGAAACTTACAAATATATGGAAATTATATGACACACTCTTAAATAACCAACAGGTCAAAGAAGAAATCAAAAAAGAAATCCAAAAACACTTTGAGATGACTGAAAATGAAGGAAACATAGTAAGACTTTGGAATGCAGATAAAGTGGTACTTAGAGGACAAGTTATAACCATAAGGGCTTATGTGAAAAAGGAAGACTTAAATCAATAACCTAACCTTCCACCTTAAGACGGAGGAAAAAACAAAAACAAAAACAAATGAAACCTAATGGAGAGAGAAGGAAAGAAATAATAAAGATTTGAGCAGAAATCAGTGAAATTTAAGACTACAAAAATTATAGTAAAAATCAATGAAACTAAAAGCTGGTCGTTTGAAAAGATAAAAAAAAAATTGATAAGCCTTTAGCTAGACTGATGATCAAGAAGAAAAAAAACCAGAAGACAAATTACTAGAATCAGAAGTAAAAGTAGGGATGTTATCAGTGATTTTACAAAAAAAAAAAAAAGCATTGTAAGAAAATACTGTGAACAATTACACATCAACAAGGTGGATGACATTGGACTCTTATATCTCACCATATGTAAAAATTAACTTGAGGAGGGGCACGGTGGCTCACGCCTGTAATCCCAGCTATCTGGGAGGCTGAATTGGGAGGACTGCTTGAGTCCAGGAATTTAAAACCAGTCTGGGTAACAGGGTGAGACGCCATTTATACAAAAATATTAGCCAGGCATTTTGGCACTCACCTGTAGTCATAGCCACTCGGGAGGCTGAGGTGAAAGGATTGCTTGAGCCCAGGAGTTTGAAATTACACTGAACTCTGATCTCGCCACTGCACTCCGGCCTGGGTGACAGTGTTGCTTTCATTCTGTGAAAACAACATTCACAGAATGGTTGTAATGCTGTGCCATGGAACATCGTCAGTAATAGCTGGTGGTGCTGGGTAAAGGATGTGAGGGATTTCTTGACTCAGCCAAGACCAGGAAAAGAAGAGCAAGTACCAAGAGGAGACCCATATATGCTGGGGAGGCAAGAGCGGGAGAGGCAGGGTGCATGGAGGGCTTAAGATATCAGGCTGTTTCTCAACGTGGTGAGAGGTTAACAAATGATTGATTTCCTTCTCCACACTCAAATTTGCTATCATGGAAAGTTTTTGTTTCAATGCTGTATTAGTTTCCTGGAGGCTGCAGTAACAAATTACCACAAATAGGGGGTGGAGAGATGGTAAAACAACAGAAATTTATCCTTTTACAGTTCTAGAGTCTAGAAGTTCAAAGTCAAGGTGCTGTCAGGACCTTCCTCTCTCTGAAGGCCCTAGGTGAGAATCCCTCTTGATGCATCCTAGCTTCTCATGGCTCCCAGCAATCCTTACTGTTCATGCCTGGGCTTGTAGCTGCAGTCTCCACCCCTGTCTGCCCAAGGTTTTCTCTGTGTGACCTCTCCTCTTCTTGTAAGGACACCTGTCGTTGGGTGTAGGGGCCACCCTGAAGCAGTGTGATCTCGCTATAACTAATTATGTCTGCAAAGAACCCATTTCCAAACAAGGTCACATTCACAGGTTTCAAGGGTTAGCACTTGAACATGTATTTTCAGGGCATACAATTTAGGCCACTATAAAACGCTTTTCCGGAGAAGAGTTAAGGCAACAGGAAATCCTTTTATATATATTGAATCTGTGTCTCTGGCTTTTTACTTCATACGGTGCTGCAAACAGTCTGATCTCATGGTGGCCTGCTGATGGCAGAGAAAATAGCCTGGTATTATTCAGCCTGGGGGCTAAGGGACTAAATGGGATTATTATTTGACAAGTTTAACATTTTCCAGTATTTTGTAACTGAAATGCCATCACATAGCTACTATGTCGCTCTGCATGGTTGACAGGGAGTTTTAGCTCAGGGATACTATTTAGTGAGGGAATATATTAATCTCATATTACATATATATTTCATACTTAAAAATCTCTCCTGGCTTTAACCTAAAGAACACAAAAAGGTAAAATAAACTGAATTCATATCACACCTTATACTGTAACTTTTTGATGCATTTTTTAAAAAGGCTACAGATGAGGAAATCTTATGTAAGTTTGTAGATGAGAGTTCTTCAGAAGCAATTTTAATGACAGAAGTAGACAAAGAATTACGCAGTTGTAAGAAATGAGATAAATATATATTTTTTATGCAATATACCATTTAATACTATTCATACTCTTCTACCTTAATATTAGCCTAACTTCATAAAGTTGGAATACACTGCACAGATCATAAACCTAAAATATAAAAACACCCGAATATAGTCATGAAAGAAAAAAATGGATAAAGAATTGCAGGGAGGAAACTTGGTCTCAGTCCTCAAGTGCTTTCTCTTGCAGAAGAGCCATTTCTGTATTCTCACCACAGAGCCTACTAAACATGCATTGTGTGCATCAAAAAAGGTACTTGATTTAATGAGCATGATTACCTGTTTCCTCAAGCTTTAAGGTCTTCTCAAAATATATTCAGTCATTTCAGCATAATCAATATTTACATCATTAGATTTGAAGCAGAAAGGTCAAAAGCAAAGGGAAATAGGTGGGTGAGATCAGACAGTTAAAATCACTAAGAAGTAATAATTGAGACTGAGGGATGATAAGAATCACCACCTCCAAAAACCTTCACAAATCTGATACCATTTAGTGGAGGGGTAGAAAATATTACAAAGACAAGCTAATGCAACCACAGGTGTCTACAATGATAATATTGAACCATCAGGAAAAGATTAAATGATGTTTAGTATATTTCTTCAAGGTATAGACTTATGTAATATTTATTAGAAAAATTCCCAACAAATTTGGTTAAATATTTAATATTCACCATTGATAGGCCAAATTTCTCTTATTTGCAGTGTTCTTTCATTCATAATCATCATTCCCAAAGGATACCAGACAAATTATGTGTTTCTCTACGAGTGCCTTACTTGCTGTCAATTCACAGATGTGAAATTAGGTAGTATCATGAAAACCAAGAACAACATAGTAAAGTATTTGTAAATGTTCTAACTAGAGGTCTTCAATAGTTAGAAGTACTTGGGGAGCTTCAAAAATATTGGTCCCTGGGCCTACTCAACACAGACCAATTAAATCAGAACCTCTCGGGATTGGGTCTGAGCTTGAGTTCTTTGTAAAACTTCCCCAAATGATTCTAGAGTGAAACTAGCTTGGAGAAAGCTGTTCCGAATAAGAACAGCTTTCTGTACCCCAAAGAACTCAACCACTTTCTAAGTCAAGAATACTCCCCCTTTACAGAGAGGATTGTGAATCAGCTGGCTTCTGTGTCTTCTGGAATATGAGTCAGAAAAGAAAGCTGCCTTTAAAATTCTGTTTCTAGGCTTTGGAAAATAATCCACAGGGGAAAGGAAAATTTTCTTATGAAAATTGTTACTTCATGAAATGTTCTAGTGATAGGATCCAACAATAAAAGGACATAGTGATTAAGGAATCTCATTCACCATGAAAACGACTTAAGGCACAAGTCAACATCTGCGAACAGCATCCCAGACATGCCCACACAAAATGCATGACTGCAGTTCTATAGAAAGTTGTTCTTGGAACTTTACTTTTGGAAAGTGAGCTTACAAAAAAGCACCTGATGACTAAATTAAAATTCAACCTACTAGTAATAGCCATAGAATGCTTGTCTGAGGCTTTGAAAGGTATATTTGGAGGGAAGGAGAGGAGTGGAAGAGCTCGAGTTTCCATTTTCCAAATGCAATAAGTAATCTCAAATGATACTTTGTTTAATATAAAGGAAAAAAAACTTTTCCTGTGGTATAGGTCTTATAAGTGTTCCTTATTTTCAATAAAGGCTCCTCTTCAGAAAAATATATTCCAAACATTAAAACTTATTAGTTATGTGTGATGAAACCATCAATGTGAAATATTTTGGAAAAATATTACATTATCACTAATTATTCTCATGACAAGTTATTTACTCAAGTTTTAAAGTAACAAACCATCAGTCCTACACCAACTGTTTTATATGCCTCCCAAATGATGCCATTTGAGCTTGTGGGAGGGACACTGACACGGTGAGCTGGAAGGAGAAATGTTGCTGCCTAAGAGTAGGATGTCCCCAGAGGAAGAGCAAAGTGAGGCTTGGCTTTGCACTTTATGTTAAATAAGCTGCAATGTGAAGAGGGGAAAATGAAATAAAGCCATTGCAAACAACCTACCTGAGAGGTGCCACACGTGAATGAACCTACCCTGTGTTAGTGATGACAGTGCAGTAGTGCGTCTCATCTGCAAAGGGACTTTCTCAGAGAATGAGAGAGATCTGGTTCTTTAATAAGAGGAACTTGAACCATTTTGTCAAAAACTAAATTTTAACACAGAGCTTCTGAACATTTAAAATTGTACTACTGTAACGTGAAGGATCCTATGTGAATACCATGAATTTCTATTTCAATCATTAGCATGCTAAAGTGAAGCAAGCTGCAATAGAAAAGGTCTTTGTAAAGGGAACCTAGAAAGAAGATTTTACTAACAGAATTTATAACAGGCAGAAGTTCAGGACAAAATTATGTCAGAACTCAAGAAATTCTCCCCCTAGTACTCATAGTCAGACCTAGTATTTTCTAGATAAATGTATGCATTTGTAGAATGTCTGTGATGTTTAATAACTAGACTTATCATTGGCCATTTTAACTACATAGCTGTAACATTAATTATAGACCATGTCAATGGCCCTTTCAAATGGCTTTTGTTTCTCGGTGAAAATAAAATAATATTAGAATATGGCCGGGTGTGGTGGTTCATGCCTGTAATCCCAGCACTTTGAGAGGCCGAAGTCTGCGGATCACAAGGTTAGGAGATCGAGACCATCCTGGCTAACGTGGTGAAACCCCATCTCTACTAAAAATACAAAAAAATTAGCCAGGTGTGGTGGCGGAGACCTGTAGTCCCAGCTACTTGGGAGGCTGAGGCAGGAGAATGGCATGAACCCGGGAGGTGGAGCTTGCAGTGAGCCGAGATTGCACCACTGCATTCCAGCCTGGGCAAAAGAGCAAGACTCCATCTCAAAAAAAACAAAAAATAAATATATATATCTATATACATATGAATATGAATGGTATTGTGATTGTTTTTCAAAGAGAAATTATTTGTACTTTCAGGGAGTCAACATTATAGTCAGTATTACATGAAAATTAAGTAGATATATGGAAAGATCAGGCTGATGTTTGTTGGATACACTTACTATGATATCTTACTGCAATTTGGGAGAAATTCAATAAGTAACAATGGATGTATTTAATCCTTTAAAAGGGATTTCTTGATATTATAAGAGTTAATATTAACTGGGACTACTCTGATTTACCAATTTTTAATAATCCATCAATCTGACGTGTACATTTTGGCTTTGTTCAAATTATGCCCAAAAAACTGTTAACAGTAAGCAAGAAAAACATTATATATAACAAAATACTGAATAAAAGAACTCTTCAAAAATTATTATTATTTATATGGTGGATCTTATTCTTTACTGATCTCTGTATTGTGTAATTTCTTAAAATTGGTACTGGACCAATGTAAAGCTTATTAAATACATTGATTTTAGTCCATTGGTTTTTATATGTTTTCAAGCAAGAAGCAGACATGAAATCTATTATCTTTAAAGTAAGAATATGTATTTTTGGAGCATTTCAAGCTCAATAATTATTTCTTCTCAAAATAATAGTTTCTATAATATCTAAAATAATTCTTATAGAAACCTAACGATTCTGCCATATTTTGCTGGAAATTACATAAATGAAATTGTAGTTACAAGATATTAGAATGACTCTAACCCACAAACCCTACTATTGAAACTAGAAGATAGAAAATTAATCTGGTACTATAAGGAGAGAAGAGAGGAGAGATAAATTATGGCCAGTGTGGCAAGAGTTGTGGGATAAATGTTATCCTAATACCTACTTCAGCATCAAATAGTATTCACTCCAGTCTGTCTATATTCATAATCTCCCTTTCTCTTTTATTCACCATTTTTTTCTTCCCTGGCATACTTTCTGTTTAACTACACTGTAGAATAAAATTATTAAAAATACTGTTTATTCCTTTTTGAAATTTCCAAAAATATCAGTCAAATTGAAATGTTCATATTCCAGTAACTACAAGCATATATAAGCCATCAACATCAAGGGAATTGTACTTGTTTCTTTCCCCTCGTCTCTAATGAAGTTAAATTTTGACCTGTCTGGGAAGAGCTGGTCTAACAGTTTTAATTGTGCAGAGATGGAATAGACTGCCACCTGAGGCAGTAACCATCCTGTCAGAAACTGAACAAACACCTATGACAGCCAACCTCCAGATGGCCTCTGCTCACCACCCTCTCCTGGTTGGTATTCACACCTTTGTGCGGTCTTGTCCCGAATTTCAGTAATATTTGACCAATAGAATATGGCAGAAGTGACAGTATGTCTCTTCCAAGATTTGGTTGTAAAAGGCACTGCATCATGTATGTTGGTCAATCTCTCTCACTCCCATGGATCACTCACTCCCATGGATCACTCACTTAGCCGGCTGCCATGTTGTGAGTGGCCCTGTGGAGAGACCTACGCAGTGAGGAAGTGAAGCCTCTTGTCAACAGCTGCATATGTGTGTGTAGAAGTGGATCCTTTTGCCACAGCCTAGTTGTCAGATGACTGCAGCCCCAGCTGACAGCTTCACTGCAGCCTCATGCACGATCCTGAGCCAGAACCACCCAACTAAATTGCTCCCACATTCCCAAACCTCAAATTGGTGTGATAATAAATGTGTGTTGTTTTAAATTGCTAAGTTTTGGAGTAATTCTGTATGCAGCTGTAGATAAGTAATATACCATCTGACAGGAATATTTCCTTTGGGTGCAAGATGAGATTTTATGATTACTCACATATCTTCTAATTCTTATGTTTGTTAAAACAAATAGAGGTGGGGAGAAACTTCCCATTAAGCATTTTATAACCAGACAATGTAATTGTAGAGTTTAACCAAAGTAATTTTGTAAGGCAACAAAATGTTTCTTCAAGGGAAGGAGAAATAGCAAGTAATCTTTGTAGTTTCCCATTGAGATTCCATTTATCTCTGCCACAAATTAGAAATTGTAAAGATTAGGTGCACAGGTGGGCAGGTAAGCATAGCATTAATCATAGTATTAAGACAGTAGTTGACTGTAATATTAGACTCATTAGATAGATAGATATACATACACACACATTACAGTGATAAAAACAAATATCGGTTTTCAATCTCACCAGGATATTGTGTTTGTGATAAGCTGTTATCATAAAATGTCCCAAACCAATATATAAATCTAATAAAAAGTCAGGCAAAAGGAAAAGAAAAGGCAAATAGATGCAAAAGAGTAAGGTAAGAGTTGTTCAACTAATTCAGCTATCAGTGGGTGGGTGAGTACATTGGTAAACTCAGCACCTGAGATGAGTGTATGGATATCAGACTTGATCAAAATACCAAATTTATATAAAGATTACACTTGGAGTCTTTTATTTGTTGTAAATGTTACCTAGTGAGTTACTAAAAATTGTACATATAGCCCACATGCTGATTTCCAAAATCATTTTTTTAAAAAATCACAGATAGCTTGTTTGCCTAGCATGCAGTTGATTTTTGATCATTGTTGTCATAAGACATGGATGTATTAATCTGCTGAAATTTACCCAAATATCATTGAGTTTGCAGTTTTGACTTTCCAGCAACTGGTGCAGCTGGAGAAACTTGTGCTATCTGCTGTCTTTAGACAGAAATTTGCTGGAAATATGAAAGAGCAATTGAAATAATTATCTTTACTTTCTTGATCTGCTCTTGTTGCCTGCTAATCAGGGAAATGAAGAAAAAAGTGAACAGACAAAGAAGCAAAGGTCCTGCCCAGTCAGCTCTGAAGATACCTATGCTCTGTGCCCCCATTGATCTGGTGAGGACTTCAGAAATGATTTAGCCCACAGGAGTCCTCCAGTTCTTAGGATGAGCGTGTATGCCCAAATTGCCATCATAGTGACTATCTGTTCTCCCTAGTCTGTGTCGTTTTTTTATCATCCAAGCAAGTGATTAGTGGAATCTATTCATGCTTTATCTGTGGCAAACTCAAATTTACATTCTTTTCCTGCTTGAGTGCTTTTTGTTGTATGGTTAGGTAGAGTGTAGAGCTACTTATAAAGGGCCTGCAAGAAGAAGTGATGGAGGTTGGTTGGCTAATGGGTAGTTTTATTTAATATAACTTATTTTGAAAAAAAAGCTAAAAGAAAAGCAGCTCCATGGTCAAAATGATCTTTTGTGTATTCTACAAATTTCAAGTTCCATTATATCACTGAGATTAATAAACACGTAAGAAGCAAAATATCTTAAGAGAGTTCCTCATACTGAACTATTCAGTGTTAATTATATTAATAATTGGACATGGTGGGTGATATCTGTAATCCTAGTACTTCTGGAGGCTGAGGAGGGAGGATTGCCTGAGCCAAGGAGTTCAAGACCAGCCTGGGCAACACAGGGAAACCCTATCTCTCCAAAAAACAAAAACATTAGCTGGGTATGGTGGCACACACCTGTGGTCCCAGTTACTGGGAAGGCTGAGGCAGGAAGATCAGTTGACCCTGCAAGGTCAAGGCTGCAGTGAGCTGTGAGTGGAGCCTGAGCAACAGTGAGATAAGGAAGGGAAGGGGAGGGGAGGGGAGGAAGGAGGGAGGGAGGGAGGGAGGAAGGAAGGAAGGGAGAGAGAGGAGAGAAGAGAAGAGAAGGGAAGAGAAGAGAAGAAAAAAGAAAAGAAAAAAGAAAAGAAAAGAATGGTGGCTCATGCCTGTAATCCCAGCAATTTGGAAGGCCAAGGCAAGTGGATCACAAGGTCAGGAGATCGAGACCATCCTGGCTAACACAGTAAAACCCCGTCTATACTAAAAGTACAAAAACAATTAGCCGGGCGTGGTGGAGCGTGCCTGTAGTTCCAGCTGCTTGGGAGGCTGAGGCAGGAGAATGGTATGAACCCGGGAGGTGGAGCTTACAGTGAGATCGCACCACTGCACTCCAGCCTGGGCGACAGAGGGAGACTGCGTCAAGAAGAAAGAAAGAAAGAGAGAAAGAAAGGAGGAGGGAGGGAGAGAGGGAGGGAGGGAGGGAGGGAGGGAGGGAGGAAGGAAGGAAGGAAGGAAGGAAGGAAGGAAATTATATTAATATGATTAAGATTTACCAGAAATCTGTCATTATTTGAGACAAAGACTTTTGTCTGATGCACAGAGAAAGGAAGGGGAGCCTGAGAAGTTCTAGGTGGTTATGTTTTGGCTAGCCAGGGCAGCACTGGAAAGCAAGTGAAAAGCATGAAAGGAAACTCAAAGGTAAGATTCAAAGGTTCCAATCATCCTACCTTCCTCATGGTTTTGCCGAGGGCTGTTTCAGCAATTGGTGCACCTGGAGAAAGCCTTGCCATCTGCTCCCTTTGGACAGCCTCAAGTTTGCCTCTGCTGGAGGTGAGCTTCCAAAATTAGTTTGGAAAACTAAAAACCTCAGTTTCTATTAATTCAGCTCAAGGTCCCCAAGGACTAGCCTGTTTAATCTAGATTTAGCTGATTAGCCTGCATTTCCCTGTGTAATTCCCATCCTTGGCTGCTAAAATGGGAGGCAAAAAGAGCAAGTGAAAGTAACAAGTCCTGTCGGGATTTGGCTCAAGGCAGGAGTTAGAGAAGCCAGGTGGCAGACTGCCTGGGAGGAAGTGTAGAGTGGGAAGCAAGTGTGAGACAGAGGTAGAGTGTACAGTTGAAGGTCAGTGAAGGTGAAGAATGAATCTTATGAAGTAGTTATTGATGCAAGGGCAGGAGTCTAGCTACTGACAGATCATCAAGGATTAAAAGAAAATCTTACACAACACTTACCAGAGAACAATGATGTTGGACTTTGTTCCTCTGACCGGATGTGGATCTCAGAATGTGAGTTCAGTGTAGGAGCCAAGCTAGCACATACATCTGCTGGCTTAGAGGAAGAGGATCTCCAGTATGGGGACGAGAAAAGCAAATGATTGCCTTGTAATGTTTAGAGCAAATGGATACACTTTCCACGTCTTCTCTTTCCCTCTTTATTGTTAGTTCAATATACAAGGATTTCTGTGGCTCCAAGAAATCTCAACATCTTTTTCCTAAAAATACAGAGATCTGCTGGACGGACTTTATGTATTTTCCATTTTATAATTGATTTTACCTCGCCAACCCTGGTCCTACAGAATGTAATTTAACAAAGCACATATGATTTATTTATATTTATGAGAAGTTGTGGGAAAATATCTTCATATGTGATACTTAAAGAAATGTTGACTTGAAAAAGACTATTTACTTTCATTATCATAATAATTGAGTCAAAATTCACCAAATTATTTGTAATGAGTAGGGAGTCATTCGTTTGGAGAGAAAATGTTTATAAATCATATCTTCTCATTCATGTAGTTTAATGTTCTGAAGTAACTGCAAACTAAAAGAAAAACATGCATTAACAAATATTTGTAAAAAGAGCACATGTAAAAAGAGCACTTTTCAAATCTGATAGCAACTGCCCTTTCAGAGGATATGCTGAGATGAACCAGAATTGATTAATTGCACATTTATCCATTCATTTTTCTTTTAAATATTGAAGTTCTGGTCACCAAGTACCAAGGTAAAGTGAGGAGGAGGACATAGGCCTTGCCTTTATTCAACTTAAACATTTAACGGAAATATTTAATGGAAGTATTTTTCATCTAGAATTTTCTTTGTCCTCTTTGGCCATATTTTGTAGTCAATGAGATTTTAGGACTATTCATAAAGTCTTTTTGTATTTCTTAAATTTTGCATTTTATTTAATATTTACTTAAATATTATTAAAATATAGCACTTCAAACAAATTTTAATAATCATTTAAATGAATGGAAGAATTTATTAAATCTCATATATGGGCATTTTAGGTAATTAAAAGCAGTGCAGAAAGATACCTACTGTGTTAGTTTTCTAGTAAGTAATATTATTTTACTTTGTATTGATAGTTGCAGAGCCACTCAGTATGAAAATGTGTCCTGGTATAATAATAGAAGGCAGGTCGGGCGCCGTGGCTCACGCCTGTAATCCCAGCACTTTGAGAGGCCGAGATGGGCAGATCATGAGGTCAAGAGATCGAGACCATCCTGGCCAACATGATGAAACCCCATCTCTACTAAAAATGCAAAAATTAGCTGGGCGTGGTGGCATGTGCCTGTAGTCCCAGCTACTAGGGAGGCTGAGGCAGGAGAATCGCATGAACATGGGAGGCGGAGGTTGCAGTGAGCCGAAATTGCACCACTGCACTCTAGCCGGGCGACAAAGTGAGACTTTGTCTCAAAAAATAATAATAATAGTAGAGGGCAATATTGTGAATACTTAACCATGGTACACCTCTGTTCTTAGTACTTTACAGGGGTGATCTCATTTCATCCTCCTTGCAGTTCTATGAAATAGGTAATATTACACCCATTTTACAGATATGGAAACTGAGGGATGCTGTAATTGAGTAAATTGGCCAGGGACACATAACTAGGGATTACTGAAGGTGGTTCAAGCCCAGGGAGTCTGGGCACAGAGAGTGTGCCCATTGGCACGCGGCTGTGTTGCCCACGTAGCACCTGGATATTCCTGTGTCCCTGAGGATTTTAAAATCTATTGCTTTTCATGTTTAAACACAGGATCAGGAGTCATTTGAACAATTACCAATTTTATTCCTATTTCCTTGCAAGTAATTAAACGCTAACAATCATTTAATTTAGTGTCGTGTAGTACAAAATGCATTCATTTGTTTTATTTGTCCTGCAGTGTGGCCACTGATTCCTGACAGTGCAAGGGCACCCTGTAAGGGTTCGGTGTCTTCTCGTCAGTTATTTCTGATAATAGAGCCCACTTAGATATACACAGCATCCCTGAATGCACACATATTGTGCACACGCACACACACCTACACAGGGACTGCCCAGGAATTCCTTTTACTTCCTTAGTTAAGGGAATTAAATAGAAGACGTGCTAAGTACTAGCTCACATTTTTGCAGTTTATGTGAGACTGTATCCTGCTTCTCTGCAGCAAAAGCCTTCCTTGAATAGCTTGAGTTTTAATTTCATGTAGAACGACGTGGCTATGGATGTCTCTTTTAAAGATGAAAATGGATCTCCCTCACCTTTGATACAGGGAGGAAGTAGTTGAGACTATAGAATGTTAGGATTGGAAGAAATCTTAGAAAGTACCTAATGATCTAATGTAGCCTCCCAATCATGAAATCATTTTTATATAGTACTCCTGGCATTATCAACGATGGTTAACATACTTCATTACCAGGTATTTCTTTTCCATCTGTAAGCAAATCTGGTTACTAGAAAGTTGTTTCATTGTTTAAATGAGTTTCTATTCACTTTTTCTTTCCTTCTGGTATTGTCTAGCTCACTAAGTTTACTACTTGGCACTCAGTAGGCACTTAGTATACACTTGTGATTAAGGAAGTTCATTTACCTTTTAACATGATGAACATAGAGCCCATTTCATCAGATGTCTTTTCACAGCCACTAGCAGATAGAATCTCTGCTTAGCAGTTCACCAGCTACGGAAGACAGTCATACACAGATCATTTTAATTCACTGTATGCTAAAAAAAAAAATATCATGTACAAGATGCTACAGGATTCCAGAGGAGGGGCATTGGGTGGGGTAGAGAGGTGGAATAGAGAGGAAGGGGGACGCAAAATGTTTTCTTGAGTAGATAAGGTTTGAGCTGAGTCTTAAACATGAGGATGATTTATCCCATGAAGAAGAAAAGCAAAGGGGCACTTGAAGAGGAAGAATAGTAGCAAAATTGCATGGAGATACAGCATTGTATCAGGTAATTCTAAGGGGCTCCATAATGCTAGAAGATAGAGTAAAAGTGGGAGTAGGGGAGCAGGACTGGAGGATGGGGTAAACCAGGTCATTGGAGGTCATGAGTGCTGTGTGTGCTCACTTCATGTTTGCGAGAGCTGGGGATCAACGGCAGCATAGAGTCCCACTTGGACAGCTACCCTGTTTTCCTTAGTTCAGTTTCTTTTCGGGCAAAGCAGCTATTCCCTTTCTTTCTCTCTCTCCTCTGTGACATGTTTTCAGTGCAATTCCCATCATAGACATACTCTGCCTTTTAGATACCAGTGTACCACTTGAAATGAGGATTCAGACATTGAACTGAATATTCTAGAGGTTTCCTGACAGAATTAGGGCATGAAAAGATTCGTGTTTGTCCTTTGCACACTCTCATTTCATTAACACAACGTGTTTGTGTTCACTTTTTGGTAAGCTATGTTATGCTGTTGATTTGTATCTATAGCCAATTAAAATGCTAGATGTTTTTTGAGATGTCCTACTTTGTAGCCAAGATTTTCCAGGCGTTTCTGGATGTTTTTCCATTTAACCTATGTGTACTTGTTTGTATTATCCAGTTTACCGTGTCTTTTTATTAGTTCATGATGAGATCATTAGAATGCAGATATTGTCTCTAGTATAATCACCAATTTACCTTTTTGCTATTTACCTATATGATAGGCATATCTTTGGATCTTGAGACAAAGCATCATGGATATGTTTCATCCTATCCCATATAAAATATATATCTGATATTTATCTAGAAATATGGGTATTAAATAATGAAAGCAATTTAGCCATATGAGATAATTCATTTATATTTAATATATCTTTGGTTATAATAAATTGGAGACTTGAAGAATCTATGAGAAGACTAAGACAGGCCTCATAAGTCACCTTAACTTTGCTTGATTTGCAAACATAAGTGAAACTTAACCTGAGCTTTTTCTTGTAAATGCTTATATTAAAGAAAAATGAAACTTAAGGCTTATCAATCAGAAGCCACCAACTCATACTTCTGCAGGTGGGAACTTTCCAGCAGCATCATAAGGTAACTGTATAACTGTAACCAATCAAATATTTGCTTTGCTTCTGTGTTCATCCTGTTAAAAAGCTTTCCCTTTATGTTCCCTCAGCAGAGTCCCCAACCCATTTCCAGTTTGGAGTTGCCTTTAACGTTTCATTGTGCTTCAATTTACCTTTTAACAATTTACATAAACTGAACCACATTATCCTAAAGATAATGTTAATTTGTTTTGTTCTCATGTTCGGCAGAGGTGGAAACATTATTAAATATTTAACCGTAAAATAGATGCTTCTTGTTTTCAACTTGTATGACCCTAAATTTATACATAATATACTTGACCTTCATAGTTGTGACCTTTTCATTATACAAAATTGTTTTCATCTTCAAAGGAGTTCTGGTCCATGATGTTATAGACTGGAATATTTAGAAAGTAGTAGAGAATTTAATGCATAAAATAGAATAATAAAAGATAGCAGTAGACTTAACACAGAGAGATTATTCTGATGGACATTAGATGTTTTGCATTTGGAAATGTCTATTTCATTAATCAACTCGTCCTCTCTCTAAGGGCACAATAGGCCCCTTGAAATTAGCTAACTGTTTTATTTTTGTTCTTTATATTATTTCTATAATTTAAATTATCTATCAAAACACATTAACCTTGCTGCTGAATATTGAGTGTTACACTATGTAATGGCATTGGTCAACCACTGAAGCCAGTGAAGCTCAAGGGGTGATTTAGATTTCTTAGCAATCTGGTTTATCTCTAGAGATCACATTGCCCTTCATTCAGAGTGATGCAGACCCAGAAACTAAGCCTCCCCACTACAGCTGCTGAATATGTAATTTCAGTAAAAATTTCAGATCACAATCTTCTGTCTGCCATTTGCCAGGAGGAAAGCTGACTGTGTGAAGTAATGAATAATTTATCTGTGCCTTCTCTACCTCAGAGTGTCCAGTTTGTGTATGAGTTAGGCACAAGTCTGATTCAGTGTCTTCTAAATGACTTTTTGAGGAGTTATTTCAAATGAAAACAGCAAAGTACTACATCTTTGAGTTGGTTCCACATTCCACCCCACACACCCTAGGCTCCTCTCACTGACACCGCTGGGGCTTTCTCAGACTCCCTTTCTTCTCTTCCCTCCATTTTCACCTCTGCTGTCTCTAGATCTGGCCTAACCACCTATGGCAGGGGTTCCCCACCTGTTAACTACGTACTATCTGGAGGGTGGATGATTGCTAGGAGTGCTTCAATCCATTTATGTACCAGGCACGGTTAAAACAAAAATCACGAATGCCCTGCACATATGTACAACGAATATATTCAAATATATCTAGATGCTTTAGGGACTAATAAAATATAAAATCATGTGAAAACATTGCAGAATTTGCTTGGCAGTATTCCTAACTGATCTGTAAGGTCCACGTTCTATGAGATTTGCATTAGGAGTGTAGGAAGATGAAGGGTTGGAAGGAGTCTCTGCTTGGCTCCTATTGTTGCACAAGATTTAAGATCATGCAGGGCTTTTGTTCATGACCGAGGAGTAGAAAAAGGCAAAGTTTCAGAAACTTAGTCCTTTCATCTCCTTTATTTTGCTGATCATTTCTATTTGAGTAAATGCACTCCAATAAGGAGCAGTATTGCTCCAATGAACGATAATCAGTTAAGAAACTTTCGAAATGAAATCAAGTAAATGTTATTAATTTTATCCAACTCACAATATAATTTAGTTGCCATGTATAATATTTTAATATTATATATTTTTTCACTTTTCCCACTTTGGTGTTTATATTTTTCTTCCCTTTATATAGGAAATGTTCACAATTATATGCCTTTTTGGTGTATTTTTCACATAACACATATGTAAAAGCGATGCTTGATAAGTCTTACTGGCTGTGAGGGAAATGGGATGTAAAACAAAATGTGACTCCAAATCAAAACATTTTATCCTTCAAAAATGGAAACTTTAGAAATGGGCATTCATCGAGAGGTGGTCCTGATGGCTACATTGAAAACAGGTAAACAGGCATCCTGGGCTGGGCATGGTGGCTCAAGCCTGTTATCTCAGCACTTTGGGAGTCCCAGGCAGGACAAACAGTTGAGCCTAGGAATTCGAGACCAGCCTGGGCAACACAACGAGACCTCATCCTTGTCTCTACAAAAAAATTAGCCAGGTGTAGTGGCACACGAGCATAGTCTTAGCTACTTGGGAAGTTGAGGCAGGAGGATCACTTGAGTCCAGGAGCTGTGATCGTGCCACTGCACTCCAGCCTGGGTGAATCAATAACAATTGCTAGAAAATGAACTGGGCCCGGCGCAGTGACTAAAGCCTGTAATCCCAGCACTTTGGGAAGCCAAGGCAGATGAATTACTTGAGGTCAGGAGTTTGAGACCAGCCTGGCCAACATAGTAAAACCTGGTCTCTACCAAAAATACAAAAATTAGCCAGGCATGTTGGCATGCATCTATAGTCTCAGCTACTCGGGAGGCTGAGGCAGGGGCAGGAGAATTGCTTGAACCTGAGAGATGGAAGTTGCAGTGAGCCAAGATCGTGCCACTGCACTCCAGCCTGGGCAACAGAGCGAAACTCCATCTCAAAAAAGAAAAAGAAAATAAATGAATTTGTTAAAAGAGCTTTGGGTCTTCAACCAGAGTTTATAAAAATTCTAGGAGATAGTTCATTGAGGGATATAAATGATATAATGTATAAACTTATTTGATGAATACGGTTTTAAAATAAGTTTTTGTTACAATTTAAATATTATAACAATTTCCTTATTTAACCCTAACTACTTAGCCAGATACTGCCAAGTAGAGTAACATATACATTCATTGTATATTATAATAAATTTCAAATTGTAGATTTAACCAGGTAACCAGTTGATATCAGACTCTATATTCCCTTCTGAACTACAAGACTTTGCTGAGTGCCCTCCTCCAGCCCCTGAATTTTACCATTTTTATACTTTAGGCATCCTACATGCCATTTGGACATTTCACTCAATATTTCTCTCACTTCCTTATTATAGATCACAATAGCTGTCTGCTTACCCTGGCAATTCTGTAGCCTATACTTTCAGGGAATGATTAGTGGTTTACACAATTATTAGTGTAAACATAACTAACCATGACTAACCCCCTTACTCTGCTTTCTATAGGCTGCTTCTTCCTTTCTGCTGTGAGTACACATGCTAACATTCGCGCCCTGGGCAGTGTGTCACTCTGCTGTTCGCCTCAGCCAGAATCCATGCCAGAGTCACACTGTGTGAGTGCTGACAGTGCTGTTCACACGTGCTCTGTGCTGGGGAAGAACCCAGCACTTATGGTCCTTCTCCTCCTTTCCAGCTGTCTTCACCCTTCTTCTTGATAAAGTCACATTTCCTGTACCCTTAGGCTCTCGAGGAAGCCTGGCATTAAAGAGCAAAAAGAGTGAAATCATCTTTATGGTACATTATGCATCTCAAGGAAACTGCATTCTCAATGATTTATACAGTTTCGCTACTGAAAGTCCTCTCAGGAAAGAGTAAAAGCTAGAATATTCGTATAATCTGAAATATTTTATCAAAGATTATATTATTAAAAAAGCACTCATGTAACAGGAAAATGAAAACTTCAGCACGTATATATGATTTTCCCCAGAAGGACCCTAAGTTGAGTACATTTTAATGTATACACATGCACACATACCCACATATTTCCCCCCAAGGAATCGAAGTTGAGTAGGTCTGAGTAAATTTTACAAAACACAGTGGAGTAAAAGAAATTCTCTTTAAGTAGGAGGACTTATATACAGAGGTATGATTTTTATTTTATTTTATGTATGTATTTATTTATTTATTTCTTATAGAGAGGGGTCTCACTGTGTCACCCAGGCTGGAATGCAGTAATGCAGTCATAGTTCACTGTAACCTCGACCTCCTGGGCTCAAGCAATACTTCCACGGAACTAAGCCTCTTGAGTAGCTGGGACCGTAGGCGTGACCCAGCATGCCCAGCTAATGTTTTGTTTGTTCGTGTGTGTGTGTGTGTTTGTTGTAGAGATGTCGTCTCCTTTTGTTGCCCAAGCTGATCTCAGAAGTATGATGTCTATTATGTGGTATTGCTTTTGATTTGTTGTGGCCACAGGGCTGGCTGGCCAGAAGAGCAGGGCATCAGAATGATTTGCTTACAGTAATGTGGAGAGTCAGTGGTTCAGCCTGGATTAGCATCTACATCCTTATTAGTTGCCTTGAGTTGTCAGAG
Source organism: Macaca fascicularis (assembly GCF_037993035.2). Lineage (NCBI taxonomy): Eukaryota > Metazoa > Chordata > Mammalia > Primates > Cercopithecidae > Macaca > Macaca fascicularis. The sequence goes on along the minus strand of NC_088392.1, from coordinate 72,850,095 downwards.
TCCTCTGTGCTTGACTTCAGTCCTTGTTCTTACACATAAATATTAAAAGAAACTTGGGTGGGGTGGTAAAATCTGACCTTTCATTCTCTCACTAAAGAAACCAAATAATGATTGATACTGAATTTCCTTGGGATTTGTTGAAATTTTCTAGATAAAATATCTCTAATAGTTTATGTTAAAAATAGCTTTTTTAATATGTTTTCTCTTTCAAAAGTTAAAAAACATTAAATTTATTTTTAGTTTATTTGGGGAAGAGTATAATTTTTAGCATTTCACTTAGAGGTTTAGGTAGTAACAATTCCTGGCTTCAGTGTTAGACCTGACGTGTGTGGAGATGATTTCTAAGCAATAGCCCAGATTTCAGGATAGATGGAACTGTGCAGAAAGACGCAGGGTTTCATTGGTGGTGCTCTTTTCCCAGTGCTTAAAATTGGCACTTTACTGAATAGGGAAAATAGTGGCCACTAATGACTACAGTTGGAAAGAATATATATATATATATCTGTTTTCAACTGTATATGTGTGTGTGTGTATACATATACACACACACACATATATATCTTTCAACTGTATATACATACAGTTGCAAAGAGAGAGAATAACATAGAGAGCCAGTTTTAAAAAAAGTCAGAACAAAAGGAGGAGAGGAAAAATATAATTTACTCAGGGAAATGATGGACAGCAATATTCTGTTGAATGAACACACGAACTAAGAGCTCAGAAATCTGCCACTTAGGACTAATGAAAATGAGTTTTCATATTCATTCGTCAGCTTCCTTGTTTCCACCTCTGCTTCTCAAGTAGTTCAGTAAGTCATGTCAGAAGGCAATCTAAAGGATAGATGAACTTGAATGTGCGCTCTGTTCCAAAATGCATCAAGTCTAAATCCCTGTGCAGAGGTTTTAATCTGGCATACGTGAAACTGATTCCTGTCTCATTTCCCACTGTGCCCCAGCACTTGGCTCTGCTTTGACCGGGTTGGTTTCCTCACTAGTCCATCACGCTAATTCTGTGCATTCCTTTATGCTTTCTCCCTTGGCCTCTTCAAGGCCCAGCGTGTCTTCCTAGATTATGCTCCATTGAACTCCATTGTATTGCACACAGTGTAGCACCTTACTACAAACTGTCTTGATTCATGTTTTTGTATGTCAGTATTTCCCCTGCAAGGAAGCTACTTCAGGTCCTGTCTTACTCATTTATGTTTTTACGGCTGTCAAAGAATCAAAGGGAACTGCAAAACATTTCTGATTCAGTGTGCGTTTCTCTGAGAATTAGGAAGTAGAGTCATATGGGAAGAAAATGTGTTCACTTTAATCTCTTTCCAATTTTCATAAACCAGGACAGAATAACATATGCATATTTCTTGCTTCCTGACCTTAGAATTTGGTCTCAATGTCTGTCCTCTAGATAAGATGAGATGATATGGTTCCAAGCATTATTTTAGATTTTGGATAGTGCTCCCAAATGCAGGACAAATATACCTGGAGATAAGAGTGATGTTTTGGAGAAGTCCTAACTGAGTTTAATAAGACCTAGATATTAGACCTGAGTCAATTAAGAACAACTGGGTATCTCAGAATTAACATTTTGAGTGATAAAGCTTCTACTTACAAGCTGAGTAACCATCAGCATGATACTTACTTTCTTTGGGCATAACTGTCAGATTGGACTGGTTGATCCATCTCTAATCAACCTTTCAGTTCCCAAGTTTCAGTTTCCATTTAATTGTTAATAACTAGGGTCATCAACAGAAGCAGCCCTCTATACAAAATAGGATATCTATATATCATGGCACTTGGAGGGGGCAATCACTTCTAGGAATGAGGATTCCAAATTCGTAAGAAGAAGGTACCTCCTATGAATCTTGTGCCATGAATGAGTCTTGTTCTTGCTCCTGTCAACAATCCCTGCCTGACGTAGTGCAATGTGGGAGAATAAAAATGTGCTGATCTTCAAAGTTATTATGTGTCATGGGTTATATGGAAGGGGTGGAAACACTTCATTGAAGCATGAAAATTTCAGAAAGGGAATGGGGGAAGTAAGGGACTGACGTGAATGTGGCAGTCTCAGGCTGCCAAACCTGAGAACCGAAGTGAGTAGAAACAACCTACAAAGTACAAGTATAAATCAGGGAATCACTGGAATTTAGTTGAATTCCAGTGGAATTGAGTCTCGTCTCTTGCAAAATCTACCAAGGATTGGGTAAGTATTTATGTTTTTCTGTTCCAAAACCGTTTGTATCTAGAGCCTTAATTGTGATCGCCATGGATAAAAGGGTAGTGTCTTTTGATAATAATAGTTCTGCCAGGCACAGTGACTCACGCCTATAATCCCAGCACTTTGGGAGGATGAGGCAGGTGAATCACCTGAGGCCAGGAGTTCAAGAACAACCTGGGCAACATGGTGAAACCCTGGCTCTACTAAAGATGTAAAAATTAGCCGTCATGGTGGTGTGCGCCTGTAATCCAGCGACTCGGGAGGCTGAGGCATGAAAATCATTTGAACCCAGGAAGTGAAGGTTGCAGTGAGCAGAGAGCGTGCCACTGCACTCCAGCCTGGGCGACAGAGTGAGACTCTGTCTCAAAACATATATAAAATAAATACTATAAAATAGTTCTAAGAAATATCTCTGTTGTGTTTGCTATGTTCGAATATTCCAGAATACTGTTTTCCTTTTCTCACTGAAACTTGTCTTTTGGGTAAATCATAACCCCACTGCTTATTCTTTTGTAATTCTTCATAGTATCTAACACAACATCCTGCAAAGGGTTAGTTAGGGCTGGATGAATGGAGTTGATTGGCCATAAAATCCTTCTACGTAATGCATTAGTGTGTTTCTTGGGATTCTTTCCTTTATGTGACTTGACTGAGGCAGTGAATGATTCTTTGATACTTCCCCAGAAGCAGAGAGAGTTGGTGAGTATGCTGATGTACAGCTACATAACACCGCATACTGCAGGAATTGCTGCATTTGTCTTCTCCCAGGGATTCCAAATGCCAGCTACTGGCCCTGGGCCTGTTGATAAAAATCTTTAGCTGCTATGGTACTTTGAATTGGAAGATCAATCTCCAAGTATCTTGAAATCATTCAGCTTCAAAAATTCTTGAAAGCAAGAAGAATGTGACTTTGTTTAAGAAAAAAAAGTAGCTCATGATTGGCGCCACAGCCATTGTGATGTGTGAATTGGTTTCTGATGTTCAGCTCTGTGGCGATAAATAACTCTGACATCTCGGGCAATGTTCTCTTGTCTCATAATCAGCAAATGTTTTATCTTCAATGGCTGCATTTGAATTCTGCAAAAATTATTACGGTTGAAATTGAAGGGAAACCTAACAGTTTTGTTTTGTTTTGAATATTTGGCTTTCCTTTCTTTAGCTATTAGTTTAAAGGGAAAGTTCAAATGTTTTGTAAGCCAGTTGCTGTAAGAGAGTCATGAGTGCTCTTATGTGCAAAACAAAGGAGTCTAAAACATAATACTGCATAGAAACACTGCTTTTTTTAATTCCTTACTCTCTCGAGTATGCACAAACTTTCTTTCCAATTTATGCAGTGAAACTGTTGCCCACCTCAACTTCAAATACTTTTCTGTTCTCCCATCAATACTTAAAGAGGTTGTTGTTAATTTCTGGAAAATACCCCTTCCCCCAAATTGCTCATATATCAGGCTCCTATTTACAGTAATCTAAGTGAATGGATATCATTCACACCCTCACAACCGCAGAATTATAAAAATGAGGCAAACAGAAATAAGAGGCTAGCCCAAAATTCTATAAAATACTTTCCTTCCTAGTCACAGTAGAATAAAACTCTCCTCATTTGCAGACTGAAGTCTCCCTCCATGAAAGTGTTGCTCTCCAGTGACCCAAGCTACCAGGCCAGCTCTCTGAAGGTCCTTCAAGGCTTTAGATGACTCAGTCCAACTCCACTTGGGGCCACATTCTTTTTGGTGGCAGATGCCTGGGCACTTATTAAGCTGTTTAGTCCAGAACTCCGTTGACTCCTTTCCAGAGCTCACGGAGAGCCAGACTGGTGCCTGGAACAGAGCAAATGCTTAATCCCTGGGTGTTACCTCCCCATCCCAACAACACTGCCAAAAATAAATGTTAGGGCTTGGGAAGGAGAGCCGTAGAAATGATGAATGGCTTAGACATAGATAAAGAAGTTCGGGTCGTCTTAGAGACAGGGAAGCTGAAAGTGATACCAACAATCTTCCTCCTACAGAGGTAACACGGTCGTGCGTTCATGATTCCCTCCTGAGGCTCACCATAGAGTGGGGGTCAGGAACCACCCCTGCTTCTTTAGACAAATTCAGCTTCCACTGTTTTAGTAGTGGCTGTTACGTACAATTTTATTTGTACCAGGGATTGTGGGGCTACCACATATTTGTAATCCTATTTTACAAAGAGAAAAGTTTGTGACACACATACTCTATTTTCACTGGATTTTAAATGACATAAAGCTGTCATGGGCATCTGCTTATTCATCTGTCAAATGAGACATTGAATTCTTTTACTCTAAGCAAACTGCATAACTCTCCAAGGAGATTGTAGTACATGGGCTGTCTCTGACATTGGTTACTAGAGACAGGCATCGGGGGGAGAAGTTAGGACTCCCGTGGTCCAGCCCTGCCTGCCTGCAACTCACTGACCTCTGGGTCTGGTGCTTCCATCTGTAAAGTGAAGTTCTCGGACTAAATGAGTTCTGACAGACCTTCCAGCTTTTAAAGTTATATAATCTCACGTCTGGAAAACTTTCTTACGTGAAAAGCAATTTATAAGATTTAAGTCAAAGAGGATTTTAAGGAGAAAGATAACAGCCATCTCTCTTTCTCTCTATCTATCTCTGTCTCTCCCTTTCTCTCTCAAATGCATGTTAGAGTCTTTTTCTGAAGGCTGGGAGGATTTAAAGACCCTTTTTTTAAAGACTCTGTCACTTCTGTGTTTCTAAAGTTTTCAATTCTCTAATACTCCAGTTTAACGCCATTTCCTGGGGCGTTACAGATTTCACTTGTTTTGTGTGTGTTTTCTGGTACTAAATATAGTAGCTGGCTTAAGCTACATGGTTATATTCTTCCTAAATTCATGCTTTAGGGTTTTATTTTCTTTTTTCAGCTTCATGTAGGTCTGCTTTTGAGTAAGTCATTGAAGCAATTGAAAGATATTTTTGAAATCTTGTTTTATAAGTTTGCTTCCACACACTGGAGTCTGCTAAATGGAGGGATGTATTTTCACTCCATAATCGAAAGTTATTAATACATAGAACAAGTACCAAGACTCAGCTTTTCTCCATGTTTGAAATCAAGATGTTTTGGTCCATTTTAGCAAAAATCTTGCTAAAGTATGAGGTGACAGGCATAAGGTACAATGCCACTAAATATGAACCGCATTACAAAAACAAATGTTCCTGAGCTGAAAATAAAAATTAGCTCCTTAGTAACTTAATGAAGCATGAAGTATAAAATGGTAGCAAAATAATCTTTAATAGTGATCTTCAAAATTGTTGGCATCAGGACTTTCTCAGGTACAGAGGAACAGTGTGACACAGCAGCTGATGACATTATTTTTCGTTCCTGTTAACTACTCAAGGAGGTGACAGCTGTGAGTGTTGTACCTAATAGCAGAAGTGAGCTCAAACTATAAATACCAAGGGTAATGTAGTGATAACTTCTCACACCTAAATATTTTACCCACTTGGATAACAAGGCCTTCTCTTTCACCGGGGGGGGGATCATTTCTTTTTTGAAATTGCTGTTGTGAGCCCAGGGAAGAGAAAGTATCTTGGAGCAGAAGAGAAAAAAGCAGTCTCCCCAAACATCTACAGGCCTTGCCATGCCTCCAACACACTTCCAGCATCTGCTGAACTCTGAAATGTGATTTGCTTAGTGGGATCTAAACCCTTCACTCTATAAAGAGGAACAGAGGTAATTACCTACCCAAAGATCCATGACTGAAGTATATGAACTTAAAGACTATCAGATATAACTGTGGACAGTGGAATAGGACAGAGAGAGAAGAGTTTATAAATATATGGATATAGAGAAAGTGAAACTTACATGGCCACGCTTGGTGGCTCACGCCCATAATCCCAGCACTTTGGCAGGCTGAGACGTGAGGATCCCTTAAGCCCTGGGGAGCATAGTGAGACCCCCATCTCTACAGAAAGTAAAATAATTAGCCAGTAATGGTAACACATGCCTATAGACCCAGCTACTCAGAAGACTGAGGTGAAAGGATTGCTTGAACCCTGGAGATGGAGTCTATAGTGAGCTATGATTGTGCCACTGCACTCCAGCCTAAGCAATAGAGTGAGACCCTGTCTCAAAAGAAAAAAAAAAAAAGAAACTTGAGAAACAAATGCGGAAATCCATCATTCCTGAATGGTTACTCTACTTCTATAGAGTAAAAGTATTGCCTGACTCCTTTGGGTGAGCCTATCTAATATGCATAGTCAATATTCACTTGTTATTTTTGTTTATTTTTTTTTACCAGAACATTCGACCACATCAGGCCATTAACTTGATGGGATCCTTAGTACTCTCATGTAGCCAGGTGCACTCTTGCTCTTTTTCATATCTAGTCTCTTTATTTAAAACAACAACAACAACAACAACAACAAAATTCCGTATCAGGAGCTCTAGGCTGAGCATTTTACTTTGTGTCCAGCAGTGTTCTCGGCAGTGTTCTCCGCATGGGAAATGAAGCATGAGCAAAAGAGACTAAAATTTGTCCTCATGTAGTTCACGTCTTGAGGGAGTATACAGCAATGAACAAAATAAGTGATTACAACATATAAGGCATAAGCTATGGTGATGAGTACAATGGAGAAAAATAGAGCAGGGAAGGGGAGGGGAGTGCCTCGGGATTTTCAGTAGGGGAGTGAAGGGTACAGCCTTGCTGAGCAAGGCATATTTGCATAGAGACAGAAATAGATGCGCAGGTGCCCTATGTGGGTATCTGAGCATTCCAGGCAGAGGCAGCACATACATGGGCAGGAGGCCGGAGGGTGCCTGACCAATTCAAGGCACTGCATGTGAACCAGTGCCCTGAAGCAGTGGGAGTGATGGACAGGGATGTGGCCGGTGGGGTTTGAAGGTCAGACAGGGACTGGATGATGACTTAGGCCTTACTCTGAGGAACAAAGGAAGCCGTTTGGTAGGTTTTTAAGAAAGGAGTAACATGATTCGACTGACTTTTTAACAGGATCGCTCTGCTGCTGTGTTGAGAATAGTCTGAGAGGGAGAGATTGGAACGTTGCTTTTAAGCTTGAGAACGGTAATAGACATCCAGGTGGAGATGACTAGGCGGCAGATGAGTCCGGAGTTCAGGGCAGCTCTCCGTCGATATTTCTAGCTCTGCTCTGTCTACATTCATAGCAAGTCAGTGTGTCAATGTCTCCTATCTCCCCTCTTGAATAATTAAACAGATTCAGCAGTCTATATAAGAAAATGTTAAAACAGGCAGTTAGGCAGTTAAAGTAGAGAGCCATTTGTGAGCCTGATTTGCTGGAAAATGATAAAGAAGAAAAGAAAGCTTTACTCCAGGATAAGATAAATCCTCATGCAGTAAAATCCTCAAAAATGTTACAGACTCCGAGTCAGTATCCTGAAGGAACTGAAAGTATGGTTAGGGCTCCCGCTCTGTTCTTCATTTCACCATGAAGGTCATTGTTAATTATTTCCTTTGAGCTTTAAAGTCATCATTCAGGCTTGTTTCCTCATTTTTTCCCACTAAACTAATTAATACAGTTATACAGGAACCCCAAGATAGGCTTTTAGAGAGGCAGCAAGGGTTTGCAGTGAAGGCCCGAGTGAAGGTCCAGGGAACTCAAGTGCCAAGTCTAACACTACCATTTGAGGGTGACTTTCACCAAAATCACTGATTTTTTTTCATGTCTCCATCTCCAAATGCCGTATTAATACTCCCAAAATTAAAATGGTTTTGCTTTGTCACTGACATATTGAATTTTAGATCTCAGTATATCCTGAGTCCTCAGATAGTGGGAATTTGAAGATCAAATAGAAATGAGTGAAAACCTAGGTTAAGTCCCAAGGGCCATCATTTAGTGACCTTCCAAAAGACATTTAATCCTTTTGACTGCAGTATCATTACTTTTCAAACCTTGCTGTGAAAAATATATGGGATAACTTTTTAAAAAATTTTTTTAAAGATGGAGTCTTGCTCTGTTGCCCAGGGTGGAGTATAGTGGCACGATATTGGCTCACTGCAGCCTCCACCTCCCGAGTTTAAGTGATTCTCCTGCCACAGCCTCCTGAGTAGCTGGGATTACAGACACCTACCACCATGCCTGGCTAATTTTTTATATTTTTAATAGAGACGGAGTTTCGCCATGTTGGGCAGACTGTTCTCAAACTCCTGACCTCAGGTGATCTGCTTGGCTCAGCCTCCCAAAGTGCTGGGATTATAGGCATGAGCCACCACGCCCAGCCTGGGATAACATTTTTAAGGATACTTTTCACAGGAAAGAGGCATAGAAATAAGGCAGTATGTTGTAGCTATGAAAACCATGGAAGCTGAAACCAAGGCTACATGGGTTCAAATTCTGTTTCTCTTCCTTACTAGCCAGGTGAACTCAGCCAAGTGTCTGAACCTTGTGTGCTTCAGTTTCCTCATCTGAAAAATGGGAATAAGAGTATAATGTCTAATTTAGCTGGTGATTCTAAAGATTAAATGACTTAATACGTGAAAAATACATCACTGTGAAACACATGAATATACTCAGTAATGATTTACAATAAATATTACTATTACTATTAGTAATATAGTAATACTATTGTTACTGCCATTTTCCCCTTTCTCTTCCTCATCCTTCTCCTCCTCCTTCCCTTCCTTCTCCTCCTTGTCCTATTACAACTACTACTACTACTCCAATTTAGGTGAAATTCCAAACATAACAGAAGCTTTTTAGAGACTAGGAGAATTCTAAGCCATTATCATTGAGTAAAATAAGAGAGCTTATCTCTAATGGAACTTTACAACCTTGAAACAAGATATGATGATGAAAGAATTGGTATCTCATTCCCATCCTCTCTCACTTTCTCTCTTTCCTTTGCTTTTTCTGAAGGAAGAAATAAAGGTAAAATGAGCTAACAAATGTCACAACAAATTGAGAAGAAACTAACAACTAACTTGAGTGCTTCTTAGACAACCTTTCTTGCTTTTTTCCAACCTTTTTTGTCACTCTTCTTTTGTCCAGTGGTAAATTAACAGAACCTTGTTTTCTGTTCTAAGCAATTACCCTTGAGATGGAAGTCCTGAAAAACAAGAAAGAGATGCTAGGGATTAGAGGGTGGGGGTGTGGGGAGACACAGAAAGCACCCCTGACCTTTCAGCCTGGGGTTTGACACTGTGTGCTCGCAGGCCAGCACTGGCCCTGGGAGGATAGCTGACTCTTCACTGGAATAAGAGGTTGTGACCAGTTCTGTTCCCTGCTGAGTTCTCTGCACCCCAGAAGTTGAGTTTCGAAGGTGTGAGAAAGTCCCAGATTGATGCTAACAATACAGTTAGTGTGCACTTTTATGTTACTGGAAAATCATACAGTTTCCCCCAGAACTGTTACACATAAATGCTTTGTCCTAGAAATTCTAAATAAAATTTGTTTGGCCTTCCTGAAATAACATCTGCCATGGCTATTTTTTTTTCCTTTTTTTTTTTAATCAAATCAGGAAGTGAAAAATATCATTTAGAATATTTCCTCAGCATCTATGTTAAGAACTACACAAAACCTAATTACATTTTACCACATTTTAGAATTCAGTCATGCTGCTCCTACTGGGGAATATCATACATGCAGCCCCCAAATAGCCCCAAGATACACACACATACTTTGATAGGAATAAACACACAAACTCTTCAGTGATGATAAGATGAAGACATACAGGGAGGGTTTGTTTCCCACTAACAAGGGGTATTAAAAAACTTGCAGAGTTTCAGTGGTAACATTTGAATATATATTTAAGGGATTTATTATTAAAAGCTTCCCCCGTACCATGAGGATGACTTGAAGTGGAGACTTGCACAGGTAAAACAGACGAGTTGGAGCCCTGTCCCCAAGCTCTTGGCTTTTTTTTTCAGTGTGTAGTTGTGATCATATTAGGTGAATAAAAGAGTATGTTTGCATTTCATTGATATAAATGCTCCCAACCTGTCTAGAAATAGCAGCAAAATCAAATCTTACTTGAAAAGGAAGCCTAATGCTTCATGGCAAAGCGATACCACCCGAGCGGATTCTGATGATACATCGTTAGTTCCTGCTGTAAGGTCAATGAATTGCTCTGGGACTCTGTGTTGTCTCTGTGGTGCCATAGTCTGGAACTTGCTGCTCATTTGAAAATCTAGGCCTATTGCTTATAAAAAATAATAGCTTTGCTAAGATTCATACTTTTGAGAGATTGGAATGTTTGTTTTGTTTCATTTAAAAAACAGAGCAATAAAGCTGCTAAAATGGCAAGCTTTGCCTTTTTTCTGAAATCCCTTACTTCACTAAAGAAATGTGCAGGAAAATCTCTTTGTGACATAAGCTCCCAAAAAAGTACATATGTCTTTTGTAGATTTTATGTCACAATAGTAACTCATCACAATGTATGTTTTCATAATGCTGATGAAAGAAAAGTTGTGCACAAAATATTGAAGCATCAGTAGCAGTTAATATGAAAATATTTGGATTTTACAGAATATTATTATACTGATGATACCCCTCATGAATTGAATGTCAAGGACCAAGCACTTTCCTAAACACATGTACAAGCTTATACACTTTGAATATTGGAGCAATGTTCTGAGTTATACCAGTAGCAGCTAACAATGTATCAGACCACAGCTCTCACAATTGCTAGGTTGAACAATATGAAATTGCTAATATAAGATCACTTTTAACCTCTAAAATGGTAATTTCATGTGATTTAATCTTACTATATTTATAACAGGAATAAGGGAGAACTGTTTATGGAATCTTACAAACTCTTCAGAAAATGTATTACTAGACACTTGCTGCATTATTAGAAAAGTACTAATATGATAGGCTATGCTAAGTACTTGGCTAAGACCCATTTTGTTACGCTGGATGATAGCAGATATCATTGAGCTGCATATAGCTTGGATTTGTGTTATGCCCTGGCACCTAGGAACTAAAAGCAATTTCATCCTATATCCATTAGCCTCTTAATATCCTTGTGATGTTGATGGTGATATAATCCTATGTATTTTATGGCTGAAGAAAATGACACACAGATCATGTAACTGATCCATTGTCTCTTAAATATTTTGGCTCAGGAGGGGAACAACCTTTGATTTAGAATCAATGAAGAATGAACAACAGTATTTATTTTATTTTCATTGCCATTTCCCCCATCACTGATTTGGTAACCCATAGTTCTCATTACTCTGTTGCATCTAAAGCAGTACTTACTCCAAAAGATACACCACATGAATTGCTATGAGCGTAAATAGGTAAATTGTGTGAATTAAGTAGTTTTTTTTTTTAATTTTCAAGAGTGAATTTAATACAATACTATCAGAAATCTAGAAACATCTCAAAAAGTCTAGAAATTAAAAGATGTTATTTAATGTATAATTTGTGTTAAATGGAAAACTAAAGTCATGTGTTAAATTCTTAACAAATTCACATTAATCTGATCAGAGTGTGGTTGTCTTAAACATCTTCCCCTCCTACATAGGACTTGAAGGGGGAAGATGACCCTGGTTAGCCCAGATTTCCTACTGGCACTCTTATCCCAGAATATATATTTCAAATTATTATCTTGATAGAATGGACTACATATTAAATAAGAGATATTTTTGATGGACTTAAGATAGTATGATTATGTGGAATATATGAGTTCTTAAGGTATGCACAATGTCTGCAACTTCAGATGGTACAGAAAAAAAAGATAGCAAGAAAGCAAAATAATGATGGATGAAGTTAGAGAATAGGCACCCAGGTGTTTGTGGCATTACTATTAATTTTTCGGAAGGTCTGAACATTTGAATTTTCAGAGGTAGGGAGAAAATGTTCCAAAATATGGCTACCTTAATTTTTAAATGCCATTTTGGCATTGTGTACCTTTCAGCCACAGTGTAGGGTAAAAAAAGATAAGCCAGGTTCATTTTTTTCCAGAAATCAGAACTACACACCTGACTGAAATATCCCACTTTCCTTATTTCAAAATTAGTAGGCCGGGCGCGGTGGCTCAAGCCTGTAATCCCAGCACTTTGGGAGGCCGAGACGGGCGGATCACAAGGTCAGGAGATCGAGACCATCCTGGCTAACACGGCGAAACCCCGTCTCTACTAAAAACACAAAAAATTAGCCGGGCGAGGTGGCGGCGCCTGTCGTCCCAGCTACTCGGGAGGCTGAGGCAGGAGAATGGCGTGAACCCAGGAGGCGGAGCTTGCAGTGAGCTGAGATCTGGCCACTGCACTCCAGCCTGGGCGACAGAGCGAGACTCCGTCTCAAAAAAAAAAAAAAAAAAAAAAAAAAAATTAGTAAACATTTCCGGTGCCAAGGAGATATCCCAAAATGATAATATTTATCATTGAAGTGAGCGCTCGTAGAAAGAAACATCATGGAACATGGGGATATCACGGAAGATCACGTTGCTGTGACATTGTTTTGTTTTGTATTCAAATTTGTGTCATCCTGAGTTGGATACTGAAATCTCTGACATATGTACTATCAAGTGACCTCGAAATAGCTTGTTATATGACGAGATCATTGATGAAGAATACCTCTTGCTGAGGGGATGAGTTCTCTTCTCAGAAAGCGCCAGAAATGCAGAGCCTTGGGAGGATCTGGCAGGAAGTCCACAAAAGCAAAACTGAGAACAAGGCTGTCCTCAGACTGTGCCCATCCATGGTCAGTCCACCTCCAAATGCCTTAGAGATGATAGCAATCAGACTTACGAGTTATGTTCCGGTTGTGTAAGGAGTACTTGTTATATTCCAGGCACCATATTCTGGAGTATTCACAGAGGCATAGAGGCATTCATATTCATAGAGGCACTTTTTACCCCAAAAGAACTATCAAGGAACTATTATTGCATCAATTTTACAGATGGGGAAATTAGAAATTAGAAAGATTTTAAATAATGTGTTCCAAGAAACAGGTGTTTTAGGTGTCCAAGAATGATTCTGCTAAACACTCCAGCACAAGGCACAAGCCTCACAACACACCATCTAAGAGCAGTGAGAGGGCAGGTGAGTCAACTGAGCACTCTCCAACACTTTCTCACCAAACCGGTGTGATCCAGGCCACTGAGGACCACTCCAGGGCCGCTTTGTGTCAGTGCGTCTCTAGTCCTCATAGTGAGTACTCCTTGTGTGACCTAGCCCTCATCATGGGTACTACATGTGTGACCTAGCCCTCATCATGGGTACTACATGCATCATCTAGTCGTCATCAGGGGTACTACATGTGTGATGTAGCCCTCACATGGGTACTGCATGCATGATCTCACTTTTATGTGTACTACATTTGTAATCTATACCTCATCACGGGTATTACATGTATGATCTAGCCCTCACAGGTATCTACATATGTGATCTAGCTCTCAGGTGGGCGTTACACACATGATCGCAGGCCCACCAGGTATCGGGTTCCTAGTGCCACTGCCCGCCCTTCTCGCTTTTCTCCCCCAAGGTGTGCAAATGTTTCTAAGAAGAATTTTTGAATGAGCATGCAAGGTCCCTTTGTCCTGCCACTTCCCAAAGTTCTGACTCTTTTTTTGAAGTGGAAAGTTTTTCCTAAGTTTGCATTTCCAAGAGCAGATTTACCCCAAATCCTCCTTAATGCCTGGCTGCTTGTGTTCTCCTTCATTTCAGATCCATGTGCCAGAATTCTGGGCGGACTTTCTAGCACCCACTGGAGCAGTCAGCTGCGAGAGCTGATTGTGTCCTTGAAAAGGTGATCCAAGAACAAAGTTAATTCCAGTGGATTAAAAAAAGAATGCATGCAATATTTCAAGATGAATCTTGATAGGTTCGTCATATGGAGAATAGTCTTTTGTTCCCTAAAAAGCCTGGGGAGAAAGCTATAAGCTTCCTAAAACAAAGAAATGGAGTGTATTTTATTGTAATGGAAAGACACATGCTACAAAAAATCAGAATCATACAATACTAGGTCGAGGGCTTGGAGGATGAAGGGGAACAGCTTTTCAGTAGCAGAGATGTCTGGCGCCTGATGGTTTTCATGATGGAAGCAAAATAATGTATCATTTTTCTACATAATGGCAGATGACCATCCCAGATACATAACTATAAGGGACAGCTTGATTTACCCTTTCCACAATGTATATGTATTTCAAAACAACATGTGGTACACAATAAATATATACAATTTTTATTTATCAATTAAAAAATAAATTTAAAAATGTTTAGAAAACTTATGATAAGGAAAAAAAATCTTACAACAGTATCTCTGGCCTGTCAATAGTCTAACAGAAGTATTGCCTAAGTTTCTTTTCAAAATACTCAGGACAACACTAATGTGTAGCAATCTAATGGAGGTCCACAAAACAATTTTTAGAAAAGTAGAAGAAATACTTAAAATACTTTTTACGGGTGGCATCCCATATCCTCCAGCCAGTGCTGTTGGATTTTGCATTTCTATTTGTTTCAGAATGATGGTATATTATTTCCTTTTCCTCCTTCATCCATTTAACTAAGATTTATCTGTTTGTAAGTGCTATGTAATTTCTATCATATGTTTGTGTTTCATATGAGACCATTTTTTTCTAAGAGTTGTGTTCATAGCTCAGACAACTTTATGGACTTACGGTGAGATTTCATTATCATAACTGATAGGAAATGAAAGGCAGTCTATGAAAATTCACAGACTGGGTTCATTTACCAGTGCTGTAAGCAAAGTGTGTTTCTCAGATAATAGCATCAGCATCACCTGGGAACTTGTCAGAAATGCGACCTGGGGGGGCCTAACTCCAGACTTACTGAATCAAGAACACTAGGAGTGACCTCAGCAATCAGTGTATTAAGAACCATGGGGCATTGGAGTCCCCAGGAGGACTTGCTCAATCACACATTGCTATGTCTCATCCACATAAATTCTAACAGACATAACCAGTCACAGGCAAGTTTTGTGCAGTGATAAAAGATGTGACTCAAGTCCTGGGTAACTTATTGTTTTGGCTTTTAGTAGATCAAAAATGAATTGTTCAAGTTAACCAAAAAAGAAATGAAAAAGCTCATTTTTTCTCCTTTAGTTCTCAGTACCTCAGTAAACTGGAGAGTAGAGTAATAGTGAATGATAGGCCCAGGAATGCTGAGATGAAACAGCAGGCACATCTTGTGCTATATTTGTTTTCCATCATCATTTAGCCAAAATGACATTGTGTAAGTTCGTATGATTGCATGGAAACCACATGGAACTTTTGAGAAGCCCATCATTTGTTGATCTTTTCAACAGCATGCATTGGAAGAGATTTGAAACTTTTGCCAGTTCCTAACAAAATACATTCCAAATTTCAGTACTCTCACAACTCAGTTCACATCAGAAAAGAAGTTATTTCTATGGATCATAACTGGAATTATCCAAAAGGCTCTGATTATGTGAATTATGTTAGGATACTTGTGATTTTTATTCTATTTGTTTCATTTTCATAGTTATCTATGTATAGGAAAAGAAAACTGATGCACAGCTTAATCTCTTAACATTTTCATTCTGGTCTTACATAAGTTCTACTTTCACCAGAAAATCTGATTTCAAGAGATTATAATTAGTCTGATATTGATATTCCAGAAACTTATTAAAAGAATTACTTTCTTAGGAATCTATGTCATTTTCTTTTCAGTTCTGATTTTCTTTCCAATATCTTTTTTTCATTATATTTTCCTCTAGCAGTGTATTTGGTAAATAAAGTTAAGGCATTATAGTGGTCATTCTTACTGATAAGTTATACCTACTAGATTTTAATGCATAAATATAGATGTAATAAGATACATTATCAGGGCTATAAGGAAAACTACAAGTAAGAAAATTCTTCACTTTTTTTTTAATTTAAAAAATTCTTATAAACACTGTGGAAACTATGTAAACAATAATTATTCACTGGGATTTCCTGGCCTATTAAAAACAACTATTTGAATCTGAAAACTAGTTTGCATTTCAGTGAAGGACTATTTGGTTAATTGACAATTCTTAACACAACAAGTAAATTACAAGACAAAGGAAATGTCTCTTTGGAGGGCTAACTTGACATGCTTGAAAGACTAAGGAGATGAAAAAAGAGGTTTAAATGAACAAACAGAGCATGGAAAAGGAGGATAAAAGATATGAGGAGGAAATGATATTAAGTAGGTCCTAATGGATTCAATGTGGATTTGCAGACCCATATCTGGATTGAAAAATACTCTTGAAGTTGGACCAACTTGGTCAATCTGCACTGAGAAAAGTAGCAGTCTCGCTTTGTAAACCTTCCAAATAAATACTATTTTAGATTCTGTTTCTGAAAATATCCATGAGCATGCAGACAACTAAGGAGGCCTGTATAGTTTGATTTTAAATTGAAGACACTTTGTTTAGCATCTCATTTTAGGAAATGGGTGTTGAGATGCTATAATTTTGCTGTGTTTCCAGACCCACTCACCCTGAATATCACTTGAATGTGGGCTAATTTTTATAATGTGAGACTATTTTTTAAAGCAGTGTTTGGTACCACTTTCTTATGAAAAAAAGAAGAAATCAATTTTTATAGTTTTTTTTTTTTTTTTTCTTTAGGGACCTTCTGAGTATATACTAAAAAACTGTAGACTAAAAGCTGATAATTCTCAGCAGGTAAAATTGTTTATTCAATAGTTTAATGATCCAAAATTTCTAAACAAAAGATTTTCTTCTTTCTTCAGTTCCTTGGTTTAAAAAACCTAGAATTCATCAAATAAATTATGAAAAAAACTGATTTTTTTAATGATGTCAATTATCCCTTTAGGATTTAGGAGATCAAAACACAGCCCTTCACACATCTCATGCTTGATGACATTGTAAAGCTGAAGATTTGAAAAGTGCACATGTGATAGATTCTCTCAGTTGCTATTTTGGTAACTTCTCCTTAGCAACCATAAGATATGAATTAAATCTTGCAGTCAGAGCTGCTGTACAGTATAGACTATGATACCAACAGCACTCTCTGAAGTTGTGCACTGCACAACGCTCCCGACATCACGTAGTGACCCACTTTGACTGTTGCCTACTCAGTGATGAAGTCTACCACAGATGATCCGAGTTATCGTTCTCAAATTTTGATGTTCATGCAAATTATTTGAAACGTTTTTATTGATGATTATTCCCGTATTCTACTTCTTCAGACATTATAATTCAATAATTTGGGGTGGAGAGGGGCCTTTTTCAAATTCACCTTATTGAAAAGTAATTTCAAGTAATTTGGATGCAGACGGCGCACAGATTACTCTTGGAGAGATCTTTGCCTAAAGGGACCCATTTCTAATGATCTGAAAGCAGCTCCTATTGCCTCATTTGCTTTCAGTAACCTGAAAGGGTAGTTACATATTTCGATTAGAATTTATAGTTCTGCTATACATATATAATCCCTCATTACCTTGTATCATCATGTTCATATTTACTGAATAAAACTTCTCAATAAGTAGTTACTAAGTTTTTTGAAGGAAGGATACCAAAAATAGAGAGTGAAAAAGAGGTATCATTTCTCAAAACTTCTACGTTGTATTTACATAGTTAAAAAATTTCAACACTGAGACGTCTTTTCTGCTTCTATTTAATTAAAGAACACAGTTCATCAAAATATTGTCAAGAAGTTGTCAAATTGACTTAAAAAGCTAGCTTTATGCTTTCTTATGATCTGAGTAACTTCAGATGGCAGGCTTTTTTAGTCAAAGATATAAACCTGACCTTAGGTTTTCAATAGAAAATAGTTTGGAATGACTATTTAGATTGGAGTCATAACTCACAGAAGTTCTTCTAAGAACTTTTACAGATACCATCTCATTTAGCTCACAACATTTTGAAGAAAATAGCATTATCTTTTATAATTGATGACACAGACAGACAGGAAGCCAACCTTGTACTAATAGAAATACAAACTGAGCATCCCAAATCCAAAAATCTGACCCAAAATCCAAAACATTTTGGGATCAACAGGATGCTTAAAAGAAATGCTTACTGGAGCATTTTGGATGTCAGATTTTTTCATTTGGCGTGCTCAACCAGGTTGCTATACGTGAAATACTTTAAATGGCATGTGGCATCTACAGATTTTTTTTCAGGTAAGAGATTCAAAGGAATTTTTCATTTGGCATGTGTGATAATACTGCATCATAATATTTTTATTATAGCTTTACAACTCATAATAACTCATTTGGCACTAGTCATGATCAGTAATATGAAATAATTACAAAGTGATTCATGTTAACATAACTTAGTTTAAGTTCAATAATTCACACTGTCACTGGAGCCATTTGTACATATTGAATTTAATCTACTCATAACTCAGGCAAAAATTGCTTCCTTTTTTTTTTTCCTTTCTAAATGGAGTCTATTAGGGCCTCTTGCTGAAAAAAGAAACTAACTCTGGATAACATAAGCAAGCAAGAATGTATTAGAAGGATCTCGAGGAAACCAACAAATTTGAAGAGAAGGCGGCAGAGTCAGTCTCAGAAAAGGCAGGAACCTGGACATTCCAGAGCTGTGGGTGGTAGGAATAGTGTGGCTGAACCACTCAACTCCCCTCCTTCTCCAGAATCAAGGCATTAACTCTAACCGTTTCTTCTGTCTTTCATTTCTCCACTCAGTTCAAAATCCCGACAAAAGGAGGCTCCAGGGACTCCTTTAGCTTCTAGGATTTATCGTCATACCAAGACTGCACCCACTGGAGGAAGGAAAATTCCCCAAAAAGAACTAGGTATACTGCTGAGAAAGGGAATGAACATTACCAGCAAACAACAACGAGTACAAATTTTGAGTTTCCAGTGCAGGATCTACAGGTCTATCCTGTCCTTTAGATCACAAATAGGCAAGGACCGAAGCTTCAGATAGCATGGTAATTAATTGGCGAGTTCAGGATTAGTAACAGAAAGGCACACACAGTCATTTCCCTTGTTAGGACTTCCTCTGTCCTAACACCGAGCTACGCGATAGCTTCAGACAGTGAACCCTGAGAAGAGTGGAGAAAGCACAGTCTTGACTAAACCCCTAATGTTCCTTGTCAGGGTGAATATGCCTGAACCAGAAGGAGCAGGGGAGGCATGATTCATTTATTTAGTTTTCAAGGATAGAACTGTTTATATGTTTCTCCCATGCCAAATTGTGCCACAAAGCACATGTCTTTGAACTGCTCAATAAATGTTTGCTACATTAAAATGAAGGAATAAGAATAAAAGACCTATATGCAAACAATTGGTTATTCAATATTCTAGCGACTGTTAGGGGCATGGCCTTAAGTGTTTGTAAATCAGCTAGAAAAGACAATTGCGCAGATATTATTTTATTTTATCTAGTAGAAGCCACCTCGCTTAAGATAAATATCAGTGAAAGTAGCTCAACATGGGGAATAAACAACATTGCATTAAAGCATTAAGATAATTCATTTAAGGGAGGGAAAAATTATTTATAAAACTTAAAGAGTCTAAGCTATAAAGTGCAGCCTGGAAATCAGGTGTCACTTTTGACTGATCTTTGAAAATATTGGCTCAGTATGAGGCAGTGGCATATAAGCAAACAAATTCCCAAGCGTTGTGAGGAAGAGGTGTAAAAGCCCAAGGAAAATGATGGCAATCTCCTTCCATGGCACATTTACTAGGTGCAGTTTGCACACTTGTCCTTCCAAGAGACATGATGGGCTTGATGAAGATCCAGCAAAAGGAATGTTAAATGACTAAAGGAATTAAGACACTTCTACTGATAATAATTATAATTGTGTCCAACACTGCTTTAGTCCTTACTGTATGTAATCCATGTGGGAGTTCATTTTCATGTACTGACTGATTGAAACCTCACAGAATCTTATGAGGCAGGTAATATTATTTTATCCTCATTTTACAGATAAGGTTAACAAGGATCAGAGGCTTTAAACGGCTTGCCCAAATCAGAAAACTAAGTAAGTGGCTGAGGCAAGATTTGAACCCAGGCAATCTGGTCCTAAAGTTCGTGCTACATGAAGACAGAGAAAAAACATTGAGGCCAGGCATGGTGGCTCATGCCTGTAATCCCAGCACTTTGGAAGGCTAAGGCAGGCAGATCACCTGAGGTCAGGGATTCAAGACCAGCCTGGCCAAATTGACAAAACCCTGTCTCTACTAAAAATACAAAAATTAGCCGGGCATGTTAGCACATGCCTGTAATCCGAGCTAGTCGGGAGGCTGAGGCAGGAGAATTGCTTGAACCCGGGAGGCGGAGGTTGCAGTGAGCTGAGATCATGCCACTGCACTCCAGCCTGGGCAACAGAGTAAGACTCCGTCTCAAAAAAAAAAAAAAAAATTGAAATTTATAAACCTGTAAACCATGCTGACAGACGTAACTTGGGTTTATCTTTTGTTTCTCAAAACACAGAAAATAGGTTGTATTTTCAGTCAAATAAGAGAAACTGTTTGTTTAAGCAGTGGCAAAAACAGAAACTGACAGAAACTGGCAAAAACAAATAACAAACAAATTTTTTTTTTTTTTTTTGAGAATCTCAGCTCACTGCAAGCTCCGCCTCCCAGATTCCCGCCATTCTCCTGCCTCAGCCTCCCGAGTAGCTGGGACTACAGGCGCCCGCCACCTCACCCGGCTAGTTTTTTGTATTTTTTAGTAGAGACGGGGTTTCACCGTGTTAGCCAGGATGGTCTCGATCTCCTGACCTCGTGATCCGCCCGTCTCGGCCTCCCAAAGTGCTGGGATTACAGGCTTGAGCCACCGCGCCCAGCCAACAAACAAATTTTTATTTAGCACATTATTCCAAATGGTGCTAGGAATTTAAAAAAAAGCAGGTTCAAACAAAGCTTAGAGAATTTCATGGATGATAGCTCGATTTGCAGAGTAACTGCTATTTGACCGACAAACATGAGCAATTCCCAAGTGGTTCATATGATGTTACTCTCATAATGTCTCCTCTGGCCCCCAGTTACACCCTCACATTTGAGGGGGAGGAAGTGCAGCAAGCTCAGTGCTTCCCTAGTTTGCTCCATTGAATATATGCAAATTTTTCTAAAATTCAACTTAATAAATAGTTAATGGGTGTCCACTATGTGGTGGGCACCATGAGGGTACAATACGAATGTGTCATTCTTCTAATTTCAATGAGTGCTTCACCAAGGGATGGAAGAATATATGCTTCCAAAAGCTGGAAAGCAGATTTGAGTAGGGTGTTCAAAGAGAGACAAAAATATTGTGGGTAAGCTCAGAAAAGGGAACAACCCTGACTGGGCAGAAATCAGGAAGCTTCACAAATGTGTTAAAGTCATCTTTGAAATTTTCTTTTCCTTCCCATATCAAGAAAGGGAAGGAGGAGAACAAGGGAGGGGAGGAAGGAAGGAAGATTTAAACACAAAGTTCAGGGTTCACATGCACATCCTTTTTTTATTACACGCTTTTCTTTTACTTCTTTTAAGTCCTTCTTTTAGATTTGTTTTCATGAATAAGTAAAGCAGGAAAAAAAAAGAATGTCAGCATCTATCCAAATTGCCATGAGTTTAAATGGGTGTAGTGAGAGTTGATGCTGAGACCTGTAGAGAGTTGACATGGTAATATAATTACTACAGTTATCTGAGTGGCACTAAGTTCGTTCACCTGTCATTCTTCTAGCAGTATATGTATTTGCTAAAATATGATTCAAAGAAGTGTTATTGTTTTTATAACGTGAAGAACAAAAGGCCTGTATTACATAAACTATTTTCCATTTGATATATTCTTTCTATAAAAGTTAAAAATCCAAAGAAATCTTTCAGAGTAAATTATTGTTCTCAGAAGGAAGGGTAGAAGAGTTTATACATTTGAAATTAAATTGGCTGGGTGCATAACTAAGAACATATTGAAAACCTACAGCACTTGAACCCTGCTGTGTTATCATCATAGTGAATCACAAGTTTTGCTTGGTTACTGTCAAATGGAAATAGAAATTAAATTTAAACAGAGCTTATTAAGAATTGTTAGTCTGAAGAGCACTTCATCAGCTTTAAAGTGTATGTAAGTGTCATGGCTAATTAAAATTGAGTTTTAGTGTGACTAACATAATTTTCTATCTTAAAAATATGCTATCTGGGAACCTCTCCAGTACTTTGTCAAGATGTTCTTGGTACCATTATTAGTAATCATTAGGGACCATTATAGTTAATGTCTATTTGACCTTCCAACCAAGAAACTAAAAAAAAAAAAAAAAAAGAAAGAAAATATCAAAAAAGAAACTTTACATGCCTTGTGTTTGGAGGACAGTTCTTTGGTGTCATTTTTTGTAGATGATTGGAATTTTTCTCAAACGGAGTCAGAAGTGAAAATTAAGATATTTAAATATTGAAATCATGCTTCTCAAAATATTTTATAAAATTTTGATGTAGTATAGCATGACAGGAGGAAAATATAATACATTTGTATTATTAAAATAAGTATAGGAATAAAGAAATGGTGATGGACCGTGAATAATCAGAATAAAGTTGAACTACTTTCTCAGATTCCCTGTGATGTTATCTGTTTCCTATACAGCCCTCTGTCTCCATCAAAAAGTGTCTTTTATCTCCAATTAAAAACTAATTGATCTCTGAGGGGGTTTTAACATATGCGCAGATTCCTTGATAATACTCCCTCCAGGAAGTGGAGTTTAATTCCCTTCCCTTTGAGTGTTGGCCAAACTTAATGACTTCCTTCCAACAAATAAAGCATGGAAAAGGAGAAACAGTAACTTTACAGTAGACACAGCCAGCATACAACATCGTAACCGGGCTGAGGTTAACAATAACAATGATAAATCATGTTGATATAATGTACCTTGTGATATAAGGTAATGAGAAGGCACCTCACCTCTGAGGTAATCTCCCCCTAAATTCATAACTCCAGTCTATTTGTGAGAAAAATATCAGACAATCTCAAACTGAAAGACCTTATGCAAAATATCTGACCAGTAAGCTTTAAAATGTAAAATGTTTGAGGTCATGAAAGACGAGGAAATACTAAGGAATTGTCACAGATTAGAAGAGACCAAGGAGACACGATAACAAACTTCAATTTGTTTTCTGGCTTAGATCAGGGCCAGGGGTAGAACATAAGTGGGAAAATGGGAAATAAGTAAACTCTATAGTTTAGGTCTTAACACCATACCAGCGTTTCCTTGTTTTTCATCATTGTGATGTCATTATGTAGGATGTTAACATGAGGGAAAGATGGATGAAGGTATGGGAGACTGTGCTCATTTTTCAACCTTTTGTAAATCCAAAGTTATTTTTAAATAAAACATTTTAAAAGTAACACATTCATGAGCAGTCATGATCCTCCTCATTACCCGGAAGCTGAGCTTCAAGGTGGTCCCTATAATCTTGCCTTCTGTGTTCCCACACTTGTGTGGTTTCCTTCGAAAAGGAATCAGCTGACCTGTGTACAAGATTTCTGCAGAACTGAGGGTCTGTGGTTTCTAAGGCTAGGTCACAAAAGGTGCTGTCGCTTTCACCTTGGTCTCTTAAGTTGCTTGCTGCAGGGAAAGCTAGGTTTCATGATGTGAGGTCCCTTCTGCTGCCCTAAGTCCCATGTGAGAGGGGCTAGTGCATTTTTCCTTGACCATGGATTGAGTTACATTCCAGAGGTCCACAAACCAGAGAGTGTAAAATTTCTTACATTTGTTTTGATGGAGCTTTGTTTCCTTGTTCTTAATGTCTGATTTTAAAGTTGATAGTAAATTTAGGCTCTTGCACTTCTTTCTGCAAAAATGGCCTTTTACATTATAACAATATTGTCGTCTAAATTCTCTTGCACTTTTATAATTTTAAGACCTTCATTCATAAAATGATACATTCATTACATCGGCCATCAGACTCTTTCAAGGTGCTGTTTTGTGGCAAAAAGTTCATTATTGAGAAAACAAGTCTAACCATTTATGATTTCTCACAATTTCTCTCTTCGGTGTGCACTGACTTCTGACTAATTTCTCTCCTATATAAATAAGAATACCTTTAGCCGCATTTAAATTCAAGTTAAGCTTCTTTCAAATGTGATTTTTTAAAAAATTTAAGGACCCAAGAATCGAATAAGAGATCACATAATTTTTTGCTGTGATGAACATTACATTTTCTGACCAACAACATCTATTTCTGTGTTGGATGGCAGGATATCGTGGGATAGTTTGTAGGTTTTATGCTCATTGTTTTTTCTTTGTAAAATTAATAGGCGTAAATGTGACAAAATGAATACTTGATGTCATAATACCTTACTTTTAAACTTCAAGCTAATCTCTTAGTAAGCACCAAATAATTATGAAATCGTTATTATTCAATTTATTCAGTTCTACATGAACTGAACAACTATGTATTAATACTTATTATTCATAATGAACACAATGGGCTTAACCTATTAGGGATTGAACAGTGACCTATAGCCACAGAATTTCATTCACAGTGTCAATAGCATATTCCCTACTAACGTTTGCATCTTGTAGACATTTAATGTTCATTTCTTCTCTACGAATATTCTTTCCTCTCAATTAGATATATTAGTTTTGATATAAACACCTTTGGAATCATTCATTGTCCTGGAAGGAAAGAGGATTTACTCAGATAATTTAAATGAAGAAAGCTTTTAAAATAAAGAATTTGTTTACTAAGGAATGAAATAGAGGATATGGAAGGATCCAGAGAACAGAAATGGTAGGAATGAGTTATTTAAAAAAAAGACAACAACTGAAAACAAGGGACGAAGTCCCAGGGAAGGCTAGAGCTCTAACAGAGATCACACAATGGGGGTGGTAGTCTTTAAAAATCTAATCGCTTCACAGTAATTTTTTCAAAGCAGTGAAGGTGCAGGGAGGAAATACCCCAATTTCTCTCTCAGCCTATCCCATAATCTCCTGCTCTACTGCCATTGCTTCCCACAGGCAAAATCCAATCAGAAGCCAGCTAGCTTGGCAGGCTGTCCTAGACAGCCACCCAGGCTTCCAGAGCAGGGCAGAGAAGTACACCCAAAGGATTATAAATCATGCTGCTATAAAGACACATGCACACATATGTTTATTACAGCACTATTCACAATAGCAAAGACTTGGAACCAACCTGCATGCCCATCAATGATAGCCTGGATTAAGAAAATGTGGCACATATACACCATGGAATACTATGCAGCCATAAAAAAGGATGAATTCATTTCCTTTGTAAGGACATGGATGAAGCTGGAAACCATCATTCTCAGCAAACTATCACAAGGACAGAAAACCAAACTCTGCATGTTCTCACTCATAGGTGGGAATTGAACAATGAGAACACTTGGACACAGGAAGGGGAACATCACACACCAGGGCCTGTCATGGGGTGGGGGGTTGGGGGAGGAATAACATTAGGAGATATACCTAATGTAAATGATGAGTTAATGGGTGCAGCACACCAACATGGCACATGTATACATATGTAACAAACCTGCACGTTGTGCACATGTACCCTAGAACTTAAAGTATAATAATAATAATAAAGAAAAAAATAAAATTAATTTGGAAAGGTGGCTAATGGAGAGCAAACACCATAAGAAAATGCTTTATTGGCAGCAGGCATTTTGTCTTTCCAAGTCGTATTTTAAATATGCTTAAATATAAGGAAAAATTTATAGGTGTTTGAGATTTCATTTAAATATTTATATGTTGAATAATTATAATATTCCTGAATATGACATTTATTTCTTCTCAAGAGATAGTATTTCTGACAATAAATAAGAAAGAAAAAACTACCTGATAGGTAATCTTGAAATTAATTTGTATAAATTTGAGCAAGTATTGAAACAAATGAAAATGGATTCCTATTCAGGATTGTGGACAAGTACCACGGACAGCTACCACAGTGCTGCTTTGTAGGTTTTTTGTTTGTCTGGTTTATTCAAATTATTTATTTTTAATTTTGGAGTATGTAGTAGGTGTATCTATTTACAGGGTACATGAGATTTTGATACAGACTTGCAATGTGTAATAATCACATCAAGGTAAATGGGGTATCCATTACCTCAAGCATTTATCCTTTGTGTTACAAACCATCCAATCACACTTTTTAAGTTATCTTAAACTGTACAATAATTATTGACTGTAGTCACCCTGTTGTGTGGTCACATACTAGATCTTAGTCATTCTTTCTATTTATGTACCCATTAGCCATCCGCATTTCCTCCCCACCCTCCACTTCCCAGCATCTGACAACCATCATTCTATTTTCTATCTCCATGAGCTCAAGTGTTTTAATTTTAGCTCCCACAAATAAGTGAGAACATGTGAAGTTTGCCTTCTTGTGCCTGGATATTTTACTTCACATAATGAACTCTAGTTCCATCCATGTTGTTGCAAATGACAAGATCTCATTTTTTATGGCTAATAGTACTCCATTGTGTTTATATACCACATTTTCTTTATTCATTCATCTGTTGATGGACACTGAGGTTGTTTCCAAAATTTGTCTATTGTGAACATTGCTGTAATAAACACAGGAGTGCAGATATCTCTTTGATAATACCGATTCACTTTCTTTTGCATAATGTATCTAGCAGTGAGATTGCTGGGTCATATCATAGCTCCATTCTTAGATATGGAGAAACAGGCAAACTGTTCTCCATTGTGGTTGTACCAATTTACATTGCAACCAACAGTGTATGAGGGTTCCCTGTTCTCCACATCCTCATCAGCATTTGTTATTGTCTTTTAGATAAAAGCCATTTTAACTGGGGTGCTATAGCATTGTCGTTTTGATTTGCATTTCATAGATGATCAATGATGGTGATCACCTTTTCATACACGTTTGTTTATTGTATGTCTTCTTTTGAGAAATGTCTATTCAGATATTTTGCCCATTTTTAATTGGATTATTAGACTTTCTTCCTATAGAGTTGTTTGAGCTCTTTGTATATTCTGGTCATTAATCTCTTCTCAGATGGGCAGTTTGCAAACATTTTCTGTGGGTTTGTGTCTTCACTTTGTTTATTGTTCCCTTTGCTGTGCAGGAACTTTTAAATCGATGTAATCCCTTCTGTCCACTTTGGCTTTGGTTGCCTGTGCTTTTGGTGTATTAACTCAAATTGAGTTTCCCTAATGTTTTCTTGTAGTAGTTTCATAAGATGATGACTTAGATTTAAGTATTTAGTCCATTTTGCTTTTCTTTAATATGGCAAGAGACAAAGGTCTAGACTCATAGTCCTTCATATGGATGTCCAGTTCTCCTAGCACCATCTGTTGAAGAGACTGTCATTTCCCCAACATGTTCCTGGAATCTTTATTGATAATGAGTTCACTATTGATGTATCGATTTGTTTCCAGATTCTCTGTTTTGTTCCATTGGTCTATGTATCTGTTTTTATGCCAGTGTCATGCTGTTTTGGTTACTATAGCTCTGCAGAATAATTTGAAGTCAGATAATGCTAGTCTTCTGGTTTTGTTCCTTTTGCTCATGATAGCTTTGGCTATTCTGGGTCTTTTTTGGTTCCATATAAATTTTAAGATTATTTCTCCATTTCTGTGAAGAATTTCATGAGTGTTTTGATAGAGATTGTATTCCATCTGTAGATTGTTGTAAGTAGTATGGACATTTTAAGAGTATTTATTCTTCCAATCTATAAACATAGAATATCTTTCCATTTTTATGTCCTTTCTAATTTCTTTTATCAATGTTTTATAGTTTTCATTATAGATCTTTCACTTCTTTAGTTAAGTTAATTTCTAGCTATTTAATTTTATGTGTAGCAATTATCAGTGGGATTACTTTCTTGATTTCTATTTCAGGTTGATTGCTGTTGGCATATATAAATGCTACTGATGTTTTATGTTGATTTTGTATCCTGCAACTTTATTGAATTTGTTTATCAAATAATTTTTGTGGAGTCCTCAGGTTTTTCCAAATATAAGATTACATAATTTGAAAACAAGGATAATTTGACGTCTTCTTTTCCAGTTTGGATACTCTTTATTTTTTTATTTTTTTTGTTGACTGCCCTAGCTGGGAATTCCAGTATTATGTTGAATAAACGTGCTGAAAATGGACATGCTTGTTGTGTACCAGATCTTAGAGGCTAGGCTTTCAGTTTTTCTCCATTCAGTATGATGCTAGTTGTGGATCTGCATATATTGACTTTTACTGACTTTTATCAGGTGTTTTCATTCTATACCCAGTTTTTTGAGGGCTTTTTTAATCATGAAGCAATGTTAAATTTTATCAAATGATTTTTCAGCATCAATTGAAGTTATCACATGGTTGTTATCCTTCATTCTGTTGATACGATGTGTTGATGGATTTGCATATGTTGAACCATCTCTATTCCTGGGATAAATCTCACTTGGCCATGATGGATGATGTTTTTAATGTGTTGTTGGGTTCAGTTTGCTGGTATATTGTTGAGGATTTTTGATCCATATTCATCAGGGATGTTGGCCTGTAGTTTTCTTTTTCTTGATGTGTCTTTGTCTGGTTTTGGTATCAGGGCAATACTGATCTCATAGAATGAGGTTGGAAGTATTCCCTCCTCTATTTTTTTGAACAGTTTGAGTAGGATGTTTAAATGTTTGGTAACATTCAGCAGTGAAGCCATCAGGTCCCAGGCTTATCTTTCCTAGGATACTGTTTATGATAGCTTTGATCTCGTTACTTCTTATTTGTCCATTCAGGTTTTGGATTTTTTCATGGCTCAATCTTGGTAAGCTTCATCTGACTAGGAATTTTTTTTTCATTTCTTCTAGATTTTCTAATTTATTGGCAGACAGTTACTCATAGTAGCCTCTAATAATCCTTTGAATTTCAATGGTATTGGGTTTAATGTCTCCTTGTTCATTTCTGATTTTATTTATTTGGGTCTTCTCTTTCTGTTTTTTGTTAGTCTGGCAAAAGTTTTCTCAATTTTGTTTATCTTTTCAAAAACAAACTTTTCATGTTTTTTAACTTCTATATTGTTTTCTTCATTTCATTTTCATTTATTTCTGCTCTAACCTTTATTACTTTTTCTATAATATTGGGTTTGGTTTGCTCTTGCTTGTCTAGTTCTTTAAGATGCATCATTAGGTATTTTTTTTATTTGAAGTTTTTCTACATTTTTGGTGTAGGCACTTAAGAGTTATAAAATGTCCTCTCAGTACTGCTTTTGCTGTATTCCATAGGTTTTGTATATTGTGTTTCCATTATCATTTGTTTCAAGAAATTTTTTTAATTGCTCTTTTAATTTATTCATCGACTCACTAATCATTTGGGGACATATTATTTAATTTCCATGTGTTTGCATAGTTTTTAAAATTCCTCCTTATTGATTTCTAGTTTTATTACATTGTGGTCTGAGAAGACATTTGATATATGTTAGTTTTTTTAATGTTTTAAAACTTGTTCTCTGGCCAAACATATGGTTTGTTTTTGAGAATGATTCGTGTGCTGTGGAGAAGAATGTGTATTCTGCACCCATTGGATGAAATGTTCTGTAAATATCTATTAAGTCCATTTGGTCTAAATGCAGATTAAGTCCAATATTTTGTTGATTTTTCTGTCTGGGTGATCAGTCCAAGACTGAAAGTGGGGCGCTAAAGTCTACTTCTGTTAATGTATAGGGGTCTACCTCTCTCTTTTTTTTTTTTTTTTTTTTTTTTTTTTTGAGACGGAGTCTCTCTCTGTCGCCCAGGCTGGAGTGCAGTGGCCGGATCTCAGCTCACTGCAAGCTCCGCCTCCCGGGTTTATGCCATTCTCCTGCCTCAGCCTCCCGAGTAGCTGGGACTACAGGCGCCCGCCACCTCGCCCGGCTAGTTCTTTGTATTTTTTAGTAGAGACGGGGTTTCACCGGATTAGCCAGGATGGTCTTGATCTCCTGACCTCGTGATCCGCCCGTCTCGGCCTCCCAAAGTGCTGGGATTACAGGCTTGAGCCACCGCGCCCGGCCCTACCTCTCTCTTTAACTCTAACATTTGCTTTAAATATTAGGGTGCTCTAATGTTGGGTGCATATATATTTACAATTGTTATATGCTCTTACTGAATTGACCCTGTTACCGTTATATAGGGACCTTATTTTTCTCTTTTTATAGTTTTTGTTCTGAAATCTATTTTGATGTAAGTGTAGCTACCCTCTGTTTTTTGGTTTCCATTGCATGGATTATCTTTTTCAATCCCTTTTATATTCAGTCTGTATATTTCTTTGTAGGTGAAGTGTCCTTGCAGGCAACAAGTCATTTTTTAAAATTTTATCTATTCAGTCACTCTATGTCTTTTGATGAGAGAGTTTAGTCCATTTACATTCAATGCTATTACTGACAAGTAAGGACTTACTCTTGCCATTTTGTTACATGTTTTCTGGTTATTTTGTGGTCTTCTTTTCCTTCTTTTCTTCCTTCCTGGCTTCCTTTTAATGAAGGTCGTTTTCTCTTGTGATCTGTTTTAATTTATTGCTTTCTGTTTTTTGTGTATACACTGTATTTTTTTTGAGGTTACCATGAGCCTTGCAAATAATATCTTATAACACACTACTTTAAACAGATAATGTCTTAACACTGATTGCATAAACAAATTAACTAACAAGCAAAGAGAAAACCAATAAAAACTCTATGCTTTAACTTTGTCCCCACACTTTTTAAACTTTCTGTTATTTCTATTTGTATCTTATTATACCACCTATGCCTTGAAAAGTTTTTGTAGTTATTATTTTTAATCAGATTATCTTTTAGTCTTTCTACTCAAGATATGAAAAGTTAACCCACCATAGTTACAATGTTATTATATTTTGTTTTACTGTGCATTTACCATTACCATTGATTTGTACACTTTCAGAGGAGTCTTGTTGGTCATTAAAGTCCTTTTCTTTTAGATTGGAGAACTTCCTTTAGCTTTTCTTATAGGACAGGTCTGGTGTTGATGTAATATCTCAGCTTTTCTGTTAGTCTTGAAATGTCTTTATTCCTCCTTCATGTTCAAAGGATATTTTTGCTGGATATCCTATTCTAAGATAAATGTTTTTTTTTTTTTTTTTTTTCTCCTTCAACACCTTATATATATAATGCCACTCTCTCCTGGCTTGTAAAGTTTCCACTGAAAAGTCTGCTGCCAGGTGTATCGGAGTTTCATTGCATGTTATTTGGTTCTTTTCTCTTGCTGCTTTTAGGACTCTTTCTTTAATCTTGACATTTGGGAGATCTATTATTAAATATTTTGTAGTCTTTAGGTTAAATGTGCTTGATGTTCTTTAACCTTTCTGTACTTGAATATTGCTTTAGGTTGGGAAAGTTCTATGTTATTATCCCTTTTAATAAACTTTCTACTATCTCTCTCTCTTTCTGTCCTTTTTAAGGCTGGTAACTCTTATATTTATCCTTTGGGGGCTATTTTTTTAGAACTGGTAGATATGCTTCATTCTTTTTTATTCATTTTGCTTTTATCTCCTCTGACTGTATATATACAAATAGCCTGTTTTCAAGCTCACTAATTCTTTCTTCTGCTTGATCAATTCTACTGGTAAGAGACTCTGATACATTCTTCAGTATGTCATTTGCATTTTCAACTTTTTTCTGCTTGATTTCTTTTAATAATTTAAGTATTTTTGTTAAATTTATCTGATAGGATCCTGAATTCCTTCTCTGTGTTTCCTTGAATTTCATTGAGTTTCCTCAAAACAGCTATTTTAAATTCTCTATCTGAAAGATCCTATATCTCTGTCTTTCCAGGATTGGTCCCTGGTGCCATATTTAGTTCATTTGGTGAGGTCGTGTTTTCCTGGATGGTCTTGATGCTTGTAGATGTTCATCAATGTCTGGGCATACAAGAGTTAGGTGTTTATTGTAGTTTTCACAGTCTGGGCTTGTTTGTACCTGTCCTTCTTGGGAGGATTTTCCAGGTATCTATGGGTTGTGGGTATTGTGATCTAAGTTTTAGGTCACTGCAACCATAACTGCATTAAGTGGCACCCCCATCCTTGTAATGCTGTGATTCTTCCAGCCTCATAGAGGCTTGAAGATCTGACTGCTGAAATGGATAATTCCCCTCTGGCTAGAGCTGGTTTAAATGCTACCTTCATGGTTCTTGGTAGTACTGCATGATATACAAAAGAATTTTCTGGATTACCAGGCAGAGTCTCTTGTTTTATTCCCTTACTTTCTCCCAAAGAAACAGAGTATCTGTGTGTGTGCATGCGTGTGTGTGTGTGTGTGTGTGTGTGTGTGTGTGTGTGTGTGGCTGTGAGTGTGTGTACCTGAAGCTGGGGGAGCAGTGACGTAAGCCTTCCTGTGGCCATCACCACTGAATGCACTAAGACCTGAAGCCAGCATAGCACTGGGTCCCCCAAAAGCCTACTGTAAACACATTCTTGCTACCTCCTTTGTTTTCTCAAGGCCCTAAGGCTCTACAATCTGCAGGTGGCAACACCAGCCAGGCTTGTATCCTTCTCTTCAGTGTAGTAAGTCCTCCCAGCCCCAGGTGGGTTCAGAGATATAGGCCCAGAGCCAAGGCCTGGAGACAGAGACCTTCGGAACCTACCTGGTGCTCTATTCCACTGTGGCTGAGCTGGCACCCAAACACAAGACAAAGTTCTTCCCACTCTTCTCTCCCCTTTCCACAGGCAGAGGAGTCTTCCTCTGTGTCCACCACCACCACAGGCCTGCAGGTTGTATTGCCAGGCTACTGCCAGTGTTCACTCAAGGCCCAAGGGCTCTTCAGTCAGCTTGTGGCGAATATGGTCAGGCCTGAAACTCACCCTTCAGGAATGTGGGTTCCCATATGGCCCAGGGCAGGTCTAGAAAGGCTGTCCAAGAGCTTAGCCTGGTAACACGGACCCCAAGATACCCCTTGGTACTCTACCTCATTGTGGCCAAACTGATACCTAATCTGTAAGCAGTTTTCTTTACTCTTTCTTCTTCTTTTCTTAAGAAGAAGGGGTCTCTCCTCATAGCCATGACAGCTGTGAAACAGCTGGTCCCACCTGTGGTCAGCACATCCCAGAGTCTCACCCAATGCCCAGAGTGTGTGGATGCCCACAGTGTGTGCGACCTGGCTACTGCTGCTGATGATTCAGGGGCCAAAGGCTCTTTAGTCAGCAGGTGATGAATCCTGCCAGGACTGAGTTCTTCCCTTCAAGGCAACAGGTTCCCTTCTGGCCCAGATTGTGTCTAGATTTGTCATCCAGGAGTTAGGGCCTGGAATGAGTGTCTCAGGACTCCGCTCAGTGTTCTATGCTCATTCTCATTTCTCTAACTAGAATTTTCCAAGTTGTATTTAAGTGATTGAAGCTATTATCTGACTGGTTATATAAAAATGTTATGAGGTTACAGCTAAGAATTAAGTTATAATGATTTAGCTTTTTAATGTAGACATTTACCTTCCTATGGCAATGATTATGTACCATAAGGATGCTCTTTGGACTACTACTCTGTTCTCTGTATAGACTGGGAAGGGTGATATTTTATGTTATAGCAGTGGATTCTGAAAAAAGTGAGTCTGACACCACTAATACACTTTCAAGAAAATTTTGCGTTTCTGACAAGGAAATACAAACATTTAGAGTAGCATTCAGAATTATAGTAATGCCTTTACATATCTGGTGACCACTTTAATATCTATTGTTGTTTCGTAATCTTGAGATTTATTAACATAAATGATGAAATTCTGCATGACTTCACTAACCATACTTTTCTAACTATGTAAACTAGATTATTTCCTGTAAACAAATGCGATGATACTGTGATCTTTGCACATCTTGTTCAAATGTTGTGAGCACCCACTGATACTTCACAGTGCTATCTAAAAGCCTGCAACTATTTTGGTACATAATTGTAGACTAACACACTGAAATACAAGGTTTCAAAACATGGCTCTGTTCTTGGAATACTTCTTCCATTTGGAAAATATAAGGAACAGTGAACTAGGCCAGTCTCACTCTCTAATAAATTATACATTTTATTCCTGCATAAACATATTTCAAACTCAGCTGGAGATAAGACAATGTATTTCTATATGTTTATTAAATATTAATTTAAAAGACAGCAATATTTATAAAACATCTGTAGGGTATAAAGTATAAAAATATACTAAATGCTTCACACACAGTTTAAAAAGAAAATAATAATATTTTATTTTATTTTATTAGAGAGACAGGGGTCTTGTTGTGTTGCTATTATGATGGTCTCAATCTCCTGGACATAAGTGATTCTCCTGCTTCAGCCTCCAGAGTAGCTGAGACTACATATGTGTACCACCAAACCCAGCAAAAATCTTTACTGTGTGTTTATCATTTCTTTTATTTCTTTTCTGTTTATAGTCATTCTAATATTTAATTATGTCCTCTTATTTTCTTTCTACATTTTAACTTCCCCAAATTAGACATTATTTTGGTTTTATTCGGTAAGTACCTATATCAATTTACCCACATTTTTGCCACTTTCCTGTCCCTCATAATTCTTGCATCTCAGCCTTCCATCTTGTATCATTTTCTTTTTCTGTCTAAAACATATCTTTTGGAATTCCCTATAGGGAGACACCACTGGCAAAACAAACTCTTCATTTTTTAAAATTTATGTTAAAAAGTCCTTAATTCTGCCTTGCTCTTGGAAGATATTTTTACTCAATATACTATTCTAAGTTGATAGTATTTTCTTGCAGTTTTTATATTACTCCACTAGCTCCTGACCTAAAAAGCAAACTGCAAATGATCATATTTTTATCTGCAGTTTCACCCTGTTGTGTGGAATTGTTAATTGTTTTCTTTATCGTGGTTGGAATTTTGGTGTCTTGTACATCAGGTACTCCAAGATTCAAAAATGGGCTCGGGCCCTGCCTCATGGAGTTTATAAGGGAGGAAATGAGAGAAAACAAAATAAACACCAGAAACAAGCATGGTTTGGGGCAAAAGGTTAAGCATTGTCTTTTGGGTGTATTGAATATGACTTTAAGGCATGTAAGTAGAGACATAAAGTAGGCAATTGGATATATGTGTCAGAAACTCAGAGAAGTTTGGACTGAAAGTGTGTGTTTGAACATCATTTAAGTAAAGAAAGAAAATCAGTGGATGAAGTTGACTAAGAAGAGAACATAGAATGAAAAGAGATGATGGTTTAGGAGATAAAATTGAGAATCTACTATATTTAATAGTCAAGGAAATGGGGAATAAGAAGGACTGAGGGGCAACAAGATATTAGGAAAAAATTCAGGAATATTCTGTGTTCAAAGATGCAAGAAATTCTCTTAAAAAGACTGTTTCAAAAAGAAGGTAGTGATCAACTATTTGAAATGTCGCTTAGGGAGATCAACTTAAGTTACACTGAAAAATCGCCATTTAACTTATTGACGTGTAAATGTGAAGAGATAACCCTGAAGTCAGATTTAAGCAGGTTGGGGAGTAATGGGGAGGGAGAAAATGGAGGCAAAAAGTCATGTACAAGTCAATATAGGGTAAAGTATGAGGCAGTAGAAAACACCTTTAAAATTTCAGCAGGCACGCTATTGCAAGGGTTGATTTTTGTGCTCAAACTACCATGTAGTGTCAGTCAACTTCACCTCTGCTGATGTCCTGCATCTTCCAGGACCAGGGTGAAGGAGCTTCTGAGGCATCGTTGGTCTTATGATGGAAGAAAAAGAGAAAAGGGTAGGTGCATGCAATTGCTGTAAAAGCCACTTCTTGGAAGCGGCACACATAACTTTCATATATATTTTATTGATGAGAGAAAGTCACATAACCAAACCTGATGTCAATGAGGCAGCAATAGAGAGGGGATATTTTAATTAAATATATAATCTGTCATATGTACAAGAGAGCTCTTTTGATTATTTTTATTGTAAATGAGGAGAATGGGAAACAAGAAGCCATGTAAGTTCAAAGAATTTTTTTAATGGAGATAATTGATAATATTTAATTATAATAGGCAAGGGATTCAATTGTAAGACAATTATTGAATATGTGGGAATAAGAGCGGATGGTTGCTATTTTGAGGTTCCCAAAAACATAGGGATCCAAGTTACAGTCTTGCGTTGCATAGTAACCAGAATATATTCTGAGAAATGTGTTGCCAAGCAAATTCATTGTTGTGCAAACATCAACAAAAACCTAGATGGTAGAGATGACTATGTACTATATGATACAGCCTATTGCTCACAGGCTACAAACCTATACAGCGGATGGCTGTACTGAATACTGTAGGTGATTATAACCTAGTGGTAAATATTTGTTATCTAAACCTAGAAAAAGCACAGTAAAAATATGGTATTATAATCTTTATAAGACCACTGTCACATATGTGGTTCACTGTTGACTTAAATATCATTATATAGTGCACTGCTATGTAAGGAGAGGCCCTGGACCTAGATAGAAAGAATTTCTTCCCTGCTTATCAAATAAACTTTTTTAAAAAGTAAGAGTTCATCTAGATAGATTTGTAGGTTTGTTAGGGAGTACTGGATGGAATTTCCATATATATGACGGCTTCTTCTTGTGTTATGTAAATCACAAGAAATTTCCTGTGTCAATGAAGAACAGTAAGGAATGTGTCCAAGCTTGAGGCAAATGGAAAAGTTTTGAAACAATCACTATGGGAGAAAGTAGAGAGAGTGGAAAGAAAAATATAGTCAAATTGCTCATCCATCCTGAGGGCCATTTGATGTTGCTGATGACAAATTTACAGTGTCACCATCCACCCTCTTCTGATTTCCCCAGCTGTGCTTGCACAAATGGAGGCAAAATAAGCCAGTTGAGTTGCAGTCATGCACAGTTGGGATTTTGCCAGATGGAAATGAAGAAATGAGAACAAAGGATACTAAGTTCTTGGCAAGAGTCTTAATGAAATTATGAGCCATAGAATCTAAACTGGAAAAGGAAGGAAAGCGAGATTTGATGTACTGTCTTTGTTCACAGATGTAAAGCAATTGATCCCATTCAAAACAGCATAAAAAATACTTAGGGGTAAATTTGCCCAAGAAGATGAAATACACTGAAAACTATAGAACATTGATGAAGAAACTGTAGACGACACAAATCAATGGAAAAGGATTCTGTGTTCACAGATTACAAGAATTAATGTTAAAGTGCCCACACTACCCAATATGATGTGCAGATTCAATGCAATCCCTATCAAAATTCCAATGTCATTTTTCATAGAAATAGAAAAAACAATCCTAAAATTTATATGGAACCACAAAAGACCTAGAATAGCCAAAGCAATCTTGAGCAAAAAGAACAAAGCTGGAGAAATCACACTACCTGATTTCAGAATCTATTACAAAGATATATTAATCAAAACAGCATATTCCTGGCATAAAAACAGACACATTGAACAATAAAACAGGATAGAAACACCAGAAATAAGCCCAGCCATTTATAGTCAATCCATTTTTGACAAAGGTACCAAAAACTCACAATAGAGAAGGGACAGCCTCTTCAATGAATAATATTGGGACAACTGGATATCCACAAACAGAAGATTAGAATTAGGTGCTTAGTTAAAACCATATACAAAACTCAACTTAAAAATGGATTAAAGACTTAAATAAACTAAAGACATGAAACTATAAAGCTACTAGAAGAACACATAGTAGAAAAATTCACAACATTGGTCTGGGAAATGATTTTTTAGATATGATCCCAAAAGCACAGTCAATAAAATAAAAAAATAAATAGGATTATATCAAACTAAAAAGTTTCTGCAGAGCAAAGGAAACAGTAGTGTGAAGAAGCAGTGCATGGATTGCGAGAAAATATCTGCAAACCATATATCTGATAAGGGGCTAATATTCAAAATATTTAAGGAACTCAACTCAATGGCAAGAAAACAAATAACCCTGTCCAAAAAAAATGGACAGTGGACCTAAATAGACACTTCTCAAAAGAAGACATACAAATGACCAACAGATATATGAAAAAATGTTGTTATCCTAATCATCAGGGAAATGCAAATTAAAACCCCAATGAGATATCATCTTATACCTGTAAGAATGGCTATTAACAAAAAGATGAAAGATAACATGTTGACAAGGGTGTGGAGAAAAAGGAACTGTTGATGGGAATTTAAATTATTGCAGCCGTTATGGAAAACAATTGGGAGATTCCTCAAAAAAAAAAAAAAAAAAAAAAACAAAGATAGAACTAGCATAAGACCCAGCAATTCCACTGGGTATATATCCAAAAGAAATGAAATCAATATATCAAAGAGATATAGAAATGAAATCAATATATCAAAGAGATACCTGCACTATCATGTTTATTGCAGCATTATTCACAATAGCTAGGATGTGGAATCAATGTAAGTGTCAATCAGTGGGTTAATGGGTAAAGAAAACGTGTGTGTGTGTATGTGTGTGGATACACATTTTCTTTATCACTTAGGTACATACACAAAACACACACACACAGCCTAAGCCTGGAGGATATTTTGCTAAGTGAAATAAGCCAGGCACAGAAAGACAAATACTGCATTTTACTTATATGTGGAATCTAAAAAAGTTGTATTCATAGAGGTATATGAATAATGGCTATCAGAGGCTGGGATGGGACGTGAATGAGGAAAAGGAGATGTTGGTCAAACGGTATAAAATTTAATTTAGATAGGAGGAATAAGCTTTAGTGATCTATTGCACAGAATAGTGACCATAATCAATAATAATGTATTATATATTGCAAAATTGCTAAATGATTCGGTTTTGAATGTTTTCATCACAAAAAGATAAGTTATGTGAGGTGATGAATTTTTTAATTAACTCAGTGTAACCATTCTACATTGTAAATATATACCAAAATATCACAATATATCACCCCTACAAACATATACAATTACTAAAAAGAACAACTACAAAGCTACAATAATTAACACAGCATAGTATTGGTGAAAAAACAGAAAAATAGATCAATAGAACAGAATAGAGACCCCAGAAATAGACTCATGCAAATGTTGTCAACTGATCCTTGACAAAGAAGCAAAGGCAATTCAGTGAAGAAAGGACAGACTTTTCAACAAATGGTCCATATGCAAAAAAAAAAAAAAAAAAAAAATTCTAATAGGTCTTACACCTTTCACAGAAATTTAAAAAAAAATAAATCATAGACAGACATGTAAATTGCAAAACTGTATAACTTCTAGAAGATAACATAAGAGGGAAAAATGTACATGACTTTAGTTTTAGCAGTAAGTGTTTAGATATAATACCAAAAGTACAATTCATGAAAGAAAAAAAATTGATAACTTGGACTTTATTAAAATTAAAAACTTCTACTTTCAAAAAAAAGCCTTTTTATGCATCTGTTGTTTTATTGAGTGATCTCCATACTGTTTTTCAAATGGCACAATAAAGATGATAGAAAGACAAGCCACAGGCAATGAGAAAATATTTGCAGAATATATGTTTGCTAAAGCACTTGTATTCAAAATACACAAAGAAATCCTAAAACAACAATAAGAAAAGTTAGGAAATGGAAAAAAGGTCTGAACAAACACCTCACCAAAAACAATATACAATCTGAGTCGTGGCACCAAACATATACATATATTGTATGTGCGTGTGTGTGTGTGTGTGTGTGTATGTGTGGAATATCATCTATCATTAGGGAACTGCAATACCAAATGCTGGGAAGGATGCAGATAAACAGGAACTTTCATTCATTGCTGGTGGAAATGTGAAATGGTACAGCCACTTTGGAAAACAATGTGACAGTGACTTACAAAATATAACCACATGTACTAGCAATCACATTCCTGGTATTTATCTAGTTCAGTTAAAAACTAATTTCCATACCGTAACCTGAACATGAATATTTATATCAGCGTTATTCGTATTTGTCAAACCTTAGAAACAACCAAGATACCCTAGGTGAACATGTAAACAAACTATGGTGCAAAAATATAGTGAAGTATTATTCAATGCTAAAAAGAAATGAGCAGTCAGGCCTCAAAAAGACATACAGGGACCCTTACATACATATGGCTAAGTGAAAGGAGGCAGCCGGAAAAGGCTGCATATTGCATCTTCTCAAGTATATGACATTCTGATATAGGTGAAAATACAAACAGAAAAAAGATCAGTGGTTCCCAGGAGTTCAGAAAGAGGGAGAGAGGAATATATATGTGGAACACAGGAGATATTTAGGAAAACTATTCAATATGATACTGTAACAATGGATACATAACATTATTAGTTTGTCAAAATTCCTTGAACTGTACAACACAAACAGTGAATCCTCATGTAAATTATGGGCTTTGATTAATAATAATATATTAATATTGGCTCATCAATTGCAATAAATGTACCCCAGTCATGCAAGATGCTAATAATAGAGGAAACTGAGTGATGTGGGGTTTTATGACAACTCTCCATACTTTTCATTCAGTTTTTCTGTAAACCCAAAACTGCTCTAAAAATAAGGTCTATCAATGTAAAAGTTCAGTCATAATCTCTTTAATCCTAACTATGAGGGAGTAAGATAGAAGTTGTCTATTCTAAGCATTTTGTGCTTGTCTCAATAATGGAATCCTACAAAGATAGTACAAGGTAACTCTACAGATTCGATCATTCTTGCATTAAGCTAGGATATTTTTATTCACGCTTAGCAAAATGATGTGAATGTATCTGTACATGTGTTTGTGTATGGCATGGCCGTGTTTTTTCTAAACATTCAAAATGGTGTTTAAAAAATTTGACTATGAACATGAATGAAAATAAACAGGTAGAAAATTAAAGAGTGTAACATTCAAAATTAGTTGGTAGATGATGTGGTTTGGCTGTGTCACCACCCAAGTCTCGTTGAATTTTCGTTCCCATAATCCCCATGTGTCATGGGAGATACCTGGTGGGGGTAATTTAATCATGAGAGCGGTGACACTCATGCTGTTCTCATGATAGGGAGTTCTCACAAGATCTGAGGGTCTTATAAGGGGCTTTTCCTCACCTTCACTCTGCACTTCTCCTTGTTGCCGCCATGAGAAGAAGGACGTGTTTGCTTCCCCTTCTGCCGTGATTGTGAGTTTCCTGAGGCCTCCCTAGCCAGGCTGAACTGTGAGTCAATTAAACCTCTTTCCTTTATAAATTACCCAATCTCGGGTATATCTTTATTAGCAGCGTGAGAATGGACTAATACATTTAGGAGACAGTGAATTTAAAGGATGCAATATGTTTTTGTGTTCTAAAATTGCTTCAGGTGTATTCCCTTTTTGCCTATGTCCCTAGTGTAATCCTTAATCTTCTTTCAGTGAATTTTCAGTCTGCATCTTCCTACCCAAATGTGTTCCTACTCCCACTTTTGGCAGGAGAGAGGGACCACCCACATCAGGAGGAGACGCACTGCCAGAGATGTGATGTTGTACCTTTGCTATGAAAATTGCATTACTGCTTGTTTTAAAAACACAGCAAGCCATTACTTGAGTGTTAAAAATCTGCCAATATCCTTGGCATAGAAAGGATGCCCCAAATTAATGCTGATTCGCTTTTGGACAGTAAATGAGCGCATCTGTTTTAATAAAAGGGGAAAAAAATGTCCCTCTTACTTGCCACATAGAACCAGAAATACTGACTGCAGTATCAGGAAATGGTTGCTGTCCTTCCAAGAGTATTTACTTTTCAGGTTCATTTGTTCGATCTATTCATTGAAAACACAGCATCAAGGCTGACAGAAACCTGGATCATATGAGATATGCCGTTCAAAGAATGAGGCTCTGCTTGTCCCCTTAGTTCGTTGTTAATATATTCACTGTTTCTCATGAAAATCTTGGAATTTGTGTAAAGCCTCTCTTGAAATATTGACATAGATAATGGGTAGCAACATAAGTGCTGCATAAAATAGCATTTTGCCACACATAATTTTATTTTAAGATATTTCATGGTGATACCTCT
The DNA here is from genome assembly GCF_037993035.2 of Macaca fascicularis. Lineage (NCBI taxonomy): Eukaryota > Metazoa > Chordata > Mammalia > Primates > Cercopithecidae > Macaca > Macaca fascicularis. The sequence goes on along the minus strand of NC_088392.1, from coordinate 72,808,144 downwards.
GAGTTGATGTATATCTAGATAATTTTTAATTTTTAAAATTAATGCAATAAAAATAATTTATGCATACGGCATCATTTCAAAATATTTTAGCTTATCACTTTCTTGGCTATTTGGTATATAAAATATTGACAATACAAAATTATCTTGCATATTATAAAAAGGGAAACTGGGGCAAAATACAGTAAAGTGAGAATAAAGTGAACAAATTTGATATTACAGTAAAATAAATCTCAGCTTTCCTGATAGGTTAACCTGAACTCTTTATTTATCTCTTTCCTTATCTATTAGCCTAAAATGTCATTCTTTTTATTGTACATTTTCTTATCAGAGGAAAGACACACTGTATCAAGAATTGTATTAAAATCCTAATAATAAAGGAAAAACTTCTAGTGTTTGTGTTTTCTTTTGTTGGGATTCTCTTTCTAAATGAACCAGATAATTAATTTTGTTCTCCAGAATAGAAAATTGCCCTGATTAGACTAAGGTCAAATGGAATTCACTGCTAAGATTAATTAATTCCAGTCCCCTGGCTACATTTATAACTAATGTATCTATATAGTGGTCAACATTTCAAAGATTGCTGTTTGCAATGACGTTAAGGAGGGTGAACTATTTTAATACTGGTGTTCACGTCTGAGAGACAGAAAGGTGTAGAGGGCTTTCCACTGCAAACTGTAAATCAATGCTAAGATTTCCACAGATTGCCTTGGATTAGAAATGTACGTGTGTACCCTCTGCCTCCACCCCAGCTCCAGCAGGGTGGGTTTCTTGTGGGCAGGGACCTTGTTTGATTTACCACTGTATCCTCTGTGTGCCTAGCACAATTCCAGGATGAGAGAGCCCTTCACTGAGTCTTGCTGAATGAATAGGAAAAGTGAGCCACACTGTGAATAAAATCAGAGTCAAACGCAGGGTTTTATACTGAATTCTTTCCCCCAACAAAAAAAAACTCTGTTTCCTTAACCTGTATCTGTATGCCCTGATCAGTCTGTAATCCATGACTCCAGTTCCCATCTCCTCCTGCCACCTTCCTGTTCCTCAGTTTCCCTCACTTTCTTTTTGCCTTTGATATTCCCTTCTCTTCTGGCTCTTTCTTGTAAGGTTTGGACAGTTCTATCTTCAAGCAAACAAAGTCCAAAGTCCTCTTTTGACCTTTGATCCATCCTGATGGGTTTCCGCATCTTGGAAGCATCGTCCTCACCTCACGTCTCCACCTTATCTTCTGTAGGGTGACTCCTCAATCTAGGGCCCTCTGTCGTCCACTGAAATTTCTTAGGCCACAGTCTCAGGAGACTCTTTGGTGCCAAATCAAGAAGACTTCCTACATGGACTCTGCATCACCTGCTGCCCTCAGCCAGGTCCTCTGTCTTTACCACTGGCTCCTGGACTTTAACACCACTTGCTGTGTTAATTTTCCTCCTACTCATCTGAATATTCTCCAGTCTTCTTGTCAGGCTTGTCACTACTTAAATCTTGGAAGCCCAAGACTTGTTCTTGTATTTGTCTTGTTACTCTCAGAAAACTTTCCCTGAGATACCGGGGAGTTCCCCATTGTCTTCTGTAGCGATTTGACATTGTTAATGCATATATCTCTAGAGCCCCCACTGAAATATCTCCCCTGATCTTCAATGGGTACTATTTCTACTAAAATTTTCCATTGACATTTCTGATATAAAATGTCCAAGTTCGATCTCATTGTGTCCCAAAGTTAAACCTGCTATATTCTTCCACAATTGTACATCTCTGAGTGGCACCATATCTGCCCAGAGACCCCAATTAAAGTTTGGAAATAATCTTCTGCTAATTAACTCTCAAGCTAGTGGGTTTTACACTCTTGCTGTCACTCCAATGCATCTACTGCTCTCCATTCTTCCTCCTGACTCAATGTTACTTCAGGGGTCAACTTGGCATCATTTCTTGCCTCAGTTTCTGCCATGCCCCTCCAACTGGTTCCCTCAAATCATTTCCCAAGAGAATCTCTGGGCAAAGCTGATCATATCACTTTGCTCCTCCAAACCCTTCAATGGTTCTCTTTGCCCTCAGAGTAAAGATGAAATCCCTTGGTTCCAACTCTCATGTTTTCGCCCCGATTTGCTTTGGCATCTGCTTCAAGGAAGGGCGGAGACTGTATCTCATTAATGTTTATACCTTCAAAGTCTAATTTCACGCTTTGTACTTAATCCCCAAAACATGTTTGCTCAATTAATAAGCAAACAAATGAAAGTAATAAGTACTATAATTATGCTTCAATATGTGAAAAAGTACCTTATGAAATAATGTAAATATAATTTATTTGGCCCTTTATTATCTGTAGATTGTTAGTACATCTTTAGATGACAGAATCTCTTATTTTTGACAAATATAATTGTGCATATACTAACACCAATTTATCAGGCCTTCCTGAAACATTTTTTGAATGATTAAAATGGATAAGGTATAATAAATATGATTTATGTGATGGGATATTTTTATACTGAGTAAAAAATTTATAATCTATGTGACGTATATTGATTCCCAATTAACCAGAATATTTGTATTATGGAGGATATTATGAAAAGTATACCAATTAGGCTATTTCATTTTCATAAATAACCTATGATGAGGTATCATTATTATCCTTTTTTTCAAGATGGAGTCTCACTCTGTCACCCAGGCTGTAGTGCAGCGTTGCAATCTCCTGCCTCAGCCTCCCAAGTATCTGAGATTACAGGCACGCACCACCACACCCGGCTATTTATTTTATTTTATTTTATTTTATTTTAGTAGAGACCTGGTTTCACCATGTTGGCCAGGCTGGTCTCGAACTCTTGACCTCAAGTGATCCACCCATCTCAGCCTCCCAAATTGCTGAGATTACAGGTGTGAGCCACTATGCCCTTTTAAAAATTAAATCACCTTATTTCGTTTTCCTGCATTTCCAGATTACTAGCACAATCTGTCAGTTTGGGAATAAGTGACATATATGGTATGTTTTAAGGACTAGATAGCTCTGGCAGTACCTATAGTCCAGCAGGACTCATCTCAAAGTCGTTGAGTTTGATGACATTTGGAGTTCAGTGTCCTTTGCCCCCCCACCTTCCTTCCTGTCACAGAGTTAAGTAATGTACAATTTGACCTGTGTAGATTCTAACACTGCAGGAAAAATGTATTTCTATTGGGAATACCTGCTTCTGCAAAAAGAAACTGTATATCAAATGCAGTAAATGCATACATTTTCAAAAATGCATACAAAACACAGACATGTTTATGTTTTTAAAAAGACTTTCTTGGGACTGCTGAACATATGAAAAGCTGCTTGCATTCTCTCCTGAATTTGGTAAACAAGCTGCAAAAGAATGGTCAAAAAAGGAGAAGGGGCGAAGAGTGAAGCTAAAATCTAATTCAGAAAATCTTCATTACTACAGTGACTTTTGTTGACATCACAAGAATAGCCCCTTGTCACTTGCCTGTAGTGATTCATTCATTTTACATAGTGGTGTATTGCTTTGTCCTTGTCTCGAGAGACTAAGGAAAATGCTGACCATTGTTTCTCTGTGGAAGCTAATTGAGTGATTGCTGATCTTTCCGGGTAAAATGCAGGGAATCATGACTCACCATCAAACCCTTTCATTAGGATCTGTGCTCATATGTACTCATCTTATTGGAGAGTGCCTAGGATATTCCACGGAGGAAACATTTAAAGGCAGAGGTCTCACTGGGCTCTAACACAACATCAACTGGTATCACTCTCTGTCATTTGGAAATATTAGGTCTAATGTCTTCCAGATTCAAACTAAGGACTTACCAAAAATGGTAATTAAACAATCTCCCTTGATAAACCTTTCTAACATTTACTAATGAAAAGAGTTCATACATATCCAGCCAAGTCAGTAACACTATCATCTTCGTCCATCATTTGTCTTCTATACTTAGGAGTTATGAAGAACAGATGTTTATCATTCTCTACAAGCTCCTCTTGATGCATGCTATTAGTAACTCACCCCTCAATATAAAACCCCCCAGCCATCTGTAGATTCATTGTCATCACAGGCCTGGAAATCTGTGAGGTTCTGTAGGTTTGCTGTGATCTTAATGCACTAAACAAGGTGGTTGCATTGTGCAGTGTGGACCCATCTCCTTCTCGAGCTTCAGAACTCGGGCTGAGAGAACTAGTTTCTACCTTTAACTTCAAAAATGTAGTATAAGTAGATTAAACCACACTGTTCTCTTTGAATTTTATTCTTCAGACTTTCAGACTTATGGGTAATTCTTTTGCCTCTTTAGAGCTAATGCTGTGAACCCTGACCTCAAGGTCAGGAGACAGGAATTTTAGTCCTAGCTCACGACCTGCGCAGTGTCGCTGAACCTCTCCTGGACTTCAGCTTCCTTACATGTAACTGAAAGGGTTAAACTAGATGAGAGGTTCTCTTTACACATCAGGATTGTCTGAAGTGTTGTAATAGATCCTTAGGCCCCATCTAGATGTAGTACAGTCTTCTGGCATCGGAATCAGGAATCTTCTAAATTTTGATTTTTATGTAGCTGTTCTCTGTCTGGAAGCCACTGCTGCAGGTAAACTTTATGTTCACTCCAGCCCTGCCATTTCTATTCTCTGAGAGGCCATCGTCCTCTTTCATCTGCAGAGTTTCCCATTCCTTTTGCTCATTTTCCCAAGAGACATCATGTATGTAGTAAATATTGAATCAATCAAGGCAGTAAGAATCATGTGAAAAAGTCTGTTCCACTGGAATCATCTTTTCCTTTTCCTAGCCCAGCATAAACGAGGCATTAATGATAACTCTTGAGTCTACTTTTCCAATCAGTAGTGTCCCAATCAACAAAAAGATATCCAAGACTCCCTATGAGCTGAGTACATTTCCACCTTCATCTCCCATCACTTGATCTTTCTGATTATTATATCATATAATGCCTCTTCCATTCATGTATTCATTCATTGATTCGTCAGATACTGTACAACACCTTTTAATGACCATACTCTTGATAGGGAAGTGAATTTGATAGTGAACATAACTGAAATGGTGCCAACCTTCAGGGAGCTAACAGGCCAGTGAAGGACTCAGACAGTGAATTGACTTTTTAAAATTACAGTTCATGAGAGAGGACGTGGAGCATTCTATGGGAACAAATGGAATGTGTAATTCACCCATTCTATGTGGTTAGGGAAAGTTTCCAAGGATGTGAATTTTAAACCCAAACGGAACTGCTAAAGATAATTTAAGCTGAATTAGGGCATGTACAAGTCCCATGAAAAACCATATAATGGCTCAGGAAGAGAAGTTTTATTGGAGTAGAGCTGAAGTCAGATTGCAGTGAATGAAGGAGTAGGTGGGAGGCCAGGAAATACAGATATTGAATATTTTATGTCCTTGCTTTGGTTTTTCTATTATTTCTGCTATGCCTTATCTTCCAAGAGGGCAAGAACTGTGTCTTTCTTATACGCTATTATATTCACTCCACCTAACATAGATCCTGGCACCAATATGTACCCCCCAAAATTCTGTATGATGAATTAACTTTTATAATGATAGTTAAAATTCCAGTACATATTAAGTAATGTAGTATCCTGCTTTATAACATATTTGTTTATACATGTTATTGTTCTCCTCAAAAAGGATTTACATTTGATATAATATAACCAAATTAAATACATGAAATATGAGGCCTATGATCTCCTTTAATTTTACTAAAACAGGAGAGTATATACCTCAAATGCTTGATAGCTATATCCGTTTCAATGACTCAAATAATAAGTTGAAAGACTTATTAAAATGAGTATTTTGAAACACTAATCAAGGTAAATCTGCTTATCAGATATTCAGGATTGAAAGAGCAGGCTTTGACTCGTGCACATATAACTCGCTACTGTCCATTAAGTGAAAATGGTGTTTCTCTTTATGGCCCTTTTGTCTTCTGGAAATAGTAACTTTAGTTTGTCTCTTTTGGCCTGTTTGCATGGCTCCAATTCAGTCTTCCGCGCAGCTCCCAGGCTGCCTGGTGGAGAATCAACCACCGCCATAACCCCAATCCTTGCCTCTCCAGCACCACAGTGAAAGGAGTCTCAGGTCCCCTGCCTTCTGTTGCTGGTACATGTGGAAGCAACATTATTCCCACATGAGCCTCACCCTCAGCACCAGTTGACTCTGAATCCCTCCCTCCCTTCTTTTTAATGAAGGGAGCAGCTTTCCACCAGCCTCACCTGAGAACAGTTACTGTTGTTTACTTCTTTTCCCACTACTTGACAACTTAATTGCCACTGACAGTTACTGTGGTCACGTGGGAGCTCTCTCTGCTTTCTGCAGGTAATGAGTTCTCTGCCTATGATAGCTGCCATTTTGTCTTCCATTTGAATGCATGTCTAGATAGTTAGTTGGCTTGTTCCCACAGCTCTCATTCTCTCTCTCTGTCTCTCTCTCCCTCTCTCCCTCAACCTCTCCTTTTCCCTTTTCCCTTTTCCCTTTTCCTCTCTCCCTCTCTCTTTCTCCCTTTTCCTCTGTTCTCTCCCTCTCTTTTTCTGTCTGTCACCCTCTTGGTCTTGGTGAGAGAAGGGAGTATCTTGAATACTTTGAGTCAAAAGCTGGTGAAAATAAAAATTTATTTCTTGGCTCAAGACCCATTTAACCATCTTTCCCTGTTGCGAAACTCCCAAACTACAGTCAGTATCTTCCCACTCTCATTGTTCCATTCACTCTAAATTTCAGTAGCATATGTTACTGGCATAATGGAAATAGATCAAAATGAGTTCCCAACTCCACCTATGGCTCAGACTTCAGCAGTAAATTAGTCAAGCCACTGGGCTTTGCATTGGTTCAAAAAGTGTTTTAATGTGTGTAAAAGAAAGATCATAATTACATTTGCTATTTCCTATTATTTTATGCAAATTTATGGTATTTCAAGTTATGTTGTGTATCAAATTTGCTTTTATGAGCTGGCCTGGAAACATAATTACAATTTATAATATTTTTTCTGTGGAAATTATTTTAGATGTTCCAAACACAAAATTTACAAGTGAACTTCCAAAACATAGCCTGCTCCTAAGGTGGAGACAACCTGTACAGGAAATCTTAATGGCAGAGATTTTATGTTTTATTTCCTCTTTGATTGTTGTATCAAGAATAGAGCAATTTTCATTTTTAAACTTAATTGTGTAGAAATTTTCTCTGTGCAGCTGTACTTTCACTGAAAGTGAAAAATATTATGCAGATGAGGATTCTCAGGGTGAGGTAACATTGTAAGTATTTGAACTAAAATGGACACCTGGTATCATTTAGAAAAAGTAGCAGGTTCATTATTTCAAAAAGAAAATGTGGATGATTTCTAGTAGATAATACAATATGAGGCATTTATTCTGCTCTACACACATAAATGATTTTTTTAATAGGGGAAAAAAAGAAAGCTTAAAAGACAGACCTGGAATTTAAACCAAGATAAACATATACCTGGACAGAAATACAAATCTGGGATTTGGATCCCAAAACCAGGCAGTGGCGGAGAGCAGTTTGGCTCTTTAGTGGTTAGCTGGACTAAAAGCAGCTCATGTGGAGAAGGGGATGGATACAGAGGCAGATCTGTGTTTGGCCTCTCCCAAGGCTGCAGAAGCTGCTCCCAAACCCTCCCAGAAGTCAAGATACATGTGAAGCTACGTGAATAGAGGGCCAAGCTGAGCCACGCTGCAGGTGGGCTTGTGACTACCTCAGATGGTAAATTCCGTTGAAGCCTTTGGGATTCAAGTTAGATGTTCTCTTCTTTGTGGTCTGCATTCTTGCCTCCTAATATGGTTTGTGTCCCCACCCAAATCTCATCTTGAATTGTAGTTCCTGTAATCCCCAGGTGTCATGAGAGAGACCAGGTGGAGATAATTGAATCATGGGGACAGTTTCCCTCATCCTGTTCTTGTGATAGTAAGTACTCACCAGATCTAATGGTTTTATACAGGGCTTCCCCCTCTGCTTGGCTCTCATTCTTCTTCTCCCTGCCACCACGTGAAGGATGTTTGCTTCTCCTTGCACCATGATTGTAAGTTTCCTGAGGCCTTCACAGCCATGCTGAACTGTGAGTCAATTAAACCTCTTTCCTTTATAAATTACCCAGTCTCAGATATGTCTTTATTAGCAGCATGAGAACAGACTAATACACCTCTTTTTCTTCTATGATGATGGAAGAGTGGTCTTTCCTCCACCTCAGTGCTTACCCACCATCTGCAATTGGATCCCATCGACTCCAGCTTCTTATGAGACTTACCAACAGTCCTTTCTCTTCTGTAACTTCAATGTCTTGGTCTTTACTACCTCTTTTACATTAATATTTAAACATATTCAATTGTCCCCCCTCCTAAAGAAATTCTCTCAGCTTCATGTCTTCCTCCATCATTAATCTGTTGTATTGCATGCCTTTTGTGACTTCATTTTTGCAAACCAAGAAATTAATAGGGATGGCTTTCTGTGAAACAAGCAGGAAATTGATGGAAATAAATGAAGGTAACAGAATTTAGAAGTGGAGTGTACCTCTGTTTTCTTTGTGATGTAGGAGACTCAGTCCAAAGTGAAAGAGAGGTGAAGAGGCATGAAGAAGGAGGAAATAGAGCACTGTAGCTTTTAACTGTGGTATTTTAAACCTTATCTGACAGTAGGCAGAGCCAGGCATGCTGATGTGGGCCCTCTCCAAACTAGTGTAAAGACTGGAAGACAGGGTTTCTTTTTCCTGGTCTGAGGAAGTCTCCCTCCCATGGGCATCACTGACCCTCAGATCTTGGAACTATGGTGACACCAGGGAAGAGCGGCCACTTCCTGGTACCCTCAGCTGACATAGTTCCTTCGCACTGCTTGTTTGCAGGTTTGGTAGCAAAATGGAGTGAAAAAGCCTTAAACCCAGACTCAGTCATTTTTGCAAATTTAAACCTCAACTCTCCTTTCTTGTTTAACCTAGCTTAAAAACTTCTGAAATCATGAGAAACTCACAATGCTTGTTTGGGGCAGTTGAGAAAGGAAGTGGATTGTAAAGGAAAAGGACTGGAAATTACTCTTGAGACCTATTGACTTAAAGCTTCTCTTTAAGTCCCTAAGTCCCAGGCACCTCAAACCCAACAGGTCAAAAAATAAACTAATTTCCTCTCTCCAGTCCACTATAATTTCCTCTAGTGTCTTCCTGTCAAAGTGTTACCATCTGCCCAGGCATCTACACCAGATGGTTAGCAAAGCCCTCTCGATTCTATACCTGGAAATCTGAAATAGGCAACTTTCTCCACCTCCCCATAGTTAAAGTTTCAGGTGAATCACTAAACAATTTCCTTCTCACTGGCCCTCTGCCCCCATGTCCATCCTTCACACTACATGAGTTACTTCTTTAATCAAGCACAGTTTTCATCAAGTAAATCTCTTACTTTACAATTAGCAATTGGATGTGGCTTCTCCTTATTTAAGCAGCACTGTCCATTAATATTTGGGGTGAAATGAAAACATTCTCTGTGTTATCCATTCTGGTAGCCATGAGTCACATGTGGCTCTTGAGCACTTGAAATGTGGCTAGTGCCTCTGAGGAACTGAATTTGTGTATTTATTTTTCATTGACATTTAAGGCTGGGCATGGTGGCTCATGACTATAATCCCAGCAGTTTGGGAGGCTAAGGTTGGAGGATCATTGAAGCCCAGGAGTTTGACTTTACTGTGAACAGTGATCACACCGCTGCATGCTGGCCTGCGTGACAGAATGAGACCCTGTCTCAAAAAGAGAAAGGAAAGAAAGGAAGAAAGAAAGAAAAAGAAATGTAAATGGCCACAGGTAGATAGTGGCTATCATATCAGACAGTGCAGGTCCAAAGGGTAAAATCTACAATTATTGGCATAACCTGCAAGAGCCTTCACAGGCCAACCATAGCTTCTCATCACCCCCTCCCATCCCATCCACTCAGCGCCACATGCTGTAGACTCACACAACCATGACACCTCTTCAGATCTCCTAAAGGGCCGCTTGTTCTCACCTACTCTGTATGTGTGCTGGTTTGTAAGTGCTTTTTTCTGATATACTCTTTCTCTTCTTAACCTCCTGAGAACATCTACAAATCCTGAAAGGCCATGCTCAAAGGTGACTTCTGAAAAGCCTCCTATTACCTCCTCGGGCATCTGTCAACATGCTTTTTAGGGCTCCCACAGCAACTTGTATATTCTCCACTGAAGCACTGAAAGTACTTCCTGGTAATTATTTGTTTTCTTGTCTGTTATCTGTAATCTTAATTTTCCCCTTTAGCAATCAGTTAGAAAGCAGATTTCAAAATTATTATGTCTGATAGATAGTTAATATGTTGAGGGAAAAAGAGTCAAGCCAAAGTTTGAATGGATTATGAAAGAAAACAAACAACAACAACAAAGAAAAAAAAGGCTCCCCTCAGTTACCACACTGAATATTTCCATGCGTATAAGTCTTTTCAGGGAACTTAAGTAAAGGAATTGACTTTGACCTTCATGAAACATCCAACATTTCCCTTTACAATTCTGAACTAAATTTTTTTATCGCTTACTTCATCTATATTTCGAATGTGTTCCTGTTTGATGTCAAACCTCTTAAAGCTAATTAAGTAATAGATTTTTCAATTGAGCACACCATATATCTTTCAAGGTTAAGCAATAATAAAACACTTTGCCTGGATTTTCCACTGTGAAATTGATGATGAGGAGGGAGGGTGTTTTTAATGTGATGCACTGCAGCCGGAAAACAAAAACAGTCCTGTCAGTTAAAACTGCTAAATACAGCCAGCCTTATGAATGTTTTATAATCATTGTAAAAGATCAGAGTGAATTAATGATATTTTTGAAATTTCCTGAGAAAATGATTTCCTGCCCATTGAATTGTCTTGGCAAGATTCCCACCTTTTGAGCTTACTGGAGAATGAAAAGAATAGCAACCTTCTTGTCCTGATTTTATGGTAAGCGAAGCAATCTGCTGTGTTTTTGAGGCTGCTGTTAGTATCATTTTTTTAAAAAGAAGATTATCTTGAAAGAGTTTGCTCCTTAGTACCTATTCAAACTCTTCTAGTTTTATTGACACTATTATGTACAGACAGTTGAAAGAATTACGGCGATTAAGCCGAGTTAAATATTATAGAAGATGAATGCATAATGACTGGGTTTCTGTTACTTACTATTTTCACAACGAAGAGTTTTATAGTCAACCAGATTTAAAATTATGGACCATGTGTTATTTGACAATCAAACCTAGAAACATGGTAAATCCTAAGCCTCTTGTGTTTGTGGAGAAGCATTTTGAAAAACAGCTGAAGCATTAACTCAGTGCCTCCTCTTCTGAGTTCTTTCTGACCTCCTCGGGCTGAGTAGGAAGCTGCTTTTCTGTGCCTCAAAGCACCCTATGTTCATATACATTTATTACTGAACTTACTGAGTCATACTGTAATTAGATGTGTATATTTCTTCATTTCCATTGGCCTATGAACTTCCGAAGCCAAGTACCATGTTGTATTAGTCATCATTGTGTTCCCCTGAGCCTAGCATGTTGCCGTGAACCAGAGAGGCCCTCAGTAAATGTTTCAGGGAGAGAGAAAAGGAAGAAAGAGTGGTTGTTTTCTGGGCCTGACTGAGTGATGAGCATGTTCTTAGGAAGTTTTATGAGATCTAAAAGCTTAAATGCCCCTATGTTTTAAGATACCTTAAAGCTAAAACATGTGTCAAAGTAGGAGCCCAAGTAAAAGCTCTTGGCAAATAAAGTTGTGTTTTTAAAAGACTAATTGATATCTGCTTCTATATTAAAGATTTGAAAAATGGAGGTAGATTCTACCTATTCTTAAAGTATTTCCTCATGACAAATGAATATTTCAAGGATGCATTCTTGCAATTAGAGAGTATTTTATACTATATTTATGCTTTAAAATAACACCCTTTTATAAGAGTATCTTTTTTTTTTTTTTTTTTTTGATCTCTCTGTTGTCCAGGCTGGAGTGTAGTGGCACTATCTCGACTCACTGCAACCTCCGCCTCCCAGGTTTGAACAATTCTGCCTCAGCTTCTCAAATAGGTGGGATTGCAGGCACCCACCACCACGCCCAGCTAATTTGTTGTATTTTTAGTAGAGGCAGGTTTCATCATGTTGGCCAGGCTGGTCTCGAACTCCTGACCTCAGATATCCACCCACCTCGGCCTCCCAAATTACTGAAATTACATGCATGAGCCACGGCATCTGGCCAGGAGTATCATATTTTAATCAAGTGATTTAAGGACTAATTCAGGGAGAAAATCGGACTGTGTTTATCTGTACTTTCTAGAATGTAACATGGTTTAAATTATCATTTTGCTATCAAATGATATTTATTTAGTGTAGAATATTTATTTTGGAATAATATAGGATAAAACTTTCTAGTCAGAAGTGGTAAAATCTTACTTCTGCCAGAAAAAAGTAAAATTATAAAATGCCATGAATTTTGTTAAGCATTCCTAAATCCATATAGATTGAAAAAATTGAGAGTGGATAGTTGCTGACATTAGTGTAATGCTGCATCTTTTACCTTTCATTTATACCATATACAAAATCCATACTTGATTTTTTTCTTTTAAATGTGTAGAAATATTCCTGTCTTGCCATAATGTGTTGGTTTTATCACTGTTGATTTTAACTAGCTTTGATTTTTCTATTGTATATGGTCTATCTTTCTAATCAAAACTTTTTTATTTCAATAGTTTTAGGGGTACAAGGGGTTTTGGGTTACTTGGATGAATTGAATAGTGGTGAAGTCTGGCCATTTATCCACTATGCAAGTAGTGTACGTTGTACCCAACAGGTAATTTTGGAATCTCCCTTCCCCATTCTGAGGCTCCAGTGTCCATTATACCACTCTGTATTCCTCATTGTACCCATAGTTTAGCTCATACCTATAAGTGAGAACATACAGTATTTGGTTTTCCATTCCTGAGTTACTTCACTTAGAAAATGGACTCCGGTTTTATCCAAGTTCCTTTTATTCTTTTTATGGTTTAATTGTATTCCATGGTGTGTGTGTGTGTGTGTGCGTGTGTGCGCGTGCGTGTGTGTGTATACATATTTTATCTTTATCTACTCATCACTTAATGGGCACTTAGGTTGACTTCATATTTTTGCAGTTGTGAATTGTGCTGCAATAAACATAAAAGCACAGGGGTCTCTTTGACATAATGACTTATTTTCCTTTGAATAGATACTCAGTAGTGGAATTGCTGGATCAAATGGTAGATCTCCTTTCAGTTTTTTTAGAAATCTTTTATACTGTTTTCCATAGAGGTTGTACTAATTTACAATCCCCCAACAGTATATAAGTTTTCGCTTTTCACTGTATCCATGCCAACATCTACTGTTTTTTGGCTTTTTAATAATGGCTATTCTGACTGGGGTAAAGTGGTTTCTCATTGTGGCTTTAATTTGGATTTTCCTGATGATTAGTGATGTTGAGCATGTTTTCATAGGTTTTTTGGCCATTTGTATATTTTATTTTGAGAAATGTCTGTTCACATATTTTCCATACTTTTTAATGGGATTCTTTGTTTTTTTCTTGGTGATTTGTTTGAAAGCCCAAGTAGCCAAAGCAATCCTAAGCAAAAAGAACAAAATTGGAGGTATCCCATTACCCAACAATTATATTACAAGGATATAGTTACCAAAACAGCATGGTGCAGGTATAAAAATAGACACACAGACCAATGGAACAGGATAGAGAACCCAGAAATAAAGCCAAATACCTGCAACCAACTGATCTTCAACCAAGCTGAAAAAAAAAGTCATACACCATGGAAAGGACTCCCTATTCAATAAATGGTGCTGGAAAAGTTGGATAGCCATATGTAGAAGAATAAAACGGTATCCCTGTTTCTCAACATATACAAAAACTAACTCAAGATGGATTAAAGACTTAAATGTAAGACCTAAAATCATAAAAATTTCTAAAGGAAAATCTCTTCTGGACATTGATCTAGGCAAAGAATTTGTGACTAAATCCCAAAAGCAAATGCCTCAAAAGCAAAAATAAATAAATGGGACTTGATTAAACTAAAAAGTTTCTGAACAACAAAAAGTAGTAGTCAACAGAACGAACAGACAATCTATAGAAAGGAAGAAGGCATTTGCAAAGCATACGTCTGACAAGGGACTAATATCTAGCTTCTAATCAAACTTTAAAGTCTAGTGGAGGAATTGAGCAGAGCAGATTCTCATTACAATGTTGTGAAGTTGTGAAGATAAAAACGAAGTGACTCTGATAATTTGTCAAGGGCCTACCAGATTCCTAAATTTCCCACCTCTGAAGTAAATCCTTTGTGTCAGATAAACAGAAATGTAGTTAATAAGATGTAACATCACTACAGGGATTGTGACCAAATATTTGCCTTACATGTAGAAATTAAGGACAAGGATTACCCTAGTTTCAGCATATACTAAAGTCAGTCAATTATAATTCACCTGTGAACTATTGGTGGCGTTTGTCTTAAAATAAATGTATGATAATGGTGCTTAGCGTCACCCTAATTATTTAACATTGTTTTGAAAGTTCTGGCCAATGTAGTAAAAATATTTTAACATTTTCACAATGTTTTTTAAATTGTTTTAAAGTATTAAATGTTATTTATTCCTCTAAATATTAGGTGTAAATATTAGGAACAGCTAAATATGTTATTCTTTATGAGTGATGTTATATATCTTATAAATCAAAAGAGATCAACTAAATTGTAATTAATAGATGTAGGTAACTTGACAAGATAAAATATTATAAATAAGCAATTGTAATTTTGTGAGCATTCTTTTAGAAAATAAAATAGAAAATAATTTTATTTATGGTAGCAAAAATATATAAAATATCTGGTAATCATTTTAATAAGACTTACAAAGAATCTATGTGAATAACTGAAATTATGAGGGCATATTTCTGAAAGACAGTGGTACATAGTATAGATATTTTAATTCTCTACAATTTGACAGATTTGTTAAAATCCTAATAAAAATTTCAAAAACATCTTTACCAAATATCTCTAAATTACATTCGAAATATTGAGGAGGAAATATTATACAAACATGAAAATGAGCATGAAGGTCATGAGCAAAGTGAGCATGGCAAGATATTTGCACAATAATTAAAGTCATGAATTTTTATCTTGAGAATGAACAGATGGATTAGTTAGCCAAGAAACAGACCTTGACATATCTAGAAATTTATTATGCATCTAGAATCATTACAAATTCCTGAGGAAGAAAAAATATTCAATATATGGTATTAGAATTATTGACTAAAAAAATACTTAGAATGAAATCACTTAAATTCTCATTTCATAAGCTACAGAGAAATAAATGCTTAAGAATTTAAAAGTTATTTTTTAAAAATTCGAAGGCTGGTCTGATGGTAGTGGGTTAACAGAACTTATTAACTTTAGTGTCACTAAAGTTGTTGTACAACCCCCACTGCTTAATTTGACAGAGTATAAACAAAAAAAAAAAAAGAGCATTAGAAGAAAATTCTGTTTATAATTTGACAACTCTGATTGTAAAGAAAAAACTTTTTAAACTTTAAAAAATACAAGCGAAAGTAGATAATTTAATATAAAAATTCTTCAAACTATAGATATTAAAAATCTCCATTTTCAAAGGCATAAAACAGAATGTCATATAATATATTATGCAATAAGATGATAACAATTGAGTGAAAAAACTGAAGTCACTAAATATATAAATGTGTCTAGATATGGACAGATAATTCATGAAAGAGGAACCATGCTTGTCAAACAAATGGGAAGTTATTCAACCTTATAATTAATCAAAGAAATGCAACTTAGGTTTAATTTTTCATCTCTTAAAGTCCAAAAATAAAAATAAAGCTAATTATCATCACTACTAAAATACAGTGCAAATGGAATCTGTACTATTATAAATACACAAATAATAAGTATACTGATTCTATAAAAGCTATAAATATACATACCCATTGATATCATAAATCTTATTTCTTATAACCTGTCTGAAGAAATATTTTAAATTCACAAATCTTATAATATAGCTTTATATTGCCAAATATTGGAATCAATAGGGGAAGTCACATGTAAAATACAGTACATACGCTTAAGAGATTATTATGCAGCCATTAAAGATAGTAGTTAACAAAGACTGGATACTACTCAGAAAATACTTGGAATCCAATTGTAACAAAATAGACACAAGATAAAAAACTGTATATACATACAATAACAGTGTAAAATATGGCTATGAAACAGACTAGAAGGAAATATATCCATAATACTAAGAATTGTGTTTGGATGATGAGACTCTGATTTCATAATTTTGACAGTAAAAAATGCATTGAAATGTAGGACATTTTGAAGGACAGAGTTATTTATCTGGGTAGCCAAACTATCACTATGTTGCTCAGTTTTCTGTAAAGCTCTTCGGGGAATTGTTTTCAACAACAATGAGACCCTTACATTCTTTTTATAACATCAAGGATGCCAACATTTTCAGGAAGTAAAACTACCTCTAAGAATTAAGCAAAACACCTTGCATTCTTCTTATCTCTTCCGTGGTCCTAAAGCTAAACCATTAAAATAATTTCCCCATCAAATAGTTTTCCAAAAATGCTTAATTTCTAAAGGCAGATCCCCCCATAGATGTGGCTGTTATATTAAGGCAGTGGTTAAATGGGAGAACACTTGCCCCAGTTCACATATGCCAGAAGATATTAACATGGATCACAGCCTCTCATTGGCATGACCAGGATTATTCACAATTATCTTAATTCCCCAAATCTGACACCCATCGTAAAATACACACTATGTACCAATGAGTCAGAATACAACAATGTTTTTAAGTAAATGATGACATGTTGTTGATTATAAGCATTCTTCGTAGATGTTGAAATGTTTTTAAAGGCATACTAAAATGAATGAAAACATTGCTATAATATGCTTGCAATCACTCTTCCTTTACCCTACGCAAGAGAAGATGTCTGAAGGCAAGCAAGAAGACAGAGATGCTTACAACCAGCATGAGTTGGAGGCCCGCCCTCCACCAGGACAGAAGGTCCAGGCAGGATCAGCAGTGCTTCTCTGCTGGCTCCCTGAGCAGCTTGCACACAGCCTCAGGCTGATTTTCCACTCTTTTCCAATTTCACACTTGCAAATGCTCCTCTCATTATTCACTGCAGGTAAAAAGTAGAGTAGGTGAGCGGTAGGGCCCCTTGTTGGAAAACCACGCAAGGTTCCAGCTGCAGCTCCATTTCGGAGGATGACCACTTGCAGCAGGGCAGCCTCTTGCTGGCCCTCCCCCCACTACAATGCCCACCTCTCACTACCATGCCTGCTTTTCTTTTGAGCCACAAAGGTTGTGGCATTTGCCTCCCACTCCAATGCAAGTTAATAAGAATGACATTGTTAAAAGGATTATAATGACTCTATCTTAATTAATTTTAAATATGTTCTCCAAAAGCTTCAGAATGTAATACATCATTTGATATGCACCTACAAGGAGTTTGAGGAGAAAGGTGAATTGTAGCTTGAGGCCAAATACTGTAAATCTGTTATCCTTTTTCTTGTTAAATTTCTGACAGATTAAGCGATGTTAAAGATATAGTTTTGAAAAATGTGATTTACTGACATTCTTGCCAACTCATTCCTCCTATCAATATATGGATTTCATTTTCGAGATTAAAAAGTTTTCATAATGTTATTGATGACCATCCTAAACTATTTTTAAAGGATTAGAAAGGGTGACAACTGTCTGATGCATTATTTAAATGTGCATTATTCAAATATGTTCTCTAATAATATCTATTAATTGTTTAGTGGACCCATTTAGGTACCCACAGTACCTAAATGAGGAAAAAGAAACACACGTTATCATGGCCGCTGGGGACAGACCTCATTGCTTTCATTGACAAAACCCTTATTTGAGACCCTCTTGGGTTCTGGGTTCTTCCATGGATGGGAAATAAATATCAAATAGGCCATGACCGTTTCTTAGAAATCCAAGAATAGGTTTAAACATCTTTTTTCCACAAAACTTTTCAGCTTCCCATGTGTAGTATTGCAGCAACTATGAGCCCTGGGAAGTAAATGCTGGCTGCCCACTCTTCTCGTTCAATAACTTCTCCCTACTTCATCTCTAATATTCACGGGGTTTTAGCTGACACCTGAAGGTAAATGATTCCTAAAGGTTTACATCCTAATCTCTTTTGGAAATTCCAGTCTAGATACTCTGTGGGCAGCTTGTCTGGAGTGGCACCCATCATCCCTCGCCATACCTGTCCGTACTCTCTTTTGTATCCCGTTAAAACATTACCATCTTCTCAGTAGTCCAGACTAGAAACATTTGGAACTTCTTTAAATTTGTTTTCTCTCTTGTCCCCCTTGTCAAATCCTATCAATCTGGTCATACTCTGCCACTTCACAATGCCACCGTTGTTATCTTCCTCCAATACAGACTTGGCCATTAGTGTCTCCTAACACTGCCAGATGCTTGCATCTAAACTCTTTTGTCTACCATTCTAGATGCTCTGTATTTTGAAATCAACCAATTTTTGCTAAATTTATGCCCTATATACCACCCACCCCAGGGCCTTGTAATCCAGTTTACCAACATGCCTCCCTCTCTTTCACATTCTTTATATTTCCTATCTCTGTGCTTTTTTCTGTATTTGAATAGTTCTCATTTGGGAAGCCTTTCTCTAGAAGGGTTGCTGCTGCTTTCTTTTCTTTTTTTACTTTTTTAAAAAATTTGAGACAGAATTTCCCTTCTGTCCCCAGGCTGGAGTGCAATGACACGATCTCAGCTCACTGCAACCTCTGCCTCTCAGGTTCAAGTGATTCTCCTGCCTCAGCCTCCCACGTAAGTGGAATTACAGGCACCCACCACCACACCCAGCTGATTTTTGTATTTTTAATAGAGATGGGGTTTCACCATGTTGGCCAGGCTGGTCTCAAACTCCTGACCTCTGGTGATCCACCCACCTCGGCCTCCCAAAGTGCTGGGAGTACCGGCATGAGCCACTGCACCCGGCCTCTTTTCTTTTCTTTCTTTTTTCTAGTTTTCTTTTAATATTTATTTAATTGTGCCTCTCTTCTCTTTGTGAAAAGTTTTAAGATGTTTCACAAAAATGCATACATATAAACACTTTGTAATTATATGAGATAGAAGTGAGAAAAATGAAATAAATGTATACACACAACAAAGCCAGAAATAAGGGTACTGAAAATAAAAATTTAAAAAAAAAGAATGGCAACGGATCCTATGCCCCGCACAAGACAGCTTTGTCATTGGGAGTGTCCTCACATATCTCTTGTGCCGCTTCTGGTTTTCTTTGCTCCTCTATCAGTTCTCGGCACATCCTGCTGCGTACAGAGTAATAAATCTTTCTGTCCAGCTAATCAGTAAGCGTGTTGGAAGTGGACGTCTGTCGCATTCACACTGCCAAAAGTGTTGAGTAGGCACTGCTCATGTAGTAAGCATTCAGTGTTTTTATAAATGAATAATACATGAATACTGTGTGAAACTTTGCAAATAACACCCACATGGCAATCAGCATTTTTGCTTTTGTTTTTTGAATTTGGAAGCAGAGAACTTTCATTTCATTTCCTAAACACAGTGATCATGGACGCGTTGCCTGTACCCAGGCGAGGTCATTTTCCGTCCTTATGTTCTCTTACCTACCATTTCTCCATGGCCTGTTTTCAGTGTGTGGTAATTTATAGTTCAGTGAGCTCTCCTATCTGTCTCCTTTACTGTAATGTCCATAAGAGCAGATAGGCTGCCTGTCCCTTTGCACCATGACAACCCAGTACCTAGATGGACTTTTGATGCCCAGCAGTGTTTGGTGCATGATTGATGAGTATTGAATGAAACACTGGATGAAGGATCACCAGTCCCACATGGATTTTCTTTGATCTTGCCCTTCTTAGCACCCACAGGCATGAGAACCAGCTAACCAACCAATGATCACAATAACAAAGACACAGCAGACTGGATTATCTGTGCCCTGTTTTTCTTATTCCTAAGGTTTCCCTTAGGAATAAATGTGTCCTCTGTTGTGCAGAATGGGGTCTTCCTTAAAAAAGTAGTCAGGCCGGGTACAGTGGCTCATGCCTGTAATCCCAGGATTTTGGGAGGCTGAGGCGGAGGGATCACCTGAGGTCAGGAGTTCGAGACCAGCCTTACCAACATGAAGAAACCCTGTCTCTCCTAAAAATACAAAAAATTAGCCGGGTGTGGTGTTGCATGCCTGTAATCCCAGCTACTTGGGAGGCTGAGGCAGGAGATTCGCTTGAACCCGGGAGGTGGAAGTTGCTGTGAGCTGAGATCGTGCCATTGCACTCCAGCCTGGTGGGGGACAAGAGCAAAATATCTCAAAAAAAAAAAAAAAAAAAACTAGTCATCTGCGAAAAATAATAATACCCAATAGTTGAATGGCAATTTTAAAAACAGTCCTTTTGAGTAGCATGCAAATTTCACATCTTTTATCATTTTTAGAGCAAGACAATTAGGGCTGACTAGAACCAGGCAACAAAGTCCCTGTTGCAGCTGGAGCTTACTCCACTTATGCCTACTCGTAGGCTTAGGAGTTGTGAAAGATGCATATTGTTTCCTCAAATGGCTTGTTTATTCAGGGGTAGTTGCTCAAGAAGTAAAAAAAAGAAAAAAAAAACTTCAAAGTCTCATACATTGTCCTATGTCTCATGAATCTTGAATGGGAATGGCTTAATTTGGATGGCTTCAAGTGCACAGAGACAAAATTTTCTAGAGTTCATGTGGATAAAACTGTAGTATTCTAAACTACACTCTGTATGTTTAAAACGGTAATCATTAGTGATGGCAATTTCAAATATTTTGGTATTTGGCTTTTTTTCTTCAAATGATTGTAAGTTACAAAGTTTCAGATAGACAGGAGGAATAAGTTTTTAGATCTATTTCACATCAGGGTGACCATAGTCAACAATAATGTATTGTATATTTCAAAGTAAAAGAATCAATTTCAAATGTCTCACCACACACACAAAAAAAAATGATAGGTGAGGGGGAGGTGAGGTCTATGTTAAGTAGCTTGATTGAATCATTCCACATTGTATACCTATATCAAACCATGACTTTGTCTCCCATAAATGTATACAGTTATGATTTGTTACTCAAATATATTTATTTAAAAAGTAAAACACACCTATAGACTCTATTAAATGATAGAAGGTATCTTAAAATTTCAAAACTGGTATATAACTTTGAATTTTGTTAAATAAGAAGCCAGAATTATAATTCAAAATAACCATGTAGTTATTGTATTTTCATGGCTAAATAGATGTTGGCTCAAAATAATTTATAAGTCTAGGAAATATTAAATAAAAACACTAGGCTATGTTTTGAAAACAAATACGTACACACTCACACATATGTAGAGATCTACATATAAAATTGTTAATGGGAACCTTTTATTGATGTAAGTTCTAAACAATTTCAAAATTGGTTTGGCCTTAAATTTACTAATCCAATTTAATATAATATTTTATCTGCAGTAAAGCTAATGATTTAATGATTGGACAATAAATGTATATCTTAATCTTTTTATCTCAGCATTTTTCACCAATACCAAGAGATGTTTCCAAATTTCAGCTTTAATCTTAGGGAAATGGAAGCCAACATTATCCTAAAGAAATTAACACAAGAACAGAAACCCAAATACTGCATGCTTTCAGTTATAAGTGGAAGCTAAACATTGGGTACTCATGGGCATAAAGGCGACAATAGACACTGTACTGTGGTCTACTGGTGGGGAAGGGAATGGGGCAAAGTTGAAAAACCAACTGTTGGCTACTATGCTCAGTACCTGGGTGAGAGGATTAATTGTACCCCAAACCTCAGCATCACACAATATACTATAACAGTTGGGATTACATGATAAGTAACAAACCTGCACATGTAGCCACCGATTTGAAAATAAAATTTGAAATTACAATAGAAAAATAGGGGCCAGCAAAAATCTTTTTTAAAAATCTGAAAATTAATTTCTTCATCTATGTTATTCTGTTTAATTTCCAGATTTTCACATTATATTATGGATCTAAGTCCTTTACAATTTTTTTTTTATTGTTGACAGTGTTATCAAGTTCACTGGGACATTGAAAATATATTCAAAACAGAAAAAGCAAAGTGCCAATATAGAAGAGAATATGCAAAACTCTAGCTTTTAGCTTTCTCTGGATTTCCCTTCTTCAAGGTCATTATTTCATTTTTAACCAATGTTTATAAAACACGAACAAAAGTCATATTTTTCTCCAAATACCATAAGAAGCAGAGCCATATATAAAATTCTACAAGATATGCCTGTTTCTGTAATCAAGTCTTTTCTAACCAAAAACTATGAAACTGTTTCATTTTATATTGTTAAGTGAGTCTTTTTGTAGCTTCCAGGATGGAAATTGGTGGCAGCCTAGCACTGGACTCTTTTTTCCCCCAAAGTTGTTGTTTTGGGCAGCTTCACAGAGTTGTAATGTTGGCTCCACTTTCATACAGCCACCAAGTTTCTCTAGGCCTTTCTATTTAGATGGGACAAATTGCAAAAGTGTCATAACTTATTAACTGATGATTTTACTTTTGACCTAGTTTCAATAATCTATGCAAAATTTGGAATGTATAAGGGAAACATATAAAAAATGAGATCAAATATGAATTCTAGCCAGAGCTGGCCACGTAGCAGTACTGAAATCCAGGCCAGGCCCACGTCCAGCTGAGCCTCTTCTCTGCAGCATGCTCCTGAGAAGACTTATTGTCCTAGCAGAGAGCCTGGAGACTATTGAGTCCTTAACAAATCACATGGACTATACCAATGCAGTTGATAACACTGAATTCCAATTCTATTCAGTGGCTGACTCATCAATGCAGGCAGTAGCCTGCAGAAACGACAGACATTAGAAACTTAAAGTGAATGTCCATAAAGAAAGGTATGAAAATCTATATTATGTAGTTTTGCAATACCCTTCAAGGTTAAGTGGATTAAGATGTCTTTTTCTGGAATTTGGATTATCAGTACCTTTCTTCAATGAGAAGGTAGTTCCTGTCTTTGCCTCTCTTCCAGTGTGAACAACTTCTGTCAACCCTGTATCCAGAGTATATCCTAAATTCCCCCTGAGCCTACAAAGCTCATGGTTTGACATCTCCTTACAGCGCTAACCTCACCTCGAGTCTGCACCATCCACATTGGTCTCACATTGCTCTACCTTAGGGAACATTTACTCTTTCGTTTGCCTGGAATTTGCTTCTTCCAGATCTTCACTTGGCTGCTGCTGCTTGACTTTAATGTTAATCCCTCTCAGGGGCACATAATATTGTTGTACGGTCATAGAAATAGGGAAGATCAAAAGAGGTTGCATTTACAAAGGCTGATAAAATTGTGTTTGGCAGCATACCTTTCGGAGCAGGGTAGAGGGGAAGTTCAAGTTAGTTAGGGTTACAGGATAAGTACGTTCCAATAATAGCTTTGCTTTTAGGGTTAAATTAAATTTATTCTATTGCCATTTCTAAGCGCTGGCTGTTTGGGGAGGAAGAATGAGTTGCAGTCGTTATCAAATGACATGCTTATGATAGTCTCATTCTTTCTTTGAAAGGTGCGCGTTGACAAGCCATCATTGTTCTATCATAAGCCATTCTACTTTCTTTTACTCAATTGGCTCATCACGCACTTTAAAGCAGAACAGAAATTCAGACAATGGCTTTGTATTTTTATTTAAATGCTTTTCTGAGCATAAAAGGAGAGGCATCATGAGAAATAGGATTCTCCTCTCTTACCCTTGAGAAATTTTATAAATAAGGGCTTTTTTGTGATCAGGAGAAAAATGATGTCCCACACCAACTATATTGATGAAGTCACTTCTTCATTATGTTAATGATATTATCTAAATTTGAATACACCTTCCCCTTTGTCATCCATTTACTTTGAGTACTAGTGTTGCTTCAGGGTCCTCTTGGTGTTAGTTTAGTCATTTAAGAAATAATTATTGAGCATGTATGTGGTGGGCCCTGTGGTAGGTTTGGAGGACAGATGTATCTTTTGTGCACCCATGGAGCTCTCATTCTATTAGAAGAAATGAACAGCAAATATGTAATTACACAAATCACTGAGTCATTGCAGTTGGACAAGTGCTTTAGAGGATGCACCGCATC